>NC_134359.1:263543639-263846972 GCF_048569485.1 Anomaloglossus baeobatrachus
AGGGAAAGTGACAGACGGGGAAAGAGAGAGACGAGCAAAGAGACAGACGGGGAAAGAGACAGACGGGGAAAGAGACAGACGGGGAAAGAGACAGACGGGGAAAGAGACAGACGGGGAAAGAGACAGACGGGGAAAGAGACAGACGGGGAAAGAAACAGAGACAGGGAAAGGGAGAGACGAGCAAAGAGACAGATGGGGAAAGAGACAGACGGGGAAAGAGACAGACGGGGAAAGAGACAGACGGGGAAAGAGACAGACGAGGAAAGAGACAGACGGGGAAAGGGAGAGACGAGCAAAGAGACAGATGGGGAAAGAGACAGACGGGGAAAGAGACAGACGGGGAAAGAGAGAGACAGACAGACACACACATAGAGACAGACACAGAGATAGAGACAGACAGACACAGAGATGGAGACAGATAGACTGATACAAATACAGACAGAGAGATAGAAACAGACAGACAAGGAAAGAGAGAGACAGAGAGACAGACAGACAGAGACTGGGAGAGAGACAGAGAGTTACTATCCCGGGCAACGCCGGGTACTACAGCTAGTTCATTAATATAAACAAAATATGTAATAATAAAGGAGGACACTGTATAGGATATAATATGACACACAACCAACCAGTCTGCATGTGCCCCTTTGCCTGTGTCTATAGAGCAGAGGATAAGAAGCATAAGTGTGTAAAAATGACATACATTTTTCTCATCAGGGCCTGGACAAAGTATTTGGAGCTTTAAGTGGCTAATGTGACTCCCAAACATGGTAAAAAAAAGCTTCACATGTGAAATGCTGCACATTTTTTTTTGTATGTTGTGCATTTATGCATTTCCCAACCTATGCAATTTGACTCACAGCGTACATGGCCCCATTCATTACACCCTAATATTAATATAAATCACTTATGTAATAATAGGGGAGGTCACTGTATATAAAACAATAAGACACTGCTTACCAGTTTGCCTGTGCTCCAGGTGTCACTTTGTAGTGCACAGAGTTCCATGGAATAGGGTATAAGCGGCGTAACTAAGCACCACAACATAAATAAGGATTATCTTTTAATTGTACTTCCTCCAAGGAGCTGGGAGGTGGTGCTCTATATGTTGCCTATCTCCATCTACACTTGGTCCCGGCCCTGCTTCTCATATGAACAGTGAGTTATAGGGCTCACTCACATGTGCATATAAATCAGACGAGTGGTATCCCATGTGTCATTGGATAGCACACGCTCCAATGTTATACTACGGGTCAGCGTCAATCAGTGACGATTTGGCATGAGAAAAAATTACAACGTGCTATGAGTGGGAGAGTATATTGGATGGTTCAAGACCTATTCGTAAAAAGGGTCGATATTGACTTTTAAGCTATGTGCCCACGCTGCGGAAAATGCTCGGAATTTGCCGCGTTTTTTTCGCGGAAATTCCGCGGATTTTTCAAAAATCTGCAACACAGCTACTGCCCAGCCATTTCTATGGCATTTGGGAACTGCTGTGCCCACGCTGCGTTTTTTTTCCGCAGCGGAAATAATGCGGATTTCCCTGCGGAAAAATCAGCAGCATGGGAATTATTCCTGCGGACTTTTCCGCAGGGTCCCATATACTTACCTGCCTTGATAGAAGACAACGATGTCACTTTCTCCGTCCGGTGCACAGGAGCGTGGTCGATCCAGGTACAGGAAGGAAGAGGTGGGTGGGGCCTGCACGAGCTCCGGTCATGTGACAGCCGGAGCTAGTGCAGGCCCGCCCACCTTCTCCAGCACAGTGCCCCAGACGCTGACAGTGACCCGGCTGCCGGAAAGCGAGGTGCTGCATGATGGAGGTAAGTAATAGGAACGCCCCGATCACTGCAGCACTTGTTCTGCATTGAGGATGCAGTGCCGAAGCCATGGTACTGTATCCTCAATGCAGAATGCCCGCACCATATCCGCAGGACATTCTGCTGTACATCCGCAGCATGGAAACAGACAGAAGTTTTGCTGCAGTTTTCTGGGAGCACCTGCGGAATGTCCTGCGGATATAACCGCAGGACACTGTCCCCGTGGGCACATATCCTTAGGATTTCTACTTCCAATAGATGGAACTGGAGTTCAAGTCCACTTCCTGTTTGAAGAGGCAATTGCATATTTAATTTCCTATAGGAGCATGCAAGGCATCTAAGTCTTTTCATACTGACATGCCAGACTCTGTAGCGCCCCTGAGACTGGGTGCTACAGGGTATTGTATTGTATGTATTTTTATAGATTTTATAATGTCCGTCTTCCCTGGCAGGAAGAGGTTAAGTCTGTTTCCTGCTTCACTCAGCCTCACACACACAGGAAGAGGGGACATTCCTTAGGTGGGGGGCACATGCAGGAGGGAGTTACAAGAGACAGTTTACTTCAGATTCAGAATGCTTTGGGAAAGCAGAGAGAGTGGACGCACACTTTTGCAGCTCCCCGTGAAAGCTCTCCCTCTCAGGGAGGCAGAGCAGAGGAACCACCAGTTCCAGACTGGTTATACACCCTTTCCTTACCTGTGACCAGGCAAGTGGATGGCTGAGGACCCCTAATCTGAGAGCGGATAGCTCCAGTTAGGAGGCTCCAGGTCCATTAGCCAGCAGAGACTTGGAATGGGAGAGGTGGCTAGCCAAGAAAGAGTTGAGAGCCTGGGACCGGTAGTCGTGTGGCATGGAGAAGAAGAGGGTTACAGAGCCCCGCAGCTTTGGGTGGCAGAGTAGAGGGTCCCAAGAGCTCCAGAGACAAGGAGGGGACCACCACATGAGAGCACAGCAGGATAAAGCCCACAGACTGCTGTACCAGACTTCACTTCTGCCCTGTTTGGGAACGACCGGAGTCATTGCAGAAAGAAAGAAATGTGAGTAAACAAAATCTGAAACCCGCAACCCAGTGACTCTTACTCCGTTTGTCGTCGCCTTGTGATCCGGCGATTCCCAGTTCCCCGTTCTCCCGCCCGGGGGGCACTCCGCCTGTGGGGAGTGATATCATCTTGGCTTCACCCCAACATCTCCCCCGGCGAGGTACCATGCAGCAGTGGCCTTATCCCTGGCTGCACACCACAGGTGGCATAGTCAACATCATCCGTTCCACTCCTGGAGGAGGAAAAGTCGGAGGAAGGGTCCGCAGCGGAGGAGGCCGGGACCCCAGTCTCCACTGTAACCGATGACTACCTCTTCAGGACAATCCTTGCTTACCCACTTTTACTGTGCACCACGGGGCCACGGAACCGGGTCAGGCCACGACACTTCAAACCACTGGCCTGGCGACAGGAATTCAAGGTACGGAGGTAAGCTCCTATCTTCAGCTCCGTGGGGTGTCACAACTCTCCATAAGGAGAAATGTTACCCCTTAGATCCCAGTCATAAGTCTCTTGTATAGCCAAATCAGATCTCATACTTTGCACTGATGAGCAGCATTACCCCGAAACACAGTGTTTGCAAATTAAGATTGTGGTTTGGCTTATACGAGGGGCTGCTGATAAGTCTTTGGCTTTGTGATTTTTTGTTTCTATGGTAACCAATGTTACATCACATGAAAGCCTTATGTGTCTAATATATGTTTTCAAAATGTTGTGTTTGTTGCTTACGGCAACAGTGTTCTAGGCACGCGGGAAAACAAAATGGCGGAGTCTAATGTGATATTCACAGTCACTGAAAGAAGAGGAGGGATAAAATTCTTGTTTCTGCAAGGAAAGTCCGCGAAGGATATTCATGGTGACATGTCTCAGACATTGGGGGATCAATGACCTTCATATTCCACAGTTAGGAACTGGGTTGCCAAATTTAAATCGGCCACTTCAGCATTAATGATGAGGAACTTCCTGGACGCCCGAGAGTGGTTGTTGTTCCGGAGATCGTCAATGCTGTGCACAACCTCATACTGGAGAATCGACGAATTTTCAGCTAAAGCAATAGCAGACATCATGGGGATTTCCGTGAACGTGTTTGTGTCATTATCCATGAACATTTGGACATGAGGAAGCGATCTGCAAAGTGGGCCCCCAAATGTCTGACAACAGATCAGTCTTCAGTGTAGGAGGAGAAAAAGGGGTTAAACCCGCGCAATCCGCCAAATAAGATGTAGAGATGTTGATAGTTTAATCACTCTTTTATTCCATAGGTCTACGCGTTTCAAGGTGCAGGGACCTCTTCCTCAGGACCAGAAAATCAACATTGCATGTGCAGAGAGATAACACACTTATATACATATGGGATATAACAAAGGACCACCTACTGGCACTTTGAAAGAAAAAAAAAAAAATGTTTAAATGACACAGCATTTTCCAGCAACATAGCAAAACTTAGTCAGTTGTTCATATAGTGTTAAGATGCATCTATATGTATCAGTAATTGAGGAAAAGGAATGAAATTCAGAAAAGAAAAGGAGGAATGTAGAAAGAGAGTAATGAGCAATAAAGAAAAAGAAAAAAAAAAAAAAAATAGGGGGAAAAAAGACAAAGAATCTGCAAGTATATATGTTCTTATAGGGGCTAGAACCCCAATTGCAGTGAATATATCAGTGAAATGGTAATAGCACATCAGTGCATCAGTGGTTGATGCCACCCAAGTTATTTGTATCAACATTTTTAAATAAATAAATAAATAAATAAATAAATGGGTGAAGCATTAAAAGATGAAAAAATAATTTTATAAGGACTATGTGTATCATATGTGCAAAGGGATATTGGGTAGACCAGGAAAAAATAAAAGATCAAATATATTTTTTTAAAAAAATATGTATTGTATTGTATGACATATGATACACATAGTCCTTTTAAAATTATTTTTTCATCTTTTAATGCTTCACCCATTTATTTATTTATGTATTTATTTAAAAATGTTGATACAAATAACTTGGGTGGCATCAACCACTGATGCACTGATGTGCTATTACCATTTCACTGATATATTCACTGCAATTGGGGCTCTAGCCCCTATAAGAACATATATACTTGCAGATTCTTTGTCTTTTTTCACCCTTTTTTTTTTTTTCTTTATTGCTCATTACTCTCTTTCTACATTCCTCCTTTTCTTTTCTGAATTTCATTCCGTTTCCTCAATTACTGATACATATAGATGCATCTTAACACTATATGAACAACTGACTAAGTTTTGCTATGTTGCTGGAAAATGCTGTGTCATTTAAACACATTTTTTTTTTTTCTTTCAAAGTGCCAGTAGGTGGTCCTTTGTTATATCCCATATGTATATAAGTGTGTTATCTCTCTGCACATGCAATGTTGATTTTCTGGCCCTGAGGAAGAGGTCCCTGCACCTTGAAACGCGTAGACCTATGGAATAAAAGAGTGATTAAACTATCAACATCTCTACATCTTATTTGGCGGATTGCGCGGGTTTAACCCCTTTTTCTCCTCCTACTGAAGACTTCTGCACGTGGGGCCGCGGCAGCCGCCATTATCCTATGCTATCTACGGTGGTTGTGACCCTTCACAACCATTTTTGGTGAGTGTATTTATCTATATACTAACCTGTACTTATCTGGTAAAACCCTATCAGCGCTTCTGTTTTTTAGCACTATTGACAACAGATCAGAGAAGCATGCGAGTGACAACTTACCGGTCCATTTGTCAGCGTTTCAACAAGGAGCAGTCAGAAGAGTGGAGGCACAGTGGTTCTCCTCATCCAAAGAAGTTCAGGGTGCAAAAATCAGCCACTAAGATGATGGAGTCTGTGTTCTGGGATAAGGAGGGCGTGCTGCTAGTGGACTACCTTCAAAAGGATTCCACCATCAATGCAAGGTATTACACTGAACCTTTGGACCAATTGAAGGCAGCTATGAAGGCCAAAAGGCGCGGCAAGCTGTCCAAAGGAATCTTGTTCCTGCAAGACAATGCCTCCACTCACACTGCACAAGCAACCAAGGCAAAACTGGCAAAGCTGGGCTTCCAGCTGGTTGACCACCCACCTTGTTCACCAGATCTAGCTCCCTCCAACTATCATCTGTTTCCAAACCTGAAGAAACACCTAAAGGATACCAAATTTCACACCATTTCTGATGCCATTGCTGCTACGGATGCCTGGTATGAGCCACAACGGAAATCCTTCTTTTTGCTAGGCTTACAGAACTTGGAATACGGATGTAAGAAGTGTGTTGTCATCAGTGCAGAGTATGTGGAATAAATGTAAAGTTTCATCCTCCTATCTTGTTCCTTCTGGGTAAAGCCAAAGACTTATCAGCAGCCCCTCATATCCTGACTTTTAGGATTGCTACTTCCAATAGGTGGCGCTAGAGTTCCCTTCTTCTCTGAGTCAATTTGGATAAAGAATTTGGTGGTGTCAGGGGAAATGTTTGCCCCTCCACCCAGAAGAGCATTTATGAGGTTAGACACTGATGTTGATGGAAAGACTGGGATCACAATCTCCACTATAGTTCATCTCAAGGTGTTGGATGGGATTAATGTCAGAGCAGCCAGACAAGTCTGCACAGAATAATCCATGACATTCCATTGTTCCTGCTGTCAGTATTCATTGGTATAGGTAGCTTTCCTGTTGGAATCATATCTCTCCCTTTTGGACCCACCAGAAACCTGACTTCCACCCAGCTGCTGATCACTGGTATTCTCTTGGTGCTTAAATACCCCTTCCTTCTTTGCGGTGATATCGTTCAGTTCATTCAAGCCTTCATTGCAAGCAGGTGGCTTGTACTCCTCTGTGGGATTGTTGCTAAAAACTGTGCTGAACTTCTACCTGAGTCATCTGTGGATAAGTAGTTCATGCATTTTTTTCCCTGTGTGTCCTCCTTGTGTCTTCTATAGCGTTTAGTGGGGTTGATGAAGAGCTCATCCCACCCATTCCCTATTTAGGACTCAGCACTTGGGATATCTATGGTCAGGTATCCGGCTCAGTGCATAGGTGTAGAACCTATCTAGAGTGGTGAGGGACCCCAGGGACCAGCAATAGGTTTGGTCAGGGGTCACCATCTTCCCTTTCCTTAGACATAGGGTTTCCCTTCCTTTTCGCTGTTCTCTTGGTACCTCCATGTACCTAGCGTGACACTTAAAAGAGTATCAACTAGTAATGAGAGAGCGTGCTCATCACTGTTCGACGCTCGATACTAAAAGCGGCGTTACACGTTACGATTTATCTCACGATATGTCGTCGGGGTCACGGATTCCGTGACGCACATCCGGCATCGTTAGCGACGTCGTTGCGTCTGACACCTACGAGTGACTCCGAACTATCGCAAATAGGTTGAAAATCGTTGATCGTTGACACGTCGTTCAGTTTCAAAATATTGTTCGTCGTTTGGAACGCAGCAGACATATTGGTTTGACACCCTGCCAACGACGAACAACATCCACACGACCGCCTTGGTCAAACAATATATCGCTGAACGATTTAGCGTCTTTTGTGAGATCATTACGTGTGACCGCTAATAAACGACCTATGACCGATCTCGGCATATCGTAACTACGATCTGGGCGTGTCACATCGCTCATGAGATCGTCAGATAAATCGTAGCGTGTAACGAGGCCTTAAGGGTGCTCAAGATGCTCATTACTTGATCCAGTATCTCATGAGTCCTCGACTTCCCGCTCAGGGGGGTGGAGAGAGAGAAAAGTTTTCCTACTTCAGGAAAAATGCTTGAGTTTCCATTGACTTCCATTATTCTCGACACTCGAGTAGAGCCCGTCCAAGTGTCCAACCTGCTTGATTCGAGTTCCGGGCACCCGGGCATTTTAGTGCTCGCTCATCACTAGTATCAACAGATACTTCTGAACCCACCACCATAGGCTTCATATACCATTACTTTTTATTATCCTCCTCTGAACATTAAAACGCAGCCTCAGCCTCACAGACGCATTTGTGGAACGGTCCGTGATGGCCCCTAAATGAGCTGTTTACAGTTTTCTTCTACAATTTGCAAACTGTTTCGGCAGACAGGACTAATGAGTTACTGATGGAAACGGTGGATTAGTTAAGAGGGAACGAAAAACCCAGAGCAACCGCACATTAATTGCATTTCAACATGTTCTTAATGAACATACACTCATTAATGAGACGGCCAACATTTCACGAGCAGACCCCATGAGATACAGTATGTGTTGTGAATGTTGTGAAAAAAAATAATCTGCCTTTACCGTGAGCAGACGGACTTTTATGTAAATAAACATGAATAAACTTCCTACCAAACCGGCTAACGGGAACACGCATGAAATCCAATGACTGCCTAATTAAATAATAACTCCGGGAACCGCTCGGAAGCCGAGAAGCAAATATATTAGACGCAATTCATTAGCATATTAATAAGGAAATATGGCTGCGGTGAAATCCGTATTTATTTATCTCTTTAGATCTAGATCTTTTCTATATGTTGTAAGAGAAGAGATGTCTTCTACAGACTCCGGCCACCGTAAGTTATGGAGTTCATTACAACAGAGACATGGCCATAAGAATCGTCCCGTAGCCGGAGGCAACATTGATTAAAATTAGTGAACTTGGAATAGCAATTATAATCGTGGGCTTCTAATATTGCCCAAAGATTATCGAATAAAAGGTACGGAAGATTTACTGTTAAATACAGGAGATATGGTCTGTGTATTTGTAGGGAAATGGTGTGTGCCGATTCCGGTTCTTAGTACCAACAGATGACCTATTTACAAATTTTTCCAAATAAATTTTTGTGTACTTTTTTTTTCAAAATTTTTTTCCAATTTTTTGTTTCTATGCTTTTTCCCCTTTTTTAAAAAACATTTTTAGACTTCCTTCAAATGTCCGTGAAAATCAACGAACGTGTAAAAGGTGCATAGTGCCCTCTGTGTGCCGTGATTTTGCCACACGTGTGTTCTCCGTGTGCTATCCGTGATAACACACGGAGAGCAGGAACTTTATGCTCACCTGTCCCTGGCGATGCTGTCCGTGGTGCTGATCTATGGTTTCCGGCCCTGCCGACTCCCCGCTGCTGCCGTTTCCGGTATGCATATACGATGAGCATAATGAGCGGGGGTCGGAAGCAAGTGACAGCAGCGGCAGTAGGGCTGGGGAAGGTAAGTATAGAGATTAATTTTATTTCCCAAGCATGTGTGTTTTCTCCGGTACGTGTCATACTGATGTCACATGGATCACATCTGTGTGGTCCGTGTGACACCCGTGCTGCTGCAGAAAAAATTGACATGCCTACATGTGGAGCACACATACACACGTATGCGCCACCCTGGTACACGGTCCATGGCAAAACAAGCACGTGTGCGCAAACCCATTGATTTTAATGAGTCTACGTGTGCCCGTGTCTCCGGTACCGGAGACATGGATGTGTGAAGGATTCCTTGAACATGGAAAGTCAATAATTGGTCAGTTCGGGTCTCTGCAGCTAGCCATTTCCGTCCTGAGGATTTTATTTATTTTACTTTTGGCAATACTACAGTATGTCTGAGGCCCCCTTCACATGTGAGTGCTTCTGGTATGTGTGTGACAGTTTTTATACGTACCAGAATCACGGACATACGCAGACCCATTAAAATCAATGGGTCTGCGCACAGTGATTTTTCACTGACGTGTTTCCGTGCGGCGTACACGTGTGTTTGTGTGCTCTGCACGGAGACATGTCCATTTTTTTCTGGCATCAATGATGTCCCACGGACCACACTATGGTATGATCCATGAAACACGTGCCAGAAAAACACGTACATTTAAAATAAAAAGCTTTTTAAACTCACCCATCTCCAGCGACGCTGTCTTCAGCCGCTGCTGGCTGCTGCTTCCAAGCTGGCTTATTATTTTCATGAATATGCAGTAATGCTCTGTGCAGCCAAACCGGAAATAGCTGCAGAGGGGCGACTAGAGTTCAGCACCATGGACAGCAGGAGTGTGGACAGGTGAGTATAATAAGTGCCTGATCTCCGTGTATTATCACAGATAGCACACGGAGATCACACGTGTGCCAAAGTCACGGCACACGGAGGGACATATGTACCTTTATCACATCAGTGAAAACCACAGACGTTTTTCACTGATATGTGAAGGTGGCCTCAGAACGTTGTTTTATCCCCCGTGGGAGCCATTTAGAGACTGTGACTGCCTCTCCCTAGGGTGCCTGCACATATCATGCAGTGAATCCAACGTATGCATTGAAGTCATTGTTTCAGGGACAAAATATCTGAGCACCTGCAATACCGAGCTCTGTGAGTACCAGATCATCCTGATCATCGTTCGAGTAATGGGCAGTGCTTAGCACATTCGCCCATCACTTATTATGACCCAATAGTATGTCATAAAGCAGAACTGGGGTAAAGGGGTAGTCACATGTTATTAAATTGCTTTTTATTTAGTTAGAAAGCATGAAAATATGCAAGTTTGCAACTGACTTGCTATTTCTGTCTGCATTGGTTCTCCTACAATGAGAGCTTTTATTTTACATAGTGTACAGCTAGTTTTCAAGGAATTTGGCTCTCAGAACCTGGCTAGTATGCGCAGTGATTACATTGTAGGAGAGGAGTAGTTACATTGTAGGAGAGGAGTAGTTACATTGTAGGAGAGGAGTAATTACATTGTAGGAGAGGAGTTTTACTCCTAACATTCAGTTGGACCTCTGTTAAGGGGGCTTTACACGGAGCGATATCGCTAGCGATGGCACCCGCCCCCGTCGTTTGTGCATCACGGACAAATCGCTGCCCGTGGTGCACAATCTCGCTTGTCCGTGTCACACGTACAGCCCTCCCTAACGACGTCGCTGTGGGTGGTGAAGAACCTCTCCTGAAAGGGGGAGATTAGTTTGGCGTCACAGCGACGTCACAGAGCGGGCCACCAATAGAAGCGGAGCGGCGGAGAGCAGCCGCATCTCCGTCACTCCCACCTCGGTGCTCGTTGAGGACACAGGTACGGTGTTGTTCCTCGTTCCTGCGGTGTCACACGTAGCGATGTGTGCTGCCTCGGAAACGACAAACAACCTGCGTCCTCAACAACCAACGATTTTCTGAAAATGAACGACGTGTCAACGATGGACGATTTGGTGAGTATTTTCCATCGTTAACACGCAACGACGTCGCTAACGATGCCGGATGTGCGTCACAGAATCCGTGACCCCGGCGATATATCGTTAGATACGTTGATGCATGTAACGGGGCCTTTAGATAAAAAACACACCACTTGGATTATGGATTTCTTTTAGCGTTAAAAACACTTACCTGCCATATATTGCTGAATAGAGATGAGTGAACCCGAACTTTAAAGTTTGGTGTTTATACCGAACACAGACTTTACCAAAAAATCATTGTTCGAGTTTAGAGTTCAGGTGCTTTACGCATGCTGACCCCTTATGCCGGGGTATGCTCGGAGCTTGGCCCGGTGCGAGCCGCCTGCGGTGTTTGAACGGCTCACAGTGGGGATAAAATGTAGTGTGCACAAACAAAAAAAAAAATGGAAAAACCCTACCCTCCCGCCCCCAGAAGTGATCTGTTTATGGATGGCTGCATGTGGGCGAAGACCCGAGCTGCCCAGTTAGTGACTTCCGATGGTGTGCGGGTCAAGTCCGGGTCCAGAGCTGGTCCAGCTGAACCGAACTTCCATGGGTCCACTAGCTTTTTCTGGATTTTATCGTATGTGATTCTGGAACAAGGGGCGCACTTTATTAGGATGCGAGGAGCATTTGCATTCAGCCTCTTTATCTAGAGACCAATTCATTTTCTCATGTTCGGCGCCTCTGCCGTGGAGTGTTAAGTAGCAGCCACGCCCGGACTATCCATTGTGGCGCACACAAGTAGCTATACAAAGCCTTCACTCTATATGATTAAATCAAAATCATAAAAAATAGATGGAAAACTCGGAGTCTGCTGTGATGAATGCTCCTAATATGGATGTAAAAGTCCAATGAAAAATGGATTTGCAAGGTTTAGACAGGCATTCAGCGAGAAGGGAATCACTCACTCGATCCCCGAGGGTTGCCTGCTCCAGATAATGACATTTTAATGAAAATGAGACGGGGGTTTCTATTTTTTAGCTCCTGCGAATGTACAACACAAACCCACTATTCATAAAGGTCTGCAGGGATTGTCCGTGGATTTATCCATAGATTCGTGCTGATGGAGAGGGCCAACGGAGGCTCCAGGAACTTTTCCTTAAATTTAATGCATTTTGTAGAATGTTAAATAACATAAGCGTTACATTGTAGCAGCTGCATGACAAAAAGACTGATGGAAAAATGTATGAATACATTACGGGAAGCTGCGTTATCATATTCTCGGCTGTGTGCAGCACATACGAATAGAAATATATCCTGCTGCTAAGATGAAAAGACCTTCGCTGACTTCACAGGCTGACTATAACTTTTATTTTACCCATGGTCTCCTTTATAAACTAACTAAAAGTTAGTAGCAACCTCTTAGAATTAAATGATAAAATTCTATCCCTCTCTGGTCACCACTAGGGGGAGCTTGGGAGCTTCCTGCATACAGTACAGATCAAATGTTTGGACACACCTTCTCATTCAAAGAGTTTTCTTTATTTTTATGACTCTAAAAATTGTAGATTCACATTGAAGACATCAAAACTATGAATTAACCCTAGAACACGCAATCAATTCAATCTACCATAGAAAACAAATGACCTAGCAGGCCTGCGAGGCCCCAGGTATGCGTTATAGGGTTAAAACATGTTTAATTAAATACTTAAAAAAGTGTGAAGCAACTGAAAATATGTCTTATATTCTAGGTTCTTCATAGTAGCCACCTTTTGCTTTGATCACTGTTTTGCACACTCTTGGCATTCTCTTGATGAGCTTCAAGAGGTAGTCACTGGAAATGGTCTTCCAACAGTCTTGAAGGAGTTCCCAGAGACGCTTAGCACTTGTTGGTCCTTTTGCCTTCACTCTGCGGTCCAGATCACCCCAAACCATCTCGATTGGGTTCAGGTCTGGTGACTGTGGAGGCCAGGTCATCTGGCGTAGCACCCCATCACTCTCCTTCTTAGTCAAATAGCCCTAACACAGCCTGAAGGTGTGTTTGGGGTCATTGTCCTGTTGAAAAATAAATGATGGTCCAACTAAACGCAAACCGGATGCAATAGCACGCCGCTGCAAGATGCTATGGTAGGCATGCTGGTTCTGTATGCCTTCAATTTGTAATAAATCCCCAACAGTGCCACCAGCAAAGCACCCCCACACCATCACACCTCCTCCTCCATGCTTCACGGTGGGAACCAGCCATGTAGAGTCCATCCGTTCACTTTTTCTACAAAGACACGGTGGTTGGATCCAAAGATCTCAAATTTGGACTCATCAGACCAAAACACTGGTCTAATGTCCATTCCTTGTGTTCTTTAGCCCAAACAAGTCTTTTCTGCTTGTTGTTTGTCCTTAGTAGTGGTTTCCTAGCAGCTATTTTACCATGAAGGCCTGCTGCACAAAGTGTCCTCTTAATAGTCAATCTAGAGATGAGAAGGTGTGTCCAAACTTTTGGTCTGTACTGTACTTGTAAGGTCTCACGTGATGAGGCAGATCCTCAAAGCCCTTGGTCTGGATGAGCAAATACAATGCAGCATGGACAGATGACGTTGACGCAACGAGGTCAATTGGTAGAATCAATGGTGGCAGTAGAGGCTAAATGTCAGCTCGGAGAAAGGAAGCAGGAGATGTTAATTGTCAGCATCGGAGAATGGAGGTTATGAGAAGCTGAATGTCAATGTCATGCGGTGTTCAGGTCTAGACTCATTAGTGTCACAGCGCGCTTGGCTCTGTTCACATTGCACCTGATGTCTTCTAGTTGTTCAGCCAGAGCCGGGCATCTGCTGTTTCATGTGCTCTATTCTTCAGTCCTGCAGGAGTTAATTTCTGCTGACCTGGGGAACTCTACTAGGAGCTCACGTTGCTAATTACCAATCACTCACAGCCGTATTCTCCATATCTGGACCTTACTACTCACTTATTACTCAGTGCCGATTATTGCTTTAGCATAGCTCCAGCTATTCCGGTCTTTGTGGTGATCCAGTTCATGGTGAGCTGTAGTTGTGATTTTGAGTGGTGGGGAAGTTCCCTTGTTGTACGTTTACTTCTTTCCTTTTTCTTTATTCCCTGTACACATATTGTCTCTCCTTTGTGCTTGAGTACAGTGTGTATGAGTTTTCGTTCTCACTTGTCCATGTTGTTTGTGTGGGGTTTTGTTACTGTGTTTCCCGCCCACTGGAAGGGCTCAGACAGGAGTGAGGGTCACGCTGGGGACTCAGACCTGGCTACCATCAAGCCTACCTTTGAGATAAGGGTCTTAAATCTGATGGCCAATTTAGGAGCCCCTGTTCTGTCAATTCATACTCAAAAACAGTCAGCCATGAGAGAGGCAATAGAGGCTTTGTGTCAGATAGGAAAACAGAGCCTGAAGAAGCTGGATGTCAACTATGAGAATGATAACTGAAAAGGCAGAGGAGAAGCTGGAGGCAGTAGAGGCTGGAGAGTCATGTAACAGTCTGTGGAAGCAGAGTCCAATCAGTGGCATAGAAGAGAACTCTTGCAGATGAGAAGCTCAAGTTACATATGAATGAGATATAGCAAAGTAGAGTGCTGTAGCAGAGCCCATCAGAACAGGACAGCTGAATATGTCAAAAGATTAACATCTAATGCTATCATAGCAGAACCCAGCAACATGGCAGAGCTTATGACAGGAGGCACACTTGTGAACATGTAACAAAAGGCCAGCAACATTGCAGAATTGGGTTTGCCAGCATACTGGGTGTTGCAGAGTCCAGCGGTTGTAGCGGAGTTGGAGACTCATTTAGTGAGAATAATAGAATCCAGCAGTTGTACAGACCTTGACTAGTCAGTAGACTCTTTTGGTGAACGGAGCAAGATCTAAAAGGTCGTAGCAGTGTTCAGTGTTGGAATTTTCAGGAACCTCACTTATAGAAGCTGTAACAGAGCTCAGCATTGTAGCTGAGTTTGTTTGTAGCAGAGTCCAGGATTGTAGCTGAGTTGGGTTGTAGCAAAGCCCAGCATTGTAGCTGATTTTGGTTGCAGCAGAGCCCAGCAATGTAGCTGAGTTTAGTTGTAGCAGAGCACAGTTTTGTAGCTGAGTTTGGTTGTAGCAGAACCTAGCAATGTAGCTGAGTTTAGTTGTAGCAGAGCCCAGCATTGTACCTGAGTTTGGTTGTAGCAGAGCCCAGCATTGTAGCTGAGTTTGGTTGTAGCAGAGCTCAGAATTGTAGCTAAGTTTAGTTGTAGCAGAGCTCAGCATTGTAGCTAAATTCGGTTGTAGCAGAGCCCAACATTGTAGCTGAGTTGGGTTATAACAAAGCCCAACATTGTAGCTGAGTTGGGTTATAGCAAAGCCCAACATTTTAGCTGAGTTGGATTGTAGCAGAGCCCAGCATTGTAACTGAGTTTGGTTGTAGCAGAACCAAGCATTGTAACTGAGTTTGGTTGTAACAGAGCCCAGCATTGTAGCTATGTTTGATTGTAGCAGAGCTCAGCATTGTAGTAGAGTTGGGTTGTAGCAGAGTCCAGTATTGTAGCTGAGTGTGGCTGTAGCAGAGCCCAGTATTTTAGCTGAGTTTGGTTGTAGCAGAGACCAGCATTGTAGCTGAGTTTGATTGTATCAGACCCCAGCATTGTAGCTGAGTTTGGTTGTAGCAGAGCCCAGCCTTGTAGTTTAATTGGGTTAATCAGAAGGCACACTTAATAAATGTAGCAGAATTGGTACTGAGGGCAGTCCCCAAGGAAGCCAACTACCTAAATACTCATGTGGCAAAGGTGTGCCTGAAATGGCCTTTTAGGCCTGAAGGCAAATTGTGATGGAATCAGAGTGCGCAGAAGAGCAGAGAGGGCAGGTGGCAGGAGGAGACGGTGACAGGCGCTGGACCGAAAAGAGGCAAAAAACAATACAATTTTATTATTGGGATCAGTCTGTAAAGTTTGAAAGTAAGCATGATCCTTCTAGTCCTGACTACACAGAGTGTGAATGTTAACATTAAACCCTACATCTTTGCAGAGGGATCTATGACTGCAATAAAGTTATATTCATTAAAACATTGGACCCCACCTTCAGATCTCCTTTCGATCTGGATCTTCTGGCACTGACTTGTGTTACCCGTCGTTTCTGTGACCGCATGAGGTCTAATCAGTATCAGGATCAAATATTATTATTAAGGGGGTGGGTCGTATGGCGTCACTGCGACGTCACACGGCAGGCGGCCAATAGGAGCAGAGGGGCGGAGATGAGCTGGATGTAAACATCCCGCCCACCTCCTTCCTTCTGCATATCCTACGGAAGCCGCAGTGACGCTGGTAGGAGATGTTCCTCGCTCCTGAGGCTTCACACACAGCGATGTGTGCTGCCGCAGGAACGAGGAACAACATCGGACCGTCGCGTCAGCGTAATCATGGATTACGCCGACGCTGCACCGATGATACGATTACGATGCTTTTGCGCTCGTTAATCGTATCATCGAGCCTTTACACATTATGATGTCGCATGCGATGCCGGAAGTACGTCCTTTTCAATTTGACCCCACCGACATCGCACCTGTGATGTCGTAGTGTGCAAAGCCCGCCTTAGGATTTATGCCAGATCACAACCTCAGTTTTCAGACACGGTATTTCAGGATGGTTGTCCCTCGTCAGTGTAAAGTATGAGATTTGATCTGGCTGTATGAGAGGCTAACACGTAGTCCCCAGGTCATTGACACATATGAACCCTTTCATCCATATGATATAAAAAAAACATGATTCCTAAGAGCAGGTCACCTTCTTATATTGTTTCTTGGTCCAGTCTTGATTCTCATGTGCCCATTGTAGGTTTTGTTGGTAATGGATAGAAGTCAGCAAGAACAAGCATGGTTACGGCTGTGCAGTCCCATGTACACCTCAGTTCAAAAGTTTAGGGTCACTTAGATATTTCCTTATTTTTGAAACAAAAGCATATTTTTTTCAATGAAGCTAACATTAAATTAAACAGAAATAACACTCTATACATTGCCAATGTGGTAAATGACTATTCTAGCTGCAAACGTCTGGTTTTGAATGCAATATCTACAGTACATAGGTGTATAGAGGCCCATTTCCAACAACCACCACTCCAGTGTTCTGATGGTACATTGTGTTTACTAACTGTGTTAGAAGGCTAATGGATGTTTAGAAATCCCTTGAAAACCCTTGTGCAAGTATGTTAGCACAGCTGAAAACAGTTTTGCCGATTAGAGAAGCTATTAAACTGACCTTCCTTTCAGCTAGTTGAGAATCTAGAGCATTTCATTTGGTGGTTCCATTAAACTCTCAAAATGTCCAGAAAAAGAGAACTTTCATGTGATACTCGACAGTCTATTCTTGTTCTTAGAAATGAAGGATATCCCATGTGAGAAATTGGCAAGAAACTGAAGATTTCCTACAACAGTGTCTACTACTCCCTTCAGAGGAGAGCACAAACAGGCTCTAACCAGAGTAGAGAGAAGTGGGAGTCCGCGCTGCACAACTGAGCAACAAGACAAGTACATTAGAGTCTCTAGTTTGAGAAATCGATGCCTCACAGGTCCTCAACTGGCAGCTTCATTAAATAGTACCCGCAAAACGCCAGTGTCAATGTCTACAGTGAAGAGGCGACTCCGGGAAGCTGGCCTTCAGGGCAGAGTGGCAAAGAAAAAGCCATATCTGAGACTGGATAATAAAAGGAAAAGATTAATATGGGCAAAAGAACACAGACATTGGACAGAGGAAAATTGGAAAAAAGTGGCATGGACAGACAAATCAAACTTTGAGGTGTTTGGATCACACAGAAGAACATTTCTAAGACGCAGAACTACTTAAAAGATGCTGGAAGAGTGCCTGACGCCATCTGTGAAGCATGGTGGAGGTAATGTGATGGTCTGGGATTGCTTTGGTGCTAGTAAAGTGGGAGATTTGTACAATGTAAAAGGGATTTTGAATAAGGAAGGCTATCACTCCATTTTACAATGCCATGCCATACCCTGTGGACAGCGCTTGATTGGACCCAAGTTCATCCTACAACAGGACAATGACCCATAGCACACCTCCAAATTATGCATGAACTATTTAAGGAAGAAGCAGCAGCTGGTATTCTATCTGTAATGGAGTGGCCAGCCCAGTCACCAGATCTCAACCCTATAGAGCTGTTGTGGGAGCAGCTTGACCGTATGGTGCAAAAAGTGACCATCAACCCAATCCAACTTGTGGGGGGGGGGGAAGCATAGGGTGAAATATCTCCGGATTACCTCCGCAAATTAACAGCTAGAATGCCAAAGGTCTGCAAAGCTGGAATTGCTGCAAAGGAGCATTCTGTGCCGAAAGCAAAGTGTGAAGGAGAAAATGATTATTTCCAGTAAAAATCATTATTTCTAACCTCATCACTGTCTGGACTATATTCTCTTTTCATTATGCAACTCAACTGTAGTGTATATATGCGATGCACTGTGTGTGCTGATGACTTTTATCATATTAGCAATTTTCCCTTCAGTAGCTCTTCTGTGGAATCAAACTGAACTTTCTTGCCTTCACTCTACACATTTATCAATGAGCCTTGCTTGGCCATGCGCAGTGGTGTACCTAGAGTCCGATGGACCCCGATGCAAAATCTGGACCTTAGCCCCCCTCTTGCATGTTGTTCAGATGTATGGGCCCTTGTAGCATTCTAAAACTTATAACGACATATGAGCTGCGCCCCCTTCTTCAATATGTAGTGATGTCCACTATCTTCTACTAATGTCCCCCATCCTGGTTCCCTTCCAAGTATATATGCCCCCTTTATGGTATATATATAACTCCCATTTGAGGTTCCTTCCAGGTATATATGTCTCTCCTTCTTCTTTCTGCTGCTATTCTCTAAGGCATAAGAAGCCAAACATTCTTCTCACCTTCTCCCACTCATAAAGCATGGCGTCCTCTTTTGAAGCCAATGCAGATGCCGGCAATTAACATCAATGTGCCCGCTATAGGCAACGCATGATGTCACTGTCCGGCAGTGTGTATTGTGGTGCAGGGACCCAATGGATCTCTGCGTCACAATACATTTCAGATTATTGTGCGTCCTTGGACGCACATCGAGATGTAGTGGTTGCTGGCGTTGGTGGACTCCATCTCCTACATGCGCCTGATTGTGGTCATAGCCTCTGTGACCGCAATTATTACATTACGCCCCTGGCCATGACCCAGTTCACTGATTATCCTTTCTTGAACCACTTTTGGTAGAAATTAGCCATTGCATACCTAGAACACCACAGAAGATTTGCCATTTTGGAAATTGTCTCACTCAATTGTCAAAAAAAAAATATCACAATTTGTCAAAGTTGCTCAAATTTGCATTCTTGCCCACTTTTTCTAATTCCGACACATTAACTTCATGGCCTGAGTATTCTCTTGTAGCTTGACATGTCCCACCCCTGACAGGTGTCATTGTCACAAAAATCAACCATTAGAAGACTCTTCGTTCTAATGTTACGAGTCGACGGATCGTTGTACACTATACTGTATATCGAAAAAAACAAATATTTACTTTAAGTCCTAAGTAAAGTTTTTCCTATTTTCTTTCCGCTTTCTCTCTTTAGACCACATTATCCATTCCGTGATGCAAATAAATTCAAAATATTGATTTTGATTTCTGGCTTTCTCTTACAATGTTTGACCGTGGATTAACATCATCTGGCGGAGCTGTTTGTTCCCATTGTCCTGGGACACGGCACAGGCTCGCTGTACTATCTGGGTTGGATACAGTTCTGTTTAGAAGAGGTCATTGTGTTAATACCCAGAAGATTGGAAGTAAATAACTAGAAGTGATGAGAAACCAAAATATTGCTGAAAACTAAACACTGAATTAGAAAAAAAGGCTAAATGTTATGAAAAGGTATTCTACAACCCAAAATATCTATTTTGTGGATCTACTGATGCTATCTTTGGAGTCTATGATTACTTTACGTGCGGGGGTTAAACCTGCTGGCTGTACAGATTCCCCTTGTTCTGGTGCTGCAAGGGTTAAGTAGTTCTGGTCTTCTAACTCTGGATGAAGAGCCAGGTCTCAGCTGTTTTGAGTTTCCCATCCACTGCCACTCCACTGCTGTCATCATTTTAGGGCACTACTTTATAAGGTGTTGATGTTAGACGTCTTGCATGAAATACTTTGAAAAGTCAAGCAAAGGTTTTGCAGATTTTGGTGTTTTGCATTCGGAAGCTCCATCAAAATTGTACTGAATAACAGTTTTGGCAAGGCGCACGAAGATGAGGTGAGGCTCCAGTGATAAGATGCATCATAGTCAATAAGTGGCATTTGCCTCTTAATGAATTCAGCACATTTTATTCCTGCATGGCGATCATTATGACTGCTGTGCAGTGATCATGTTCCTATTCCTGAACACAATCCTGGCTAGTGAACAGAGCAGTGGGAACGTTAGTCCTGCTCTAGGTTAAAGACACAGAAGGAATAAGACAGGCAGGGGAAAAATAAACAGCAATCAAATAAGGCACACAAACCTACTGTAAAGAGTAAGACTATGTGCCCACTGGGAAAGTGTCCTGCGGATATATCCACAGGACATTCCGCAGGAGCTCCCAGAAAACTGCAGCCCAACTTTGTCTGTTTCCATGCTGCAGTTTTATTGCGGAATGTCCTGCGGCTATGCTGCTGTCATTCTGCATTGAGGATACAGTACCATGGCTTTGGCACTGAATCCTCAATTGAGAACAAGTGCTGGAGTGATCAGTGAGTTCATACGTACCTCCATCACGCAGCACTTCACTCTCCGTCCGTGTCTGTCTGCACATTGCCGGAGAAGATGGGCGGGCCTGAACTAGCTCTGGCTGTCACATGACCGGAGCTCGTGCAGGCCCCGCCTACCTCCTGCTGCCCGCTCCTGGCTCCACCGCGCTCCTCTGCAGCGGAGGAAGTGGCTCCGGTATCTTCTATCAAGGAAAGTAAGTATAGGATCCTGCGGACAAATCCGCAGGAATACTTGACATGCTGCAGATTTTTCCGCAGGGAAATCCACATTATTTCTGCTGCAGAAAAGAACGCAGCATGGGCACAGCAGTTCCAAAATGCCATAAAAATGGCCGGGGACTTGCTGTACTGCGGATTTTTGAAAAATCCGCAGAATTTCCGCGAAAAAAGTACAGCAAATTCCGTGAATTTTCCGCAGCGTGGGCACATAGCCTAAAGTGGAATTGACCGGTGAAAAAAACTGAAAAGGGATTAAAGGAAAGGAAAACACAACACAAATTCCAAGCAGCAATCTTTGGATCTGGCTCCGAAAACAACTTCTTAGGCCATAGCTCACAAGTTCACTTTTGAGAATAAGCTATCACTGGCAACTCCCTGAGCTGAGAGGGGAGTATTTATAGCAGAGGTGAATGGGAAACTCAGAACAGCTGAGATCTGGCTTTTCATCCAGAATTAGGAGACCAACTGAAATAATTAACCATTGCAGCACAGAACAATGGGGAATCTGCACAGCCAGCAGTTTTAACCCCTGCAAGTGTGCATGTAACCCTGCACTACAATCTCCTGACACCAGAAATAGAACACCACTCTTCGTTGCGTTGTGCTACACTCATGACAACCCTATTTGGAGGTGTTATCATTTAGGACTTCCATTGATTACACAGAACAGAGAGAGGCTATAAAAAGCATCTCTGAAGGACCCATCATTACACAGACAAGCCATTGATGCCATGTAATATTTAATTTTGCCTGTGGTGGCGCTGCACAGGATTCAGAGATTAAGAAATGACATTGAGATATATGGTGACAGATCACATAAGCTGCACATAATGGAAGCCCATATAACTCTAGCTTCGTTGTTCTTTCTTTTCGAAGGCAAAAGCAATCTCTCGGCATTGCGTGTAATAAAATGTAGTCAATCTTTCACACAGATGTCTGTCTGCACATAAATACTCCATAAACACTTAGACATTAGCATAATATCTGCACAAGTACATCACACATACATCCGAGATAGGCTCAGCCGCCACATCTCTCAGGCACGGAGACATTGCCGTGTAATGGTGTCATTTCTGCTCACGGACCTTCCTCTCTGATGGAACGAGACAATAAAATATACACAGGATAAGCCGATCTCGCTATATAAATGCTCACACGAAACACATAAAGCTATCAAGAACAGAGCTAATAAAACCGTGTCACAGGCATTTTACAATTTACATTGGCAATTCCTAGGATATTACTGTAGTATTTATTGGAAAGCGCAAAAATGGGTCCATTCATTTATAATAGGGAAATCTTCTCATGTGGCAGTAGGTCAGGGTTGCCCATTTACTTTTTTTTTCTGGACAGCTTACCCCAAAAATCATGGACAGATAATGTTTTGTATGGACACACACCTTAAAGAAGTCCCAGAAATTTTCGAGCTCCCCCCTGAAGTCCCGAAAGAGGGTCAAATGACCCTTAGTCCAAACTGTAATTAAGGCCATTACTGTCGCACCACAGGAGGTTGGAAAACAACAACCTCCTGTGGTGCGACAGTAATGGCCTTAATTACAGAACAAAAGACGGTGATTATAGGATATTAGCTAAAATCCTTCAGGTCATTGGACCCGTCTCTGGGTTCCAAATGTAGAAATGTTAAATGACCCCTCTCTGGGACTTCTAGTGTTAATAAATTAAGTTTTTTCAACTTAAAAAAAACATGGACGCCTTCAAGTTTTTTAACGGACAGGGCAAAAAGGTGACCTATTTTTCGGGATTTATGGTAAGTTACCAACCCTGCAGTGGGTCCATTTTGACCCTCAGGCACTAGAACACAAGTGCAACCCCTACTTCGGTATATTTTATTATATGTCCGGTATCAATGAGGAGATTGCAATAAGAAACTATTGTGTGCCAATTTCAGAGATTTCGACTACACTCACCTCATGTAGTTGTCGAGAGGATCCAAATGGTTTAAAACGAACTGTCATGGATGTGTCACGTTATGCCAGATAGTTATGTGGTTTCTGGCCATAGAAGGTCACAGCGTCTGGCTGCGCAGAATGCTCCCTGACTTTCCATTGTTCCTGCTGTGAGTATTCATTGGTATAGGTAGCTTTCCTGCTGGATTCATCTCTTTACCTTTTGGACCCAGCAGGATCTCGACGTCCACCCAGCTGTTGATCATCAGTATTCTCTTGGTGTTTATATACCTCTTCCTTCATTGGACTGGTGCTGGGGATATTTTTCAGTTACGTCAAGCCTAGTTGGAAGCAGGTGGCTTGTACTCCTCTGTGGTATTGTTGCTGAAAACTCTGCTGAACATCTACCAGAGTCATCTGTGGATAAATAGTTCATGTTTTTCCCCATGTGTGTCCCCCTTTTGTCGTCTATAGTGTTCACTGGGGTTGACGAAGAGCTCATCCCATCCATTCCCTATTTAGGGCCAACACTAGGGATACCTGGGGTCAGGTATCCGGCTCGGCGCATAGGTGCGGAACCTATATAGGGTGGTGAGGGACCCAAAGGAGGAGCAGTAGATTTGGTCAGGGATCACCATCTACCCTTTCCCTAGACACATAGTTTCCCTTCCTTTTCGCCATGCACTTGGTACTTGACCATATCTAGCGTGACAGGAACCTAATAAGAAATTCATGCTGCCTGAAGCATAGTAGCAGAAATCAAACAGGGCTTTCGAGACTTTAGCCAAGTATACAGGGTGGGCCATTTATATGGATACACCTAAATAAAATAGGAATGGCAGGTGATATCAACTTCCTGTTTGTGGCTCATTAGTATATGGGAGGGGGGAACTTTTCAAGATGGGTGGTGACCATGACGGCCATTTTGAAATCAGCCATTTTGGATCCACTTTATTTTTTCCAATGGGAAGAGCGTCATGTAACACATCAAACGTATTGAGAATTTCACAAGAGAAACAATGGTATTCTTATTTTTAACGTAACTTTATTTGTTCATTAGTTATTTACAACTTTATGACCACTTATAAAATGTGTTCAAAGTGCTGCCCATTGTGTTGGATTGTCAATGCAACCCTTTTCTCCCACTCTTGACACACTGATAGCAACACCGCAGAAGAAATGCACAAGCTTCCAGTATCCGTTGTTTCAGATGCTGCACATCTTGCATCTTCATAGCATAGACAATTGTCTTCTGATGACTCCAAAGATAAAAGTCTAAGAGGGTCAGATCGGGAGACCTTGGTGGCCATTCAACTGGCCCACGATGACCAATCGACTTTCCAGGACACTGTTCATGTAGGAATGCTCGAACCTGACACCCATAATGTGGTGGTGCACCTGTCACCGGTATTTTCTCTTATGAGCTGCAGTCACCACCCGTGAACCCTTATATACAGTATTCTAGAATATTGTATATAAAAGCCCAGACTGTTGTGTATAACATAAAAAAACAACTTTAAAATACTTGCTTGCGGGGCCGTACGGCCGATGTGTGTGCAGCTGTCAGTCCGTTGCCTCCTCTCTTCTTTGGAACGCTGTTCTCCTGCCCAGTCGAGTGTCCATGATGTGTCCGGCATCATTCACAGAGAGGCCTCCATTGTACTCCTCCTCATGCTCACTTTGATCTAACCTGCTCAGGGCAGAGTAAAGTACCGTAATGCGCAGGCGCGAGAAAAGGTCAAAGTTCACCCGCGCATGCACACTACAGTACTTTGTCTACCCTCGGTAGATCAAAGTGCGCATGCATAGGAATGCAATGGAGGCCTCTCTGTGAATAATGCAGGACAAATCATGCACACGGGGCTAGGCAGAAGGATGGTGACAAGATGGAGGAGGCGTCGGACCGAGAGCAGCGATGCCCATCGGACTAGACCGCCCCACAGGGGAGTATTATAAAGGTGTTTTTTGTGTTCTACTGCATGGCCTGGGCTCTTATATACAGTACTCATACAGGTCATAAGGGAAAATCCTGGTGATAGGTTCCCTTTAAGATGTTGATTATCCAAAGTGGTCAACCTCTTCAACTAGGGCACTGTCGGAGGAACTAGGGAAGATGAGGAGGTTACTGAGGTTTTTGTGTTCTCCTCTTAAAGATTTTCAGAATGCTAATACATATTGCTAATAAACAGATTTTTTTTGTATGAAATAGAATGAAAATATATATAAAATCGTCTCCAAAATTGTCTACGTTTTTACTTCCAGTCTTGTTGAGGACTTTCAAGGCTTCCTAAGTTAATTTCATCCTAGTGCTAGACGTCTGACCTTTCCAATTCAGGTTCTTCTCGGAGCGGCCTGATTCTACCTCACAGCTAGCGGTTCCATTTCACAGATGATGGCTCCTCTTGAATAGTTTTCTGTCACTCGAAACCACTGAACAGTTTGACTTTTTAATAAACAAAGCTTTAACCCCATCCGTCCAGGAATCCACCGACGCCCCAGCTTGGGGACCCTCAGGAGTATGAGAAGGTAAGCAAGGGCTATTACCATGAGAAATCAGACCTTAACACCATTTACTGAGAATTGAATCTTATCTAAAGCAGATCAAGACATAAGATACGCGGCGGAGAACCGACAAACAGGTTTCATTAATGGAGACACACGAGCTGACAGGGAATAAGATGTCTTGTATAAAGTGTCTCGTCTTTTCAGGTGGGCCAATGAAGCCAGACTTAATCCTAATCATTTTGTAGCCCCTTATAACAATCTAATTGGCGACCCCCTTCCTCAAATAAATTATGGTAGATGTCAGCGATGGGTTGTATATCACCCACAATGACATTCCTTTCTCCTGAAGGACATTACATCGCTAAAATATGTCATCCATGAATCATTTTTGGGCGTTCGACCTCGTTAACCAACAGCACTCGTAAGAATGAAGGGGCCAAAAGTTTCCCTCTGTACTGGGGCGTTCCCAGCCACCTGTTGTAGGGTGGCTCCATTCAAATGTATAGTACCAGATATCCATCGCAGCACAGCTAATATTTATAACATATGGTGAACAACAGGATAGCAGGTTTTTTGGTCACTTACCCTTCCACATAATGGAATCCAAAGAGATCTGTCACGCTAGATACGAGGAAGTACCAAGCGAACAGCAAAAGGGAAGGGAAACCCTGTGTCTAGGAGAGCGAAGATGGTGACCCCTGACCGAGACTACTGCTGGTCCCTGGGGTCCCTCGCCACCCTAGATAGGTTCCGCACCTATGCGCCGAGCCGGATACCTGACTCTAGATATCCCTAGCGCTGGGTCCTAAGTAAGGAACAGAAGGGATGAGTGTTTCATCAACCCCACTAAACAACTATAGAAGACACAAGGAGGACACACAAGGAGAAAGCATAAACTACTTATTATTAGATGACTTTCAGCAATGAAACCACAGAGGAGTACAAACCACCTGCTTGCAACCTCGGCTTGAAGGAACTGAAAATATCACCAGCACCAGTCCAAGGAAGGAAGGGGTATTTAAACACCAAGGGAATACTGATGATCAACAGTTGGGGGGAAGGTGAGCTCTGGCTGGGTCCAAACCCTATGTCTAGGGAAAGTCAAGATGGTGACCCCTAACCAAATCTACTGCTGGTCCCTGGGGTCCCTCACCACCCTAGATAGGTTCCACACCTATGCGTCGAGCCGGATATCTGACCTTAGGTATCCCTAATGTTAGGCTCTAATTTGGGAACAGTTTGGATGAGCTCTTCATCAATTCCACTAAACACTATAGATGATACAAGGAGAACAGACAGGGAGGAAAATGCATGAACTACTTATCCACAGATGACTCAGGTAGTTCAGTAACGTTTTCAGCAACAATACCACAGAGGAGTACAAGCCACCTGCTTGCAACCAAGGCTTGAATGAAATGAAAATATCACCAGCACCAGTCCAAGGAAAGAAGGGATGTTTAAGCACCAAGATAATGCTGATGATCAGCAGCTAGGTGGAAGGTGAGCTCCTGCTGGGTCCATATGGGAGAGAGATGAATCCAACAGGAAAGCTACCTATACCAATGAATACAAAAAGCAGGAACGATGGAAAGTCAGGGAGCATTCTGTGCAGCCAGACGCTGTGCCCTTCTATGGCCAGAAACCACATGACTGTCTGTCATACATGACACACCTGTGACAAGATTGGAAAGTTTTTATTTTATTTATTTAGCATTTGTTATATAGTGCCACCATATTCCACAGTGCTTTACAGACATCATAATCACTGTCCCCATTGGGGCTCACAATCTAAATTCCCTATCAGTATGCCTTTAGAGAAAGATGGATGAACTAAAAAATGATAATAATAAAAACTAAAGCTTGTATCTCAAAAAAACCAAGCTATGATACAATTTTATCTACTTAAAAAAAGATAAGGCCATTGGGAAGCAAAGAAGAAAAATTAAAAGCGAAGTGGAGCCCATTAGGACTCTTGTCACCGAAAGGCCCCAATAAATCAATAAAGAGCCCTGACTGGTCCATTACTTTATTGTTTCTATAGGGCATATTGGGGAAGTGACCTGGAGACTCCAATGGTCATCAGTCCTGTCTGCATATTCCAATCTGTTCAGCTATTTCTTCTTATGTTGATGGCATAGGCATTAGGTGGGCTCTAAGTCCCAGACATGGAATAGGGACCTGTGGGGACGCTAACTTACTCACTGCCCTCCCCCGGTTACATTCTCCCCTGCTGCTGCACAGCCTACCACGTGCTCTCCTGCCTTCCTCCTGACCCGGGCCTTGTACATGCTGCACATGGTTCCCGGGAGTGCACCTAAGACGCATGCATGCACACCGGCCTTCCTCTTAAAAGGCTGGCGCGCTATTTCCAGGAAATGCCTCTCAGACTATGGCTGAGAGGCACTGTGTATTTAAAGCACCCTCCCATTAGGGGAGGTGCCTGCACAATGCATTCAGTTAGTGTTCCAGTCTGCTAGCTAGTTGTCAGGTCCCGTTACCCCTGTGCCCGTCACTCTGTGCCTGCCTTCCCATACCTATCATTCCCTGCCGTGCCCACCATTAATGTCCATACCCACCTGTCCAGCCTGCCTCAATCATCCCACCTGTATCTGAGTCCATCACTTTCTTTGGGTCAGCTGCCAAAGTCCCGATCACTAGTAACAAAAAGGAGACAGTTGCACACTGTAGTGCTAAGATATGTGGACAATGAATACTGGAATATGGACATGCATTACGGCTATGAAAAAAACGAAAATTGAGATATCTAGCGCACAAAATTGGCCAGATTTTATGTGAGCCCACAGCCAGCGAAATGGCGACCTCTTTTTGTTGGGTCCCTATCAAACTAATGCCTCTGTTTGGGTTTAAAAACCTACATTTTATGGGCGGACAGGAACCTGCAAATGGAGAAGTAAAATCGCCTAAGGCTGAGGGGCAGGAGTTCTCAATCAGAAGGCATAACCCTATAATCTAAGAAAAAGACTTATGGCACCTCCTACCTTACTAATGTGAGCAGGTGCAAACTGAGCATGAAACATAGTAAAGAAAAGGAGACAATTGCACTCTGCAGTGCTGAGATATGTGGAACAATTAAAGGCATTACTGCTTTTAAAAACATGCAAATATTGAGATACTTAGCCCACAAAATTGGCCAGTTTTATGTGAGCCCAACAGCCAGCGTCAAGGTGACCTAATTTTTTTTGGGTCCCTATCAAAGTAATACCTTTCTTTGGGTGAAAAGTCCCTGGGAGTGGTACCTGGTATCTGCCTCGCGTTTAGTTAAACCTCTCCCACTAAAGGATAAACCTGGGACCCCCCTGTGGTCCAGTGGGTCCACTAATCCTGCTCGCTAACCCTACACTGGCCGCGAGTGTTAACTCATTCATCATCAGATTCGATACTTACCCGGTTCCTCCTGGTCTTTAGTTCCTGGTCACACCTCCATGGTTCAGAAAAGGCTAGTTCAACCAATTACTAGCCAAGGCTGGTCACCGCTGCAGAAAATCATTGACTATGTGGGCATCAGTGAGGGTGAGTATATCTTTTATTTTTTTTAAATCAGTATGAGCTCTTTAAAACGTGATTTTAATTCGATAAACAAGCTCTTTAGACATTAAACTTGGCAAAAGACACATCTATGAAATTGAAGGAAATCTACAGGTGCTCTGCAGGAAAACATCTTCAACCGCTAATCTGGAAAAATAGCTTAAATGAAAAATAAGACAATTTTGTACATTTATTTTTATTTTACGTATTATTGGATACCTCTCAACTCATGGAAAGACGTTTCCATATTTTCTGGCACCCCTAAGTTCTGCATTATAGAAGCAGTCTCACTTTTTTTGTGACACTTTGTCACTCATCTTGAGTTTGCCTTGGGCTACAAAA
This sequence comes from Anomaloglossus baeobatrachus, assembly GCF_048569485.1. Classification (NCBI taxonomy): domain Eukaryota; kingdom Metazoa; phylum Chordata; class Amphibia; order Anura; family Aromobatidae; genus Anomaloglossus; species Anomaloglossus baeobatrachus. The sequence goes on from NC_134359.1 coordinate 263,572,815, forward strand.
GATTTCAATAATTACTTGGCTTGCAGGCTTCTGCATAGTGCTCCATTACTATAGGCATTTATAAACATTATTTGTTAGGGACTTTATTCATTGGAAATTAAGGGGACATAAGTTTTGTACTTTAACCTAAATTTTGTTTTAGCAAAAAAATAAAATAAAAAATAAGTTACCTAAAATCAACCTGATTATTTGATTTGAAAAGTTATCCATCCCTCCCTAATCAGCTAAATTTGCGTTCAGTTGTTATTACCTTGTGATCTACTACATATACAGTTAGGTCCAGAAATATTTGGACAGTGACACACTTTTCGCGAGTTGGGCTCTGCATGCCACCACATTGGATTTGAAATGAAACCTCTACAACAGAATTCAAGTGCAGATTGTAACGTTTAATTTGAAGGTTTGAACAAAAATATCTGATAGAAATTGTAGGAATTGTACACATTTCTTTACAAACACTCCACATTTTAGGAGGTCAAAAGTAATTGGACAAATAAACCAAACCCAAACAAAATATTTTTATTTTCAATATTTTGTTGCGAATCCTTTGGAGGCAATCACTGCCTTTAGTCTGGAACCCATGGACATCACCAAACGCTGGGTTTCCTCCTTCTTAATGCTTTGCCAGGCCTTTACAGCCGCAGCCTTCAGGTCTTGCTTGTTTGTGGGTCTTTCCGTCTTAAGTCTGGATTTGAGCAAGTGAAATGCATGCTCAATTGGGTTAAGATCTGGTGATTGACTTGGCCATTGCAGAATGTTCCACTTTTTTGCACTCATGAACTCCTGGGTAGCTTTGGCTGTATGCTTGGGGTCATTGTCCATCTGTACTATGAAGCGCCGTCCGATTAACTTTGCGGCATTTGGCTGAATCTGGGCTGAAAGTATATCCCGGTACACTTCAGAATTCATCCGGCTACTCTTGTCTGCTGTTATGTCATCAATAAACACAAGTGACCCAGTGCCATTGAAAGCCATGCATGCCAATGCCATCACGTGGCCTCCACCATGTTTTACAGAGGATGTGGTGTGCCTTGGATCATGTCCCGTTCCCTTTCTTCTCCAAACTTTTTTCTTCCCATCATTCTGGTACAGGTTGATCTTTGTCTCATCTGTCCATAGAATACTTTTCCAGAACTGAGCTGGCTTCATGAGGTGTTTTTCAGCAAATGTAACTCTGGCCTGTCTATTTTTGGAATTGATGAATGGTTTGCATCTAGATGTGAACCCTTTGTATTTACTTTCATGGAGTCTTCTCTTTACTGTTGACTTAGAGACAGATACACCTACTTCACTGAGAGTGTTCTGGACTTCAGTTGATGTTGTGAACGGGTTCTTCTTCACCAAAGAAAGTATGCGGCGATCATCCACCACTGTTGTCATCCGAGGACGCCGAGGCCTTTTTGAGTTCCCAAGCTCACCAGTCAATTCCTTTTTTCTCAGAATGTACCCGACTGTTGATTTTGCTACTCCAAGCATGTCTGCTATCTCTCTGATGGATTTTTTCTTTTTTTTCAGCCTCAGGATGTTCTGCTTCACCTCAATTGAGAGTTCCTTAGACCGCATGTTGTCTGGTCACAGCAACAGCTTCCAAATGCAAAACCACACACCTGTAATCAACCCCAGACCTTTTAACTACTTCATTGATTACAGGTTAACGAGGGAGACGCCTTCAGAGTTAATTGCAGCCCTTAGAGTCCCTTGTCCAATTACTTTTGGTCCCTTGAAAAAGAGGAGGCTATGCATTACAGAGCTATGATTCCTAAACCCTTTCTCCGATTTGGATGTGAAAACTCTCATATTGCAGCTGGGAGTGTGCACTTTCAGCCCATATTATATATATATATATAATTGTATTTCTGAACATGTTTTTGTAAACAGCTAAGATAACAAAACTTGTGTCACTGTCCAAATATTTCTGGACCTAACTGTAAAATAGAAATCAACTTTCACATAGCCATGGTTAAAAATCTTCATTCATTTTCTAGCTAAAAATCCTGTTTACAGCTATGCATCTCCATGGTAACAGACTACAAACAAACCTTGTAGTCTGATCTTGCAGTCATACTCTATTTTATTTCTCCTTTACTTCTTTTTTATTTCTCAAAAGTACTGTACAGTATGTTAGCATAACGGAGAGGACAATAGAAGATAGTATGTGTCACGATTCTCGGTGCAGAGCATCTCACAGACCTGGAGATGCTCTGCGGCGCTTACAGATCTGACAGTGTGTCCATTCCTTGTGCAGACTATCTTGCCTTTGGAGATGCTCTGCGGCACTTACAGATCTGGCAGTGTGTCTATTCCTTGTGCAGACCATTGATATAGAAGGGTTAATAGTTTCTTTATTTCTTTATTAAAGATATTTTATTGTTCCATTAGTAAGTATATCTGGTGGTAGTTCATAGTCATGGAGCCTTCGGAATGAGAAACAGGCTCAAGGATTACTATTGTCTGCTAAATGTTCTTCTTATCGTCTTCTTATCTCATATGCATGACTCTACATTTTTGTTTTGCTAAAACTTAAAGGTCATATGAGCAACTTGTAAAGTCCAGCTAGAAGCCTTTTTTTTGCAATATCACATTGATCTGTAAATGGTATAAATAAACTGTACCTTGGCTGAATAAACAGAAAATTGATCATGCTCACATGAATGCAGGTCTTTTCTCCGAGCGCTCGATCTTGATTAGGCCTGAAGAGGCCTAATTCAGAGGACCTCACTGGTGATCCCATAAGCTGACTTTTGAAACAGAACAGCTACAACACCATCTTGCCTTTGGAGATGCTCTGCGGCACTTACAAATCTGGCAGTGTGTCTATTCCTTTGTGCAGAGCATCTTGCCTTTGGAGATGCTCTGCGGCACTTACAGATCTGGCAGTGTGTCTATTCCTTTGTGCAGAGCATCTTGCCCTGGAAGATGCTCTGAGACACCGTCCTTGATAATGAACTAGCAGCTTGGCCATTATACTGGAGTCCAGGTTGGCTCTGGGAAGTGCCGCTTATTCAGGTGTTCCATCTTTCTCGTAATTGCTCAGGCTTCTTTACTGAGCATGCTCCCCCAGACCTCTGCCAGTTGTATTCTCTGGCTCTTTTGCGGTTGCCATAGTTTGTGTATCTGCTAGGATTTCATACAAAGGAGTGAAAATAAGTAGAGTTGTAGTTGTAGACAGCAGAGTTGTCCAAGAGTCAAGGACCACCCATAGAGAGCTACAGAAAGACCTGGAGTGAGCAGGTACAATTGTTTCAAGAAAACAAAAAGCAATGCACTCTTTCTCCATGGCCTGTATGCACGCTCACCACGCAAGACTCCATTGCTGAACAAAAAGCAGGTCCAAGCACATTCAAAGTTTACTCAACAAGATTTAGACAAGCCTGTGAAATATGGAGAGAATGTAGTCTGCTCAGATGAGACCAAAATTGAACTCTTTGGAGGCTAAAAGGCAAATCACCCCAAAAATGTCATACCAACAGTGAAGTTTGGAGGTGGGAACATCATAGTCTGGGGCTATCCAGCATATGGCTCTTGCAAACTTCATATTATTGAAGAAGGGATAATCGGACAAATGTACTGAGACATTCTTAATAAAAATGTGCTGCCATCTATTAGAAAGCTGGAGATGAACTGAGGGTGGAAATTTCAGCAAGACAATGGTCCCAAATGCACAACCACGGAAACTCTCAGTTTGTTTCAGAGAAACAATGTAATGCTGCTACAATGGCAAAGCCGATCACCGGACCTGAATCCAATAGAAAATTTATGGAAAGATCTAAAGCTCGGAGTTCATAGACGCAACCCACAGAACATTCAGGAGTTGAAGAGTGTGTAGAAGAATGGGCTAAAATCACACCTGAACCATGCAGGCAAGTAATTTCTTTATACAGTAGGCGCCTTGAAGCTTCATCACCAACAAAGGCTTTTGTACAAATTATTAAATACATTTTCAGTAAGTGTGTTCAATATCTTTTCCCTGTGCCATTTCTCATTATTGCACATAATTAAATATTTGGACATCTATGGATTGATTTATTTGCTTGTTTGGATTAGATGGGTTGTTACAATAAAAATTACATTGTTCTATTTTTTTGTAATTATTTTTAGTAATTTAGTTAGAAGAAACAACATTTTGTCCTTTCCTTCTAGAATACAAGACACAGAGATACTGCTCTGTACAAGGGAGCTCTGTGTCTTGTGTAATCAGAGGCTGCTCTGCAGGTAAAATCCTTCCTCTGACATCATTGAAGCTGGTGGACCAACAGCTAGGACAGCTAGTACAGCTAGTACTACTCTTGTTGATAGTTTGATTTCAAGGGGGTAGTAAAAAATTAAATTATATTTTTGTCATTTTTTTCTCATGTCTTTAAAGTAGTGTTATGGGAACAAAAGAATCTGACTTCTTCCTTCAGCTACATGGAGATATAGTGTATATCTATCTATATCTCTATGTAGCTGAATAATTTGCTTCTGGCTTCTCAGCTTGCAATACAAGTCAAGATTACGAAATCCTCTTCTGCCCCTCAGTTTAGGCAGTGGCTAAATGGTAGAGCTGCTGCCTATGGACAAGTGCTGAGAAAACCTCTAAAAACACTTTTATTCAATATGATTAAAATCAGCAATCCCCACACACACAAAAAAACAAAAAATGAAAAAGGACATAAAGTGCTATAGTGCAGAACAGGGTTTGGTCAAATGTCCTCCACATTTCCCTGCCTTGCCGCGGAGGTTGGCACTCTAAATGAACGAAATGGCGCCCCCGCTCACCGTCGGCTCACCCTCCTATCCCTGCACTGTACTGAAGTGCAGCTAATATGGGAAAAAGATTAGCTGCACTTCAGTACAGTGCAGTGATAGGAGGGTGAGCCGACGGTGAGCTGGGGCACCATTTCGTTCATTTAGGGTGCCAACCTCCACAGCAAGGCAGGGAAATTTGGAGGGCATTTGACCAAACTCTGTTCTGCACTATAGCACTTTATGTACTTTTTCATTTTTGTTTTTTTTTGTGTGTGTGGGGATTTCTGATTTTAATCAATTGAATAAAAGTGTTTTTAGGGGGTTTTCTCTTTATGGTTTTTCAGTTCAGTTACCCCTGAGTGATATCTTCTTTGTTTTTTTCTCTATGGACAAGAGCTCCCAAGCTGATAATTTCTAACCCAATCCTGGGAAATCAGAGCAGATGAGAATTTAATTTACACACGGCTCATTTTGACTTAAGTTATTCACTGCACTGAGCAGAGGAACCGGGACAAGAGCTGTAAGCAGCGGGACTGCGGGAGGGAGCACTCAAATCGGGACAGTCCTGCTGAATCCGGGATGGTTGGGAGGTATGATATATGTATGTATACATTTTAAACTAGTCCTATGTAAGATCACCAACCATATAAAATTCAAGAGTCCAACAAAACATTGCAAAATGGAAAGTAGCACAACAATGACACCCAGTGCTCAAAAATTAGAGGGCAAACTGGCACCCATCAACTATGTGACTACAAAAAACAAAGGGAAAACAACATTTTTATATTCTAACCTACAGGTCCAGAACTAACTTAATAAGATCAGATCTCGGTGATTAACAATATTCAGAAACATGATGAGAAATAAAGATATAAATATACTTTCCTGGAAACGTTTCACCCCCCGTAGTCATGAACTTTGAATAATTGGAAGGAATTATGCTGAGTACTAATCAAAAGGTTTTTTTTTAATTTGCTAATTGCATCTCAGTTTCATCAGTGGCAGACTCTAATCATCCGTAGACATCTTAATTGACCCTTGAGAAGTGTTTATCTGGTAACATAAAGTTTTCAGCAGGGTCAAAAAGCAAAAGAAATGAAGGCGTATGGATATCAGTTGATACCCTACGTGTGCCGTGATGATTCCCTGGTTTCTAAATTTGCAACTGTTGTCCACTAAGGTCCATACATTAAAAAGAGCTAATCAAATTCACTAGTTAGTCCGTTATTACATCAAATTAAATTACTCTGTTTTTTTTGTTTTTTTGGGGTTTTTTTGCAATTGCAATACCGGCCTTTAACCTCCAGGTGTCACTGTGCTAACTTTTAGATCTAGTTTAGTTTAGATTTAGTGTATTATGCAAATTTTTGAATATTTTTTTCAGTGAAGTAATGTCAGTATTTATGTAATTCGACCTATAGAGAATAAGTCATCAAAAAATGATTAATTGTTTACATCACATTTTTATGTTTAATACCATTTTTTGTTTTAAAATTTGCAATTTTTTAAATTTTTTTATTTAAAAAAAAAAAAATAAATAAAAAATCACAATCCATGTGAAGTAAAAGAAATTTAGAAATGTTCACATTGGCTACTACAATTATTTTAGACTCTAATTTCCTGTTCTGTACAGTAGACTTTTAAGAAGTGTTATCACCACTATAGACAGGATTATATTGATAGATAACTAGTGATGGGCGGACTTAGAGATGTCCGGGCTCAGCTCGGAATCAATCCCGGATATCTGGCTGAATGCCAGTCCCCATATGAGTCTATGGGGACCAAAATCTGGCTCTTAAAAATAGTGGTAGAAGGGATAGGGGGATTAGCGCAAGCGCGCTGTACTTACCGAGTCTCCAGTGCGCCTACTTCTAGGGCTGCTCGTTAGTCTCATACATATTCACTGCTTCCCCCACCAACTGGCTGTTACATAGGCTGGGGGCGCTGTCTGACTGCAGCCAATCACAGATGTCAGAACTGCAAGTGGGCGGGGGAAGAAGTGAATATGCATGAGGCTAATGAGTGGTCCAGGAAGAAGAGTGAGGAGCCTGGTTGCAGTGACAGCCACGCCAGAGACTTGGTAAATGTAGCGCACTTGCTTTATTTTTCCTTTATTTTTTTTTATTTCTTAAGTTGCCAGATCCAGATCATTAGCTGGAGTTCCCTGAGAATTCCAGGCCACTTTTCATATAGAAAACTAAAGCCGGTGCTATACTGGCGCTATCATGCTGATTCTATACATACCTTTAGTTGCGAGATTGGATGTATAGTTTCTGAAATACAGGCAAGAAAAGTTTGTGAAATGCACTGTTATTTGATTGACAGGTGCAATGGAATATCTAATAGATGGGTCAGATTTTGCTAGTTATTTCCACTCCTGTCTGCTGCCTGTCCTTTCTCCCCCTGTCCCTGTTATTACAGGAGGAGGAAGAAGAGAGGAAGGACAGCAAGGGAGACAGGGGCGGGAATAACTAGCAAAACCCAACCCACCTATTAGATATTCTGTTGCACCTGTCAATCAAATAACAGTGCATGTCACAAACATTACTTGCCTGTATTTCAGAAACTATACATCCGATCTCACAACTAAAGGTATGTATAGAATCAGCATGATAGTGCCAGTATAGCACTGGCTTTAGTTGATATAGGAAAATCCTGGTGGGTGGTCCTCTTTAAAAAGCAATCGATAGAAGTTAGAAGGGATTATCAAGCTGTCATGTACATGTTAAACTTTAAGTAAAAACAATAAGAAAGGGGTGGGAAATCCTGGTGTCAAAAGAAAGCCAAAAGAATGCATGGAGTGTGTGAAGTAGTTGTTTACCAGTCATGAGAGCATCTGAGCTGTAAAAGAAGCTAATAGTTACCCAAAACAAGAGATGTGATGACACCTATAGAAACAGGCATATATTCCACAACCACAGCCCCTTATGCTTTTCCTCTAACACAGGCAGCGTCGCACCTCCCTCATGAAGGGATGAAGATAGATTTTCTATTTTTTGGTTTACGAAACATAAAGTTAATTAGATTTTGTTTTTGATGATGTATCACTGGGTTCATACTAACAATCCCATCGTAAGAGGCATGCACTATTGTGTCTGAAAAGTGGTTGTTGCAGTTGTTTTTAGAACTAAAGTAGCAGATATAGTGCTAAATTACTAGTTAAAGGGAATCTGTCACCAGATTTTGGCCTTCTAAACTAAAACTAGAACCTTAAGCAGCACCTGTGCTGCATTCTATAAAGGTGCACGTTACCCCCTGACCCTCCCTGTATCCCCCAAAAATACCTTTATAAAACATCCTACCCTGTATGTAAATTGTCTGGTCCAGTCTGATGGGCATCCTAATCTGCGCCTCCTGTCCCTCCTTTCGCCGTCCTCCTGTGCTGATTGATGCCTCAGATGCCATCCAAGTAGGCGGGCAAAATCTCTATATTCCCAGCTTGTGCAGGTGGACTTTGCTCTGCCCTGTTGCGCGCAGAGCTGAAAACATAGGTGCGCCTGCGCGAAAAGGTGAGTTCTCTGTGCAGGCTCGAAATTTTTGCCCGGCGATGTGGATGAAGCGGGTGACATCATCCGCATCACTGGGCAAAATCTCACTTCTATGTTTTAGGCTGTGCCCACAATAGGGTAGAGCGAAGTCCGCCTGCACAAGCTGGGAATATGTCTGCGCAGGCGCAAGATTTTGCCCGCCTACGTGAATGGCGTCCGAGGTGTCATCCAATCAGCACAGGAGGTGGGTGAAAGGAGGGAGAGGAGGCGCAGATTAAGATACCCATTGGACCGGACAGGACTATTTACATACAGGGCAGGAGATTTTATAAAGTTATTTTTGGGGACTACAAGGGGGGGGTAACGTGCACCTTTATAGAATGCAGCACAGGCGCTCAATTACATTTAAGATGAAAGATAATGTTTTTCAAATATCAATTGCTAGTGCAGATTTTGATTATTTTTCTACAATGGGAAGAGTTCAGTCCACACATAGCAAGTGTGGTGACCACATTGGAGGACCCAATGATACAAGAACCTCTCCTGTCCTTTTGTCCAGTGTTCTGTCCCCACTTAAAGGCGATGGACGGTGCGTAGTTGTGAGAGGTTGTGAGAATCTTGCCTTCGTTTTTCCTATAGGTGAGGCAGACAGGACCAGAGCGCTCCAGAGTTAAACATGCACATGCTGAGATGAAACAATGGTGGTTTATTTTCTCCAAAGGTTAAGGACATGCAGAAGTACAGCGGTCCAAGTACTTGGCATTGTAGTTCTCCTGCGATGCTTGTCTCTGAAGCTACTACGTGGTCAGAAGACTGCTTCTAGCAGCTCCAATAAGGGATGTGATTCTCACAAAAACTCTGGATAGACTGAATATGCCAGGAAGTGATGCAAGAGATGCAACAGACACTCCCATGGTCTGGACAAATAAACAGAGGAGCCGAAAGGTCTGACCAGTAGATGGCAGCAGAGACAAGCATGAAAAACATTAAATAACAGTTTTAACTAAAACAAATAGAAACAGCACACTCCCCGTCTGAAATTCACTTTGGGGATTTCACTATTGAGTCCATAATACAACCTGAAAGGAAAGGCATGTTAAATGCAAAACAAACTCAATTGAGTGCAAAACAAGAAGGATGGCTCAAAGTTCAGGTCCGGTAGCGTTCATCCCGTAGGGACGCTCTCTATGGGCAACAGCAGAACAAGTTCGTGGATTGGCCTTGCAAAGGTCTTCGTCTCACCTTTCCTGATGACCTTTAGTTCCACCTTCTGAACATTGCCGTCCTGACTAGGCAGTATCCTAGTAATCAGTCCCATAGGCCAGTCAGTCCTTTCTGTGGTCTGGTCTTTTATGAGGACTAGGTCTCCTTCTTTGAGGTTCGGCTTGGGATGTCGCCACTTCTTTCTTCCTAGAAGAATGGGGAGGTATTCCTTCCTCCATCGGTGCCAGAAGTAGTCAGCCAAGTATTGAACCCGTTTCCAGTGTTTTTGATAAGTGTTTGCGTGGGTGAACTCTCCGCTGGGCATTACCGCGTTGTCAGTTTTTTGGGTAATAAGAATGGTAGGAGTCAATATGGTTGGTGTTTCTGGATCCATGGTCACTGGCACAAGGGGTCTTGAATTGATAATGGCTGAGACTTCAGCTAAAAGAGTGACTAGAGTCTCATGTGTGAGTCTTGAGGAATTGACGTCCATTAGCATGGAGTTCAAGATGTTGCGTGAAATCCCGATCATCCTCTCCCAGGAGCCTCCCATGTGAGAACTGTGAGGGGTATTGAAGATCCAGGTGCAACCTTTCTCTGCCAGCTGATCTTGGATAGGTTTGGTGTCGATGTTCAGTTCTCTACATGCACCGACGAAGTTGCTTCCACGGTCAGACCTCAGCTGTTTCACTGGTCCTCTGATGGCAAGGAACCTTCTCAAGGCGTTGATTAGGCTGGAGGTATCAATGGACTCCAACACCTCAATATGAACGGCTCGAACACTCATGCAGGTGAATAACACAGCCCACCGCTTACTGTTTGCTTGGCCACCGCGAGTTCTACGTGTGGACACCATCCATGGTCCGAAAACGTCTAGGCCCACGTAGGTGAAAGGTGGCTCTGTAGAAAGTCTGTCTGTAGGCAAGTCAGCCATTTGTTGGTACAGTTGTTTTGCTCTCGCTTTACGACAGTGCACACAGTCGTGTAGTATTTGTGCTACACGTCTCTTCATCCCAATAATCCAGAGGCTTGCAGACCGTAAAGCGCCCTCTGTAATTTGCCTGCCTTGGTGTTCAGTCTTTTCATGGTGGTGTCGGATCAGCAAGACTGTAACATGGTGTTTGTTGGGAATGATGAGAGGATTTTGTTTTGCAACTCCAAGATGAGCCTGGTTCAAACGACCACCAACTCTCAGTAAGCCGAAACTGTCGATAACTGGGTTTAAATTGGCGAGAGGGCTTCTTAATGGAATCTGCTGTTTGTTGTGTAAACACTTCCATTCTATGGCGAATTCACTCTGTTGGAGGTGGCGTATTATGAGGGACTCGCTATGGGAGATGTCCTCAGCAGAAAGGGGTTTGTGGCAGACATGCCAGCGATGACAGTCTTTGTTTTTAAGGTCCGTATTATAGCATCTGGCGATGTGCACTAACCTAGCGACAGTCCTGACGAGCCTCATCCAGCTGGAGAAATGTTCAAAACGTTGGCAACCGAGGTTGGAAGTTTTTTCTGCACTGGTGGCCAGGGTATTGACTTCAGCTCGGACATCTGGATCGTTGTCTGGATCTATGATGCTGAAGGCTTCCTGGACACCTTCTTCTGACTGTCTCAGCGGGAACTCTGGACCTGTAAGCCAAAAAGAGTTAGCAAAAGAACTTATAGACATAGGTCTAGTTGTGTGATCTGCTGGATTCAGTTCAGTTGGTACAGGTTCTGCTAGGTTGTTGCAGACTTCCTTGTCCATAAAGGCGACGCTGTGTTCTCTCATTGCAGGCTTGCTGTTCATAGAACGCTGAAGAGAGTTAAATCTGGTCTGAGCATGAGCTCGGTTGGTTGGGAGTCTTACCCTGGTAGATCGGAAGGGTAATGGAGAGACCCAGTGGTTGGTTTAGTCTTTAGAAAACTCACAGCCCATTATTCCGATGAATTCTCTGTCCTCTACTTACAAGGTTACTTTATCGTCGTCCTTGGTTGTGTGAAAGACTGATCTTCCCAAGTTGTCGATATGCAGAGAAGAAGCGATGTCAGGTAGCTGTATTGTGTCTGGAGACTTCTCTTTCACTCCATAGTGATGAGGACATGGCTTTAGGCAGGTTGTGCGCCCATCTCCATGCACGTAAGTCTTGAAGGAATCAATTTCTGATCGATCAACGCACACATTTCCTATGACTACCCATCCCAAGTCCAGTCTCTGGGCGTATGGTGCATAGTCAGGCCCATTACACTGCTGTTGCACCTTGTGTACCCTTAGATTGTTTCTGCCGAGCAGGAGTAGAATCTCTGCGTTATTGTCCAGAGGTGGGATAACAGTAGTGAGGTGTCTTAGGTGTGGTTGATGAAATGCAGCTTCTGGGGTAGTAATTTCATTCCTGTGGCTGGGTATTTGGTCACATTCAACGAGCGTTGGTAGAGGTTTTTCAGTCTTCCCATTGATAGGAGAAGCAATGAATCCCTGGGCTCTTCTGCCGCTAGTCTCTATGTGACCCGAGCAGGTGTTCAAGGTGTAGGGTTCTGATGGTCCATTAATTCCGAAGGCTTCAAAGAATTTGGTTCCTGCCAGGGACCGGTTGCTTTGGTCGTCTATGATGGCATACACCTTCATTGCCTTTTCTGGATGTCCCTCGGGATACACCTTGATGAGGCATATTCGGGCACAACATTTCTGCATTTGGCCCTCTCCACATACCTCTGAGCATGAGCAGGAGACGGCTATGGTGGTGTCAGTCTGATTCTTGGGCTCCCGCCATGACTTGGAGTGGGAGCGGTGGTGACTGCAGCCAGTGTGTCTCTAGCTAGCTGGTTTGGGTGCATGGCTGAAACGTGTTTTTCGCTATAACACTCCTCACACTTGACGATGGATTTACATTCCTTGGCCATGTGTTCAAGTGATGCACAGCATTTGAAACAGATTCCAAGCTCTGTTAGGACTTTCTTGCGCTCCTGTAGGGTTTTGGGTCTAAACCCTCTGCACTTGTTCAGTGAATGCGGTTTTTTATGGATGGGACATTCTTGATTGAAAGACTTATCTCGTGATGAGATGGTGTTCTGTTTATCTGTGCGTGCTGCAGGTGATGGTAGCTCAGTCTTCCTAACACTCACAGTGTTCTTAATGTCTCTGCGTTTGTGTATGGCACCTTCATACCTTGATGATGATGTTGTTGCTGCTGCCGAAGTGTTGAACTCTAGGAAGTCGAGGCTGGGGTCGTTCCTCATCTGGGCCTGCTCGTCGATGAACTTGCAGAACTGAATAAATGGGGGAAAGGTAACGTCATGCACTCTTTTGTACCTTGAGACTGACGTTGCCCATTTCTCCTGCAGACTGTATGGCAGCTTCACCACGATTGGGTTCACTCCATGGGCTGTATCCAGGTAGCACAGCCCAGACAGACGAGGATCTCTTTTGGCGAGCTCCAGCTCCATGAGCAGATCACTTAGGTCTTGAAGCTTGTGGACTTCTTTAAGGTTGATCTTAGGGATGTCCTGCAGTCTCTTGAATAGGGCTTTCTCTATTGCTTCTGCGCTGCCAAAGGTGTGTTCCAGTCTCTGCCATGCAGCAGCGAGACCTGCTTCTGCTTGTCCCACATAGACGGTTCTGAGGCTCTTGATACGGTTTGTAGAGCCTGGGCCCAACCACTTGATCAGGAGGTCGAGCTCCTGTTCTGCAGTTAAGTTGAGATTGGCGATGGCCGCCTTGAAAGTTGCTTTCCAGGCCCTGTAGCTCTCTGCACGATCATCGAATTTCGTGAGACTAGTGTTGATTAGCTCTCTGCTCACCATGAACCTGGCAAACTCAAACATATCTGATTTCTCACCACTTGTTGCCACGACGACTCGTGATGCCCCTGGGGCGTATGGGCTGCCTGGCGTGAATGGATGAGATGTTCCCAGGTAGAATGACGTTGCTGCAGGGTTGAGCTGTGGTTTAGCCTCTGTAGATTCTGATGACCGCTGCTTGAGCTGTGGAAGTGGGTCAGGAAACACTTGGTTGCCATCTTGCTGTGGTGACTGTGTTTGAGAGGGCACCTGTTGGTGACTGTTATTAATTTGCTCAGGTGCTTTAGGTGGTACTGGCACTGATAGAGATAAGTTGGAGGTTTCGGTGTTGTCGGCTTGGACGGTACTGCAAACCGGGGTTGCTACAGGTAACTGATTCAGTACATAGTCTCTTGTGCGATCAACTGGATTGTCTGCTTCCAGTGGTGGCGACACTGGCGAGTGAGCTGGATCAGGACCTTGGATCAATGCTTGCTCAAGTAGTCTCACTTTAGCTAGTGCAACTTCCTCTTCCATCTGTGACCGAATAATCTTTATCCGAGCCTCCGCTTCTGCCCTTTTGGCTTCTGCTTTTGCGGCTTCTGCTTTTGCATGGGCTTCTGCTTTAGCGGCTTCTGCTCTGGCAAGGGCTTCTGCTTTAGCGGCTTCTGCTTTTGCAAGGGCTTCTGCTTCTGCCCTTTTGGCTTCTTCTTCTACTTCTCTTTCTGTGAAGGAACGTCTCACCTTGGATTCCTCTGCTCTTATGCGGGCCTCTAGTATCCTGTCGCTCAGGGCTGAGCTTCTTGAGGATGATGACCCGGATGACCGAGAGGAACGTCTAGATGAGGTTGATCGGTGTGATCTAGTTTCTTGCTGGTGAGAGATACGGTGTTCGGCCTTGTCTATGGCATCTTGCACCTTGGCATCTCTTTCCTTGTCTACCTCTTCTGCCTTGCTCAGGTCTGAAAGAGCTTCATCAATTTTAGAGTCTTTTAGAAAGGTAATGTACCTTGTTGACAGTCTCTTGTATCTTTCATGAGCTGTGTTCAGCCGTTCCAGAGCGGCTTGTAAGCATGCGGCATCACCTGATGAGGATTCAAGTCTTGACATGTAATAGGTGACTCGTTTCCACTGTTCTTCCAGGTGTTCACATAGCTCATCTTTCATAGTGTGATAGTTTTCAGTGGCCTTTATCGTGGGTTTGGAAGAGCGCTTCGGTCGGACAACTTGGTCTGCTGGAAGCCCGGGATCTGCCTCCTGGGCTTCATAGTGGATGGTATCGGATTATATTTGCTCTGTTTCAGCAGTGGGGAACTGTCCGAGGTCTTTTTCGGCCATTTTGATTTAAGGTGTACTGTCTCTTTAAGAAACTTGACTTTTGAATAGGGGTCTGAAAATCGTTGTGCAGCTCTGCAAGGACTCCCTGATGAGATTCCAAAGGTGGCTTTAGCAAAACTTGGGGTTCGCAATCCAGTAATATGCAGTAATGAGGTGTAATGTATTGCAAGTCTATAGAAGGGCTAAGGCTAAAGGGAAACAGCAGGTGCATAAACTGTCCCTTTACAGTGCAAGCAGAGGTGATGCAGGACGTGGCAGATGGGATAGCTTCCCCATAGGCTTGTCCAGGCATGCACTGTTGCAGGTAGACTAGTGCACAAGGCTTGTTGCTAGGCAGATTACATGGGAAGTTACAGGGTTCTTAGGGATCTGTGGCCAGGGTATTGAGCGTTAAGCAGTCTTCTGACTGATTTGGGCTGTTAAGCAGTCTTCTGACTGATTTGGGCTGTTAAGCAGTCTTCTGACTGTTCTGTCCCCACTTAAAGGCGATGGAAGGTGCGTAGTTGTGAGAGGTTGTGAGAATCTTACCTTCGTTTTTCCTGTAGGTGAGGCAGACAGGACCAGAGCGCTCCAGAGTGAAAACATGCACATGCTGAGATGAAACAATGGTGGTTTATTTTCTCCAAAGGTTAAGGACATGGAGAAGTACAGCGGTCCAAGTACTTGGCATTGTAGTTCTCCTGCGATGCTTGTCTCTGAAGCTACTACGTGGTCAGAAGACTTGGCTTCTAGCAGCTCCAATAAGGGATGTGATTCTCACAAAAACTCTGGATGGACTGAATATGACAGGAAGTGATGCAAGAGGTGCAACAGACACTCCCATGGTCTGGACAAAGAAACAGAGGAGCCGAAAGGTCTGACCAGTAGATGGCAGCAGAGACAAGCATGAAAAACATTAAATAACAGTTTTAACTAAAACAAATAGAAACAGCACATCCAGAGCAGAAGATGGAGATATAGGCCCTTGTTCTAGCTCGCTTCTGTACAATTACAGGAGCTCAAAAAACAAACATTTACACTAATTTCAGGCACGTCTTCGGAGAGGAACATGACAATCATTCCATCTGGAGGAGCAGAGTTTTAATTTGGTCCTCAAATAGGCCTAAATGTAATGCTGAAAGTATTATGCAGATCTTTTGGGCTCTGGAGCAACTGAAGCAGGAGGCAATAATTTAAGACAAGGCTCACACACGGCCAGCCCATGGGATGTAGCAGCACAAGAACTAATGCCTCTGTCAAGAAATGAGCCAGGTTTCCTTGGGATTTTCCCACATGTGACAGCATTCGGTCTCCCAGAGAAAAGACAGAGACAACATGTCTGCTCCCATTTTTATGAACTTATGTATCTCCTATTCCACCTCGCGACCTAAGACAGGCTTGAACGTGGGCCGTGCTCCCAGTTTCCAGAAAGTTATGAATTGGCAGTTTTCCCCCATATCTCTACCTCTGAGTGTCCCATATGAAAGATGTGACCATCATATTTTTAGTTATGATTTAATCTATCTATAGATAGGGAACACAGGGTGCCTATTGTCTTCCTATGGTCAGTTATTATTGATTGTCCCACAATTTGGGGAAATATGTGTGACGTGCGTCTTGCAGTCAGGAAGCTGGAAATATGCCTTCCCTACCCATGGGAGCAACGCTCTTCGCAATATTGCAGCTTGTACATGGCAGCCTCAAAGTCTCACAGTCTTGTTTGAAGCTGCTTGTAAAACTTCTAGTTGCCAGCCCATTTCCTTAGCTCAATTACTCTTAACAGCCTGCTTTAGCTTCCTTAGTCTTGATGAAATTTTGTCACCATGCCATTTGGTGACTTGATCTGGGGATTTCTTCTAGCTGCAGGGCAAGGGGTGTGTGAATGAAAAGTGGTTGTTGACTGACATGTGTGAATGTCATATTACTCACAGCCCTGATTCACCATGACCAGCATTTTTAACTTTGGCCTTGATGGGGCAGTTTGGAGTGTTAGGTGACAGATCCATTAAGTGATGCATTCCAGTCAGGCACTGGAGTAAGACTTGTGGAATATAGAAAGCCACACCTCATCATGACCCCGTTGTGCCAACTTTATCAGAGCTAGGCAGAAATGTAGTTTAACTGCCTCATGTTACGCAAAACTATTGTGACTTTTTTGGATCAAAAGCGTTTGTGAATTTGGGCAGTAGTGTTGCATTGGCATTATTGGAAGAATGCAATAGGCTACCTAGTCATATATAGTAATTTTCGCAAAGCTTAAGATAAAAATGCCACACAATCAGAAAATTTAGTATACAGTTGTAGTTTCAGAAAATGTGATAGCCCTATGTTACATTTTTGCAAAGTACCGTATATCAAAAAGACTGACCCACACATCCAACAAGTGTGAACAACTGCCAGCTGAAAACACATTATAACCATAAAAATACATACAGCTGCACTCTAGAATGCTAACAATGAATAAAGGAAATCTAGTACAGCATTACTATTATAGGAATATTTGAAAAAAAAAAAGAGTTATTTAGTTTATGTATTGGCCAATGCATGTGAGCCCAGTCACCACGGCAAGGTAATCTCTTAAATACCAGGACTCTAACTTGAAATGTCTATATCTAGGTTTAAAACCTACATGTCTGGACAGCTAGGGTCCAGCTATAAAGAGGAATGAACACAGCCAGATTATAGGGCTCAATCAGAAAGAAATGCACTACAAATATATCAAAAAGACTGTCCCACACATCAAACAGGTGTGAACAGAACACAATATAACTACAAAAATACTTACACCTGAACTCTAATATGCTAACAATGGATAAGGGAACTCTGGTATTGCATTACTGCTATAAGAATATTTAAAAAAGAGATACTTAGGCGGGATTTACACGCTGCGACATCGCTAGCAATTGCTAGCGATGTTGAGCGTGATAGCACCCGCCCCTGTCCTACATGCGATATGTGGTGATTGCTGCCGTAGCGAACATTATCGCTACGGCAGCTTCACACGCACATACCTGGTCGGCGACGTTGCTGTGACCATCGAACAATATCTCCTTCAAGGGGGTGGTGCGTTCAGCGTCACAGCGACGTCACCACGACATCACTAAGCGGCCGGCCAATAAAAGCGGAGGGGCGGAAATGAGCGGGACATAACATCCCGCCCACCTCCTTCCTTCCGCATTGCCGGTGGACGCAGGTAAGGAGATGTTTGTCGTTCCTGTGGTGTCACACACAGCGATGTGTGCTGCTGCAGGAACAACAAACAACATCATACTGGCAGCAGTAACGATATTATGGAATGGAGCGACGTGTCATCGATCAACGATTTTTGACGTTTTTGCGATCGGTGATCGTTGCTCCTAGGGTTTACACGCTGCGATGTCGGTAACTGAGCTGGATGTGCGTCACTAACACGTGACCCCGACGATATATCGTTACCGATGTCGCAACGTGTAAAGCCCGCCTTAGCTTATGTATTGGCCAATGCAAATGAGCCCAGTCACCAGCGACAAGGTGATCTCAATATTCCTAAAGCAGTAATGCAATTCCAGAGTTCCCTTATGCATTGTTAGCAATCTAGAGTGCAGCTGTATATACTTTGTAGTTATATGTTTTCAGCTAGCACCTGTTCACACCTGTTGGATGTGCGGGTCAGTCTTTTTGATATACGTATGTATGGAGGACACAGAAGAATACCTAAACAAGCTGGAAGGAGGACTAGTTTTGCGGGTGTTTAACCTCTGACTGTATAAAAAGATGTTTTCATTTAGTGACAGCGAAGCAGGAAGCTCAAGAATGATGATGAATTGCAACACAAAGCATATTAGAAAGTTACAAAACTTTTCATTATACATGATTGAGTTTTATTTGTATAGGACTAGACAATCCCTTTTATGTACTTTTGTTAAAGCAGCTGCAAAGGAGGAGCTTTAAGAGAATGAACATTAAATGCATTGCCTGCGCCCTTCATCCATTGCTGGAAAGGAAATAAACAAATAGCACTAAGCAGCACTCGGTGTGCCAAGATCCTGCATGATGTGAGTAAGCAACTGCTGTTCTGATAAACGTTGCGGAAACACTTAACCCCTTAGGTTGTCGATCCCAGTCACTGATGATCACACATAAAACCTAATACTCTCAAAACTCCTTGCTTTAGCGGGATCCAATTCCCATGTACTATAGGATCAAATCACTTAGGAGTGTGTGAGCCGTTGTAAAGTTACTGAATAACAGGAATATATTTGGTAGTTACGGTATATATGGAGTTGCTATTTAAAGGGGTTTTCCACCATATTTCTTAATTTTACTCACTTATATATTCCCTTTCCATTAATTTTACAGACATCATCTTAAAAGTCACCATATCTCTAAGTTTCCCCAGTCTTGTTCAGGGTAAACATTTTTCTTAATTACATTTCTGAAGTGCCATAGTTTTGTTGAATACAGCTCTGATCATGGAATACCCTTTGTGAGATGTCTTATTTTCTTTTGGCCCAGATGTACATGCCTTACCAGGTTGGGAGTTAGAAGATGTAGTGGGGAAGAGGATGCGATGGTTGAGCGTATGGCTAGATGGAGCAAAAGCTGGAAGTGATGGAACTTGCAATAGTTGGAAGTGATGGGACTTGCAAGAGCTGAAGAGATGGAACTTGCAAGAGCTGGAAGTAATGGAACAAACAAGGGCTGGAAGTGATGGAACTTGGAAGTGTTGGAAGCGATGGAACTTGCAATAGTTGGAAGTGATGGGACTTGCAAGAGCTGAAGTGATGGAACTTGCAAGAGCTGAAGAGATGGAACTTGCAAGAGCTGAAGAGATGGAACTTGCAAGAGCTGGAAGTGATGGAACGTACAAGGGCTGGAAGTAATAGAACTTTGAAGTGTTGGAAGTGATGGAACTTGCAATAGTTGGAAATGATGGAACCTACAAGAGCTGAAAAGATGGAACTTGCAAGAGCTGTAAGTGCTGAAACCTGCAAGAGCTCGAAGTGATGGAACTTGCAAGAGCTGAAAAGATGGAACTTGCAAGAGCTGTAAGTGCTGAAACCTGCAAGAGCTCGAAGTGATGGAACTTGCAAGAGCTCGAAGTGATGGAACTTGCAAGAGCTAGAAATGATGGAACTTGCAAGAGCTGGAAATGATGGAACTTGCAAGAGCTAGAAGTGATGGGACTTGTAAGAATTGGAAGTGATGGGACTTGCAAGAGCTGGAAGGGATGGAACTTGCAAGAGCTGGAAGGGATGGAACTTGTAAGAATTGGAAGTGATGGAATTTGCAAGAGCTGGAAGTGATGGAACTTGTAAGAATTGGAAGTGATGGGACTTGCAAGAGCTGGAAGTGATGGGACTTGCAAGAGCTGGAAGGGATGGAACTTGCAAGAGCTGGAAGGGATGGAACTTGTAAGAATTGGAAGTGATGGAACTTGCAAGAGCTGGACGTGATGGAATTTGTAAGAGCTGGAAGTGATGGAACTTGCAAGAGCTGGAAGTGATGGAACAAACAAGGGCTGGAAGTTACATAGTTACATAGTTACTAAGGTTGAAAAAAGACCTAGGTCCATCTAGTTCAACCTTCCTTCACCAGTTCTACACCTGGTCATCAAGTAATTTATAACCAACAATGTTTTGTGTACTGAGGAAATCATCCAGCCCTTTTTTAAAAGCTGTTATAGTATCAGCCATTACTAACTCTTGTGGTAGGGCATTCCACAGTCTGACTGCTCTAACTGTAAAGAACCCTTTCCTATTTAGCTGCCGGAATCGCTTTTCTTCCACTCGCAGTGAGTGTCCCCTGGTCCTTAGTATTGTCTTTGGAAGAAATAAGTCATGTGCCAGTCCTTTATATTGACCACACATGTATTTATACATATAAATGAGATCTCCTCTGAGACGTCTTTTTTCTAAGCTAAACATATCTAACTTTTTCAACCTGTCATCATATGGGAGGCCTTCCATTCCTTGTAGTAGTCTAGTTGCCTGCCTTTGAACTGACTCTAACTTCTGAATGTCCTTTTTAAAATGTGGAGCCCAAAACTGGATCCTATATTCCAGATGTAGCCTTACAAGTGATTTATAGAGGGGTAACAATACATTGGGATCACGGGATCTAATCTCTTTTTTTATACAACCTAGAATCTTCTTTGCATTAGCAGCTGCTGCCTGACATTGAGTGCTGCTGCTCAGCTTATTTGTAATGAGAATACCCAAGTCCTTCTCCTGTTCTGTAGACCCAAGTTTACTTCCATTTAATGTATACGCAGTTATAGGATTACTCCGTCCTAGGTGCATTACTTTACATTTATCAACATTAAATCTCATTTGCCAAGTATCTGCCCATTCTGACATCTTATCCAGATCTTTTTGTAATATTGTACTATCAAGGTCAGTTTTTAATATCCTACATAGTTTGGTGTCATCGGCAAAGACTGACACTTTACTATCATTCCCATCCACAAGGTCATTAATAAAGAGATTAAAAAGAATTGGTCCTAGCACAGATCCCTGCAGCACCCCACTGCTGACTATAGCCCATTTAGAGAATATACCATTTATGACTACTCTTTGTTTCCTATCTTTTAGCCAATTCCTTACCCAGTTGCATATAGTTTCCCCTAGTCCTTGCTTCTGGAGCTTTAGTATAAGGCTATTATGTGGTACAGTATCAAATGCCTTTGCAAAGTCCAAATAAATCACATTAGCTGCATTACCAATATCCAGGTTTGCACTTACCCCCTCATAGAACCCCAACAGGTTGGTTAGACACGATTTATCTTTCATGAATCCATGCTGTCTGTCAGTTATTATATTATTTTCTGCAACATATTTTTGCATGTCATCCCTTAAAATGCCCTCAAAAACTTTGCATACTACTGATGTCAGGCTTATTGGACGGTAGTTGCCTGGATCTACCCTCTTACCTTTCTTAAATATCGGTACCACATCAGCAATCCTCCAATCCTGAGGCACCAACCCTGTTACAAGAGAGTCTAAAAAGATGAGATACAGTGGTCTGTCAATTACGGAGCTCAATTCCCTCAATATTCTTGGATGAATGCCATCTGGCCCTGGGGATTTGTCAATGTTTAATTTACTCAGATGTAGGCGTACTTCTTCTTGTGTTAAATTAATTATATCTGGTGGGGAACTTTGATTTTTCACTTGTTGAATGATCCCTGGTACAGTCAGTTCCTTGGTGAACACAGATGAGAAATGCCTATTTAATATCTCAGTCTTTTGTTTGTCCTCTATAACTAACTTGTTATTATATGTTAAGGGGCCAATACTATCCTTTTGGCATTAATGTATTTATAAAAGATTTGGGGATTTATTTTAATGTCATTGGCGATTTTTGTTTCAGTAGCTAGTTTTGCTTGTTTGATTTCTTTTTTACATTTCCTTTTGATATCTTTATACTCCTGAAATGCTATTTCTGTATTCTCAGCCTTCAAGATTTTAAACGCCCTTTGTTTTTGTTTTATTATACTTTGTACAGTCTTGTTTATCCATAGTGGTTTCTTTTTATTCCGGGACATTTTATTACCAGAGGGTATACGTTTTTTTACAGGACTCTAGCAGTATATCCTTAAACTTTCCCCATTTCAGTAACCTCAGTTACCATGACTTTGTCCCAATCTACACATTTAAGCTCTTCCCTTAATTTGTTGAAATCAGCTTTCCTAAAATTCCAGGTTTTAGCATTTCCCCTTTGAAATGTTCTATTGAATATTACTTTGAAGCTTACCATATTATGATCACTGGTGCCCAAGTGCTCCCGGACCTGTAGATCTGAAATTGTCTCTGGTCTATTTGACAGGACCAGATCTAGCAAATTATCTCCCCTCGTCGGTTCATCTACCATCTGAGAGAGGAAATGGTCTTGAATGGTAGATAAGAATTTACAGCTTTTAGCACAACCAGAAGATTCTATGTCCCACTGTATGTCTGGATAGTTGAAATCCCCCATAATAAGAACCCGATTATTATTATTAGCTGCCTTTTCAATTTGTTCCAGCATTTCACCCTCTATTTGTTCAGGTATGTTAGGAGGCTTATAGCAAACTCCAATTAGCATTTTTCCATTTTTACCCTCCCCATGTACATTAAGGGCTCCGCCACACATCCGTGAAAACCACGTCCGTGTAAAACGGGCCGTTTTTCGGGTCCGTTTTCCGTTTTTTATGTCCGTTTTTATGGTATGTGTGGCCTGCGTGTGTATCCCGTATGCTAGCCGTATGTGCGTGTGGAATGTCCGTGTGTGCGTGAGTGAAATAACTGACATGTGTATGTGTTGTCCGTGTGAAATGTACGTGTGTGATGCAAAATGTCGTTACTACATGTCGGAAGACAGAGTAGCGGGATGAGAATGAACTCGGGTGAACTTCACCCGACTTCATTGTCATGCCGCGGCTCAGTCTTTGTGCCGTGTACTGATTAGCGGTCACCTGTGAAGGATTCACCGGTGACCACTAATCCCCCGAGTGACTGAAGTGTCCCCCCCTCTCTCATACTCACCGTTCCCCGATCCACGGCGCTGCACGGCGTTCACACTGCTCTGGCGGCTTTTTCTAATTTGAAAAAGCCGGCCGCCCATTAATCAATCTCGTATTCCCTGCTTTACCCGCCCACCGGCGGCTGTGATTGGTTGCAGTGAGACACGCCCACCACGCTGAGTGACAGGTGTCACACTGCACCCAATCACAGCAGCCGGTGGGCGTGTCTATACTGTGCAGTAAAATAAATAAATAATTTAAAAAACCGGCGTGCGGTCCCCCCCCATTTTAATACCAGCCAGATAAAGCCATACGGCTGAAGGCTGGTATTCTCAGGATGGGGAGCTCCACGTTATGGGGAGCCCCCCACCCTAACAATATCAGTCAGCAGCCGCCCAGAATTGCCGCATACATTATATGCGACAGTTCTGGGACTGTACCCGGCTCTTCCCGATTTACCCTGGTGCGTTGGCAAATCGGGGTAATAAGGAGTTATTGGCAGCCCATAGCTGCCAATAAGTCCTAGATTAATCATGTCAGGCGTCTCCCCGAGACACCCTCCATGATTAATCTGTAAGTTACAGTACAAAAACACACACACCCGAAAAATCCTTTATTAGAAATAAAAAACACAAACAAATGCCCTCATTACCAATTTATTAACCCCGACAAACCCTCCATGTCCGGCGTACTCCACGGACCTCCAGCGTCGCGTCCAGCTCTGCTGCATGCAAGTGACAGGAGCAGCAGAAGACACCGCCGCTCCGGTCACCTCCACGCAGCTAATGAGATGAGTAGCGCGATCAGCTGCTGTCACTGAGGTTACCCGCGGCCACCGCTGGATCCAGCGGTGGCCGCGAGTTACCTGACTGACAGCAGCTGATCGCGCTACTCATCTCATTAGCTGCGTGGAGGTGACCGGAGCGGCGGTGTCTTCTGCTGCTCCTGTCACCTGCATGCAGCAGAGCTGGACGCGACGCTGGAGGTCCGTGGAGTACGCCGGACATGGAGGGTTTGTCGGGGTTAATAAATTGGTAATGAGGGCATTTGTTTGTGTTTTTTATTTCTAATAAAGGATTTTTCGGGTGTGTGTGTTTTTGTACTGTAACTTACAGATTAATCATGGAGGGTGTCTCGGGGAGACGCCTGACATGATTAATCTAGGACTTATTGGCAGCTATGGGCTGCCATTAACTCCTTATTACCCCGATTTGCCAACGCACCAGGGTAAATCGGGAAGAGCCGGGTACAGCCCCAGAACTGTCGCATATAATGTATGCGGCAATTCTGGGCGGCTGCTGACTGATATTGTTAGGGTGGGGGGCCCCCCATAACGTGGAGCTCCCCATCCTGAGAATACCAGCCTTCAGCCGTATGGCTTTATCTGGCTGGTATTAAAATGGGGGGGGACCGCACGCCGTTTTTTTTAATTATTTATTTATTTATTTTAATGCACAGTATAGACACGCCCACCGGCTGCTGTGATTGGGTGCAGTGTGACACCTGTCACTCAGCGTGGTGGGCGTGTCTCACTGCAACCAATCACAGCCGCCGGTGGGCGGGTAAAGCAGGGAATACGAGATTGATTAATGGGCGGCCGGCTTTTTCAAAAGAGGAAAAGCCGCCGGAGTTTTTATAACAGCCGTGCAGCGCCGCGCTGGAGATCGGGGAATGGTAAGTATGAGAGAGGGGGGGAACTGACCGACAGACAGCTAGAGGGACAGACAGACATAGAGACCGACCGACGGACTGAGGGAGAGAACGAAACATAAAAAGAAAAAAGACTGACATGACATGAAAAATGCACAAAACATACAGGGAACAAACAGAGATGCGTCCGTGTCACTCGGACGTGCGCACAGACCCCATGACTTTCATTGGGTCCGTGCTGCGTGTTGCGTGAATAAAACGGACATGCTGGCGTGAGACACGGCCCACAAAACGCATCACGGAGACGGACTAACGGACATAACCAAAAACGCAAGTGTAACCGCTGAGATATAGTAACATTGGTGCACGTTTGGCCGTGTCTCCAGTATACACGGAAACGGACCAAACACGCACGTGTTTCACGGATGTGTGTTTCAAGCCTTACCCATACTGACTCTACATTGTTGCTGTTCCCCTCAATGTCATCATACAACACAGGTTTTAGGTTAGATTTGATAAATATACACACCCCACCACCTTTTCTGTCTTTCCTGTCCCTCCTAAATGTACTATAACCTTGTATGTTTGTCACCCAGTCATGGCTTTCATCCAGCCCGGTTTCCGTAATGCCCACCACATCATAATCCATGGTTGTCATAAGAGTCTCCAATTCATTCATTTTGTTTGCAAGACTTCTTGCATTTGCCAGTAGACATTTAATCCTATTAACACATTTATTACTCCTAGCCTCCCTACGTTCCTTGCATGTCCATCCCTCACTAATCCTTCATTGACCCCTACCATCTCCTTGTCTCTACCTGCTCTATCTATCCCCTTTTTTGCTCCACTTCCCTCCCTCCCCCCAGATCCTAGTTTAAAAGCTCCTCCATCCTTCTGACCATTTTCTTCCCCAGCACAGCTGCACCTTCCCCATTGAGGTGCAGCCCGTCCCTACTGATGGAACTTCCAAGTGATGGAACTTGGAAGTGTTGGAAGTGATGGAACTTGCAATAGTTGGAAGAGATGGAACTTGCAAGAGCTGGAAGTGATGGAACGTACAAGGGCTGGAAGTAATGGAACTTTGAAGTGTTAGAAGTGATGGAACTTGCAATAGTTGGAAATGATGGAACCTACAAGAGCTGAAAAGATGGAACTTGCAAGAGCTGTAAGTGATGAAACCTGCAAGAGCTGGAAGTGATGGAACTTGCAAGAGTTAGAAGTGATGGAATTTGTACGAGCTGGAAATGATGGAACTTGCAAGAGCTGGAAGTGATGGAACTTGCAAGAGCTGGAAGTGATGGAACATACAAGAGCTGGAAGTGATAGAACTTGCAAGAGCTGGAAGTGATGGAACTTGCAATAGTTTGAAGTGATGGAACTTGCAAGAGCTGTAAGTGCTAGAACCTGCAAGAGCTGTAAGTGATGGAACCTGCAAGAGCTGGAAGTGATGGAAACTGCAAGAGCTGTAAATGCTGTAAACTGCAAGAACTGTAAGTGCTGGTAACTGCAAGAGCTGGAAGAGATGGAACTTGCGAGAGCTGGAAGTGATAGAACTTGCAAGAGCTGTAAGTGATGGAGCCTGCAAGAGCTGGAAGTGATGGAACCTGCAAGAGCTGTAAGTGCTGGAAACTGCAAGTGCTGTAAATGCTGTAAACTGCAAGAGCTGTAAGTGCTGGTAACTGCAAGAGCTGTAAGTGATGGAACCTGCAAGAGCTGGAAGTGATGGAACCTGCAAGAGCTGGAAGTGATGGAACCTGCAAGAGCTTGAAGTGATGGAACTTGTAAGAATTGGAAGTGATGGAACTTGCAAGAGCTGGAAGTGATGGAACTTGCAAGAGCTGTAAGTGCTGGAACCTGCAAGAGCTGGAAGTGATGGAACCTGCAAGAGCTGGAAGTGATGGAACGTACAAGGGCTGGAAGTGATAGAACTTGCAAGAGCTGAATGTGATGGAACTTGCAATAGTTGGAAGTGATGGAACCTACAAGAGCTGAAAAGATGGAACTTGCAAGAGCTGGAAGTGATGGAACCTGCAAGAGCTGGAAGTGATGGAACCTGCAAGAGCTGGAAGTGATGGAACGTACAAGGGCTGGAAGTGAATGAACTTGCAAGAGCTGGAAGTGATGGAACTTGCAAGAGCTGGATGTGATGGAACTTGCAATAGTTGGAAGTGATGGAACCTACAAGAGCTGAAAAGATGGAACTTGCAAGAGCTGGAAGTGATGGAACCTGCAAGAGCTGGAAGTGATGGAACTTGCAAGAGCTGGAAGTGATGGAACTTGTAAGAATTGGAAGTGATGAAATTTGCAAGAGCTGGAAGTGATGGAACTTACAAGGGCTGGAAGTGCTGGAACCTGTAGGCAGATCAAGTAGCAACTAGCACAATCAAAAGACCTGCAAGCTCACTATCGGGCTTGTAGCTGTGTCATTGGAAGAATTCAACTATTTCTAATCACACATGTCCCTTTCGTTTCTTGGATTTTATGTACTATTGTAGAGTTACCATCTTTGTCATATCATATCCATCTATTGATAATTCCATCCATCTGTAGCCTGTAGCAGAGGACACAAATCGAAAAAGGTCAGTTCCTGGGGAAAGAGTTGGATATTGGCATTCCCACAGGTAGAAGAAAACAGAATTACAGCAATGGAAGTGCTAAGGCTGCTGATCTAATCCTAGCCATACCTACTGTAGGCAAGTGAGCTGATAAAATCTAACTTAGCTCACTAGAGATCTAATTGGGGGTACCACAGTTAAAGGCAATGCGACATTCTTAGAGACCATGGTTCACAAAAGTGGGGGGCACCTGGTGAACCAGTGGCCTAACTGACACCAGTGGCCTAACTGAAACAGGGTTTAGAAACGTTATTTCTCAGTCACCACTCACTGCCAGTTTAGAAGTCATTTGTTGTTGAATGGTTCAAGAAGTGTTCAAGACACAAAACCATTCGTTAAAGTTATGTTATTTGTTAATCCAATTAAAGGGGTTCGTCAGCTGATATAAAAAAAACAAACATTTTTCTGTTCCAATGCTGTTTTCTGCTACTCTTACCAGATGGTTACTAGCTGAGGCAGGTCACAGTTTTTTCAAGTGATTAGGTGAATGGGCATTTCCTGCCATTTTTGGTGGAGATCATGAAAGAGAGAGCGTAAGTGTCAGAACAGGAGCTGTAGGGGATTGATGAGAGTGATTATTGATTCTTTACTTATATATATTTCTAAAGGTGCTATTGACATGAATTTCTCACTAGATGTCGTGAACAACCCATCCACGTCACATAGTCAAAGAAATCAAACCATAGATGTCCATAAATTTAGTGATGTGTAATTATTAATGAGAAATGATGCAGGGAAAAAGTATTGAACACGCCTACTGTTAATACTTTGTACAGAAACCTTTGTTCGTGATGACAGCTTCGAGACGCTTCCAGTATGAAGACATTAGTCGCAGGCATTGCTCAGGTGTGATTTTGGCCCATTCTTACACACAAACACTCTTCAGATCCTGAAGGTTCCATGGGGTCCTTCTATGAGTTCTGAGCTTTTGTTCCTTCCATATATGTTCTATTGGATTCAGGTCTGGTGATCAGCTCGGCTTTTTTAGCAGCATTATTTTCCTTCTCTGAAACTCGATGAGAGTTTCCAAGGCTGTGTGTTTTGGATCATTGTCTTGCTGTACTGTCCACCCTTGTTTCATCTTCATCATCCTGGTAGATGGTAGCAGAGTTTTATCAAGAAGGTCTAGGGACATTTTCCATTCATCCATCCTTCAGTCATATGAAGTTTGTCAGTGCCGTATGCTGAAAAACAGCCCCACTCCATGATGTTCCCACTTCCGAACTTCACAGTTGGTATGGTGTTTTGGGGGATGATATGCAATGCCTTTTTGCCTCCAAAAAGTTCATCTTGAGTCTCATCTGACAAAACTATATTCTCCAAGTATTTCATAGGCTTATTTAAATGATGTTGAGCAAACTTTAAATGCACTTGAACATGCTTTTTCTTTGAAGTCTTGTGTGGTGAGCATGCATACAGGTCATGAAGCTTGAGTGCATTTCTTGTTGTTTTCTTTGAAACAATTGTACTTGATGATTTCAGGTCTTTTTGTAGTTCCCCATAGGTGGTTATTTCCTCTTCTGATAATTATTTTCCCTTCTCTGTCTGAAATTTTGAGGGGGGCACCTGGTCGTAGCCAGTGTATGGTGAAATTATGTTCTTTCCACTTCCGGATTATGGCCCCAACAGGGCTCACTAGAATATTCAGCAGTTTAGGAACTCTTCTGTAACCAATGCCATCAGTATGTTTTACAAGAATAAGGATGCTGAGGTCTTGAGACAGCTCACTGGTTTTACACATCATGGGATGTTTCTTGTGTGGCACCTTGGTGCTACCAGTTGGACCAGCTGATATTATTTTTCACTAAGTTGTAAGATTGCTTTCTAATCACTGATCACTTTCTATGGCTTTTCGTATTTGTCTTTTTTCATGTGTTTAACACTTTTTTTTTTACTGTGTCATTTCTCATTATTATACATAGCTTAATTTATAGTTTGATTTCTTTGCCTCTGTGAATTGGATGGGTTGTTATTGACATCTGGTGAGAAATTCATTTCAATAGACCCTGTAGAAATATATTTACAGTGGGGAAAAAGTATTTAGTCAGCCACCAATTGTGCAAGTTCTCTCGCTTAAAAATATGAGATTTGCCTGTAATTGACATCCTAGGTAGAACACAACTATGAGAGACAAAATGAGAAAACAAATCCAGAAAATCACCGCGTCTGATTTGGCAAGGTTTTTTTTTTTGCAAATTATGATGGAAAATAAGTATTTGGTCAATGACAAAAGTTCATCTCAATATATATCCTTTATTGGCAATGACAGAGGTCAAACGTTTTCTGTAAGTCTTGGCACACACTGTTGGTGGTATGTTGGCCCATTCCTACATGCAGATCTCCTCTAGAGCAGTGATTTTTTGGGCCTGTGGCTGGGCAACACGGACTTCCAACTCCCTCCAAAGGTTTTCTATGGGGTTGAGATCTGGAGATGGGATAGGCCACTCTAGGACCTTCATATGCTTCTTACAAAGCCACTCCTTCGTTGCCCTGGTGGTGTGCTTGGGATCATTATCATGCTGAATGACCCAGCCACATTTTATCTTCAATGTCCTTGCTGACGGAAGAAGGTTTGCACTTAAAATCTCACGATACATGACCCCATTCATTCTTTCATGTACACGGATCAGTCGTCCTGGTCCATTTGCAGAGAAACAACCCCAAAGCATCATATTACCACCCCCATGCTTCACATTAGATATGTTGTTCTTTGGATGGAACTCAGCATTCTGTCTCCTCCAAACATGACAAGTTGTGTTTCTATCAACAGTTCTACTTTGGCTTCATCAGACAATATGACATTCTCCCAATACTCTTCTGGATAAAACAAATGCTGTCTAGCAAACTTCAGACGGGCGTGGACATGTACTGGCTTAAGCAGGGGAACACATCTGGCACTGCAGGATCTGAGTCCTTGGCGGCGTATTGTGTTACTTATGGTGGCCTTTGTTATGGTGGTCTCAGCTCTATGCAGGTCATTCACTTGGTTCCCCTGTGTGGTTCTGGGATTTTTGCTCACCGTTCTTATGATCATTTTGACCCCACGGGGTGAGATCTTGCATAGAGCCCCAGATCGAGGGAGATTACCAGTGGTCTTGTATTTCTTCCATTTCTTTTTATTGCTCCCACAGTTGATTTCATCACACCAAGCTGCTTGCCTATTCCAGATTCAGTCTTCCCAACCTGGTGCAGGGCTACAATTTTGTTTCTAGTGTCCTTCGACAGCTCTTTGGTCTTCACCATAATAGAGTTTGGAGTGTGACTGTTTGAGGTTGTGGACCGGTGTCTTTTATACTGATAACAAGTTCAAACAGGGGCCATTACTACAGGTAATGAGTGGAGGACAGAGGAGCCTCTCAAAAAAGAAGTTACGGGTCTGCGAGTGCCAGAAATCTTGCATATTTTTAGGTGACTAAATACTTATTTTCCGCCATAATTTGCAAATAAAATCTTGCCAAATCAGAGAAGGTGATTTTCTGGATTTATTTTCTCATTTTGTCCCTCATAGCTGTGGTCACCTATGATGACAATTGCAAGCCGACCTAATCTTTTTAAGTGGGAGAACTTACACAATTGGTGGCTGACTAAAGACTTTTGTTTCCCACTGTACTTGGAAATTTGGTGACATGTTAAATACTTATTTCACCCTCTGTATATACATTTCATTCATTGATCTGTCCATCTGTTTATCATGAAATTTGGCGATAATGTTTACTTGATCTGCATTCATCACAGTGTATTTGAATATCAATGTATAAGCCATAGTTCATCTCTTTTTAATGTTCTTCTATTATGAGTTGTACAACTGGCAATAAATGTGATTTTTGCATTTTATGATCCCCGATGTGTCTTTATTCACATTTTTGATGGCGCAATGTACACTCATGACACCATGCAGAAAAACAAAATGCCAAATATAGATACATCTCTTCTTTGAGATGATATATTGCTTACAGCTCATCAAGATCTCTGCCTTCCCGGTCTCCGTGCGTCTTTCCAGTCTTCCTCTAGATAGTGTCTCACGGTGGTGTCACGTGCACTTTTTGAAGTTATACATCTTCTTATGTCTAAAAATATTTTACAAGCCGGCAGCAAGTGAATTATTTATCTTCACCAGTTACTGATGAGCAGAGGCCTTTATAAGTGGCAGAATAAGTTAGGAGGCATCTGTTGGAATGAAGGCTCTTCGCTAACAAGGTCTGGAGATGACAGCTTCTTTTTGTTGTTTTCTATGCTGGATACAACATGCAGCTTTAGGAATTGTATAGTTCCTGTGTTTAGTGATCTTCACAGAGAAACACGCCACAAGTCATATATCTGTGCGACTATAAACTGCCCTGAACACTGACAGAACATAGAACAAAATAGCTTCCTATGTAGGTGGCTCAGTGGTTAGCACTGTAGTCTTACGGCGCCGGGGACCTGGGCTCAAATCCCCCATTGTCAATATCTGTAAGGATTTTTTATGTTCTCACTATGTTTATGTGAGTTTCCTCCCAAACTGCCAAGATAAAATGATAGAGAATATAGATTATGAGCCCCAATGGGGACAGAGATAGTATAGTGGAACCTTGGTTTACGAGAACAATCCGTTCTGGGAGTGCGCTTGTAAACCAAGTTAAGGGGGTTTTACACGCTGCGACATCGCTAGCGTTCGCACCCGCCCCTGTCGTTTGTGCGTCACTGGGAAATCGCTGCCCGTGGCGGACAAAATCGCTAGCACCCGTCACACATACTTACCTTCCTAACAATGTCGCTGTGGGTGGCGAACAGCCTCTTTTCTAAGGGGGCGGTTCGTGCGGCGTCAAAGTGACATCACACGGCAGGCGTCCAATAGAAGCGGAGGGGCGGAGAGCAGGCGCATGAAAGTCACGCCCACCTTGTTGCCGGAGGACGCAGGTACGTCGTTCCTGGGGTGTCACACGTAGCGATGTGTGCTGCCTCAGGAACGACCAACAACCTGCATCCAGCACCATCAACGATATTTGGGATTTGAACGACGTGTCAGCGATCAACGCTTAGGTGAGTATTTTTGATTGTTAGCGGATGCTCGTACGTGTCACACGCAACAACGTTGCTAACGAGGCCGGATGTGCGTCACGAATTCCATGACCCCCAACGACATCTCGTT
Source organism: Anomaloglossus baeobatrachus (assembly GCF_048569485.1). Lineage (NCBI taxonomy): Eukaryota > Metazoa > Chordata > Amphibia > Anura > Aromobatidae > Anomaloglossus > Anomaloglossus baeobatrachus. The sequence goes on from NC_134359.1 coordinate 263,605,182, forward strand.
AGCGATGTCGTTGCGTGTAAAGCGGCCTTTACTCGTCTAGCAAAGCAAAATTTCCCATAGGAAATAATGCAAGCTCAGACAATTTGTTCCACAACGTGTTCAATGTCCCATCCTGGTCCCCTATTTTGCCATTCCACACATGCACAAACACACACACACACGCACACAAATTATGCTCACCTTACCTTCCGTTCCCTTGCTGGCCTCCTGGTTCTTGTAGTCCGCCAGTACAGGATGTGTATCGGGTAACCATCACGACCGATGCCGGAGCTTCCGCTGCCAGAGCGCTGATGTCAAAGGCAGGAGCCGCTTGCCTCTGATTGGTCAGTGCTTTGCCTTTGAGAAGCGGCTGACAGCGGTAGTTCCTCCATCGTCGCGATGGTTACCCGATACACATCCTATGCATAATATGTGTAGTTGTGCGTGTTTGTTTGGACTGCAAGAGCGGGTCAGTGCGCAGTGAAAGTATGGAACCGGAAATGTGTGCAGTGATTATTTGCTCGTACAGCAAAGCATTGCTCGTAAACTGAGTTACAAATTCACAGCAAGCTTTGCTCGTATAGCGAAATACTAGCACACCAAGTTACTCGTAAACCTAGGTTCCACTGTATATGAAGGACCCCACTTTGCAATGGACTTACTTCTTGGTGTAGATTGTGATGCTCGACACTATGTGGCGTAATGTGGTGCTAGATACTACTTGAGGGCAGTGTGAATGGAAAAGTAGTCAAACAAGCCGGGATCAGGAACCAGGAGGACACAACAGGACACAGGGAGCAGGCAGAGAAGAGATCAAGATACAGGCCGAGGGTCAATATTTCAGGAGAGTAGGTATAGGATACAGTGAGCAGGAGGAGACGTGGTCAGGACAAGGTCCGAGGTCAGAAGCCAGGAGGTGATGACAAAGTTAGAGGAGAGTGTTAGGAGAAAAGAACTGCATAATGGGAAGCAGAGTCCAATATTATTATAAAAAGCAATCTTTATTGTAGCCAAAATTACATAAAATCATTTAAAATACAAAAACACACTAAATAGCACGGTATGAATCTCCCCACCAACTCACAATATTATAATGGTATACCATAGTATCATGTAATAAGCTAAAGAGACAAGATATACCCCTTAACAAAAGCCACAATATGCCGTACTGCACATCTAGAATAATATACACTTTAAATACATAATATAACAAGTCATGAGACCAAGCAAATAACATAATACATAATCTACAGGAGTAGAGAATTGCGTGTGGCTCTGTTATATAAAGTAGCAGACCCAGATTATATTCGGTGGAATAAGGAGTGGATATAGAGGGATAACAACCCTATGGGTCCTTGTCCAGAACAGGACAAAGTGGTACTATACCAAGATTAAAGCAGGAGGACCATCCATGCTGTAAAATACCCCACCAAAGGGTCAGTCACAGGGGAAAAAAAAAAATTCAAGGCTCGATAATAGCAGAGAGGGGAGGAAGAGTCAGAAAAATCCCGTGGGCAAGACCCACGCATATCGCTGCATTAGCAGCTTCCTCAGGGCAAGTGTGTGCAAAGTACCTGCCACAACAAAGTATAAATGTGCTTAGTAATTAGTCATAAATCAAGTCACCTGTAGGTGCAATGGCAAAAAAGTCCGGGCGGGGAGTCAACGTTCAGCAACGTGTGTAATGGCAGCCATGGCTCTGGCCATACAGAAGGGAGGAGAGAGAGTTCAAGTGATTTTTTTGTCTTCCACGGACAGCGACCTAGACACCGGCCCAGGAGGGGCCGGCGCCGTAGGCAATCAAACATCAATGTTCACCAGATCCAAAGCTCGACCACCACAGCGGATGAACATCGGGAGGTTCAGGAAGTAGGGTCTCACTCCGATAGGGCTCCCACTCCACATGAGGATATACAAGCGGGTAAGGACAAACTTCATATTATTAATCTATCACAGCATGTACTTTCAGCACATGAAATCTGTCTTGGAAAGGGGACTTACTTTTTCTCCAACTCATGTCCTGGATAAATTTACTCTGACAAAGGATCTCTACCTCTTTTGTAGGAAATTGATTTTTCAAGTCATCTACAACAAACCTTCAGCAGGGGATCATTCTATGTCAGATGAACAGAGGGTGTTCAGAGATCTTCTGGACTTGCTCCAGGAGAATGAAAATGATGTAAGTAGGCCTAGATTTCCTTACAGAAATAAATCCGAAACGAACCCTCCATTTTCTTTGGTACCAGCTGTTCGGATTTTTTTCGAACTTGTCAAAGCTGATATTTGGAAATTGAAACCTCACTCACCAAGAGCGCCTAATCTCAATCAGGCTGAAAAATCAGCCATTCGTAATTTGAGGAATAATAATGATTTCTTGGTGAAGGAGGCGGACAAAGGGGGTAATGTTGTCATCTGGCCTACTGATATGTATCTAGAAGAGGCCAACAGACAATTGAGTGTCGATACTTTTTATTCTAGACTTCCATCTGATCCGACAGCCCTCTTTACATCTAAATTCCACCGCTTATTGGATTCAGCCTGGCACCTTGGCATCATCAATGAGACCGAAAAAAAGTACTTATGGGTTGATCAGCCTGTCATCCCGACTCTCTACTTATTACCGAAGGTTCATAAATCCATCACTAAACCGCCTGGAAGACCAATTGTGGCAAGTATTGGCAGTCTGTGTGAAAAAGCCAGTGTATATGTTGATTTCTTCTTGCAACCACTGGTAACCAATCTTCCATCCTTTGTACAGGACTCCTCCCATTTCATTCGTATTTGCCAAGATATTAAATTGGCCCCAGGTGACCTTTTGGTCACCTGCGACGTGGAGTCGCTATACACTAACATCAAGTATATGGATGGCATGCATGCGGTCACTTTCTTTTTGGACCTCCAGGTGGGTTCTGACCGCATGCACGACTCCTTCCTGATTGATCTGTTGGATTTTATCCTTCAACATAATTATTTTCTTTTTGATAGAAGGTTTTATAGACAGATCTCAGGCGTGGCTATGGGTGCACGCTGTGCACCCGTTTTTGCCAATTTATTTCTCGGATGGTGGGAAACCACAGTTGTCTTCTCCTTGCCACAATTCAAAACCCAAGTCTCCCATTGGCATCGGTATATAGACGATGTGTTCTTTGTTTGGAGGGGCACAGAAGATGGCTGCCGGGATTTCCTCACTCTGCTAAATAATAATGTATTGAACATCTTTCTTACGTATACTATATCCTCCTCTGTAGTGACCTTCTTGGACCTGGAAGTCTTTAGGAAAGGTGACATGATATCGACCAACCTCTATCGTAAGGAAACATCTACGAATAGCCTCCCCCAGTACCAGAGCTTTCATCCACCGCATACAAGACAAGGTATACCAGTTGGGCAGTTTTTACGTATTAGACGTAACTGTACAGGGGATGATGATTTCAAAAAGCAGGCAAAAAATCTCACTCATAGATTCCTTCAGCGGGGTTACCCCAGGAACACTATCTCTAGGGCCTTTCAACGAGCCAAACCTGAATCTCAAGCATCACTTGTTATTCCAAAATCACGAAAAAATGACGATCGTATAAGGTTTATCACCACCTATAACGATCAGTGGAATACAATTAAGAATATTCTGCAGAACCACTGGGGTATTTTAGTGGCTGATACCCAGACGTCCCAGGTGGTGAGCTCAGACCCACTTTTGACAGCCAGAAGAGCACCAAACCTAAAGGACATATTGGTTCAGAGCCACTTTGCGGGTTGTAGGCAGAAATTGAATCGGGGTTTCCAACTGAGGGGCTCGTATCCTTGTGGGAATTGCAATGTCTGCAGATATATGCATCCGGTTTCAGATGTGTTTTGTCATCCCCAGGACTCTTCTAGACACAAGTTACAATCGTACATCAACTGCAAAACAAAAAATACTATCTACGCCTTGATCTGCCCATGCAACAAAATCTATGTTGGCCAAACATCTCAGGAGCTGCGGAAGAGGGCACAAAAACATCTTTCCACCATCAATTTGGCAGCAGCCGACATCGAAAAGGGGGTCCCCATTACTCCGGTTGCGGCTCACTTCCTTACTTTTCATCGTGGCTCCTGTTTGGGGTTACGGATCCTTGGCCTGCAGAGATTTATAGGTAATGGAAGAGGTGGTTCGTGTCACAAATGGCTACTACAGAATGAGGCCAGATGGATCTTTAACCTCAATTCAATAGCCCCGAGTGGCTTGAATGAGGATCTGCTTTTCACCGGTTTTCTTGGTTAAATATCTGATCTTGTCCCTTTCTTTTTCCCCCTTTTTTTTTTTTTTCTCTCCTCTTCAGGATATTGATCCTTCAATCAGTATTGATGTATTTTTGGTCAATCCATCATCAGTTATTATCATGGACATTTTTTGATTTATTTTTATATAGATATATTTGCTTTATTAGTGTACAGCCTTGATTAGTGACTGAACAGTATTACCTTTTCCATGCTTTACACTGCATGTCTGCTTTATTAGTGTACAGCCTTGATTAGTGACTGAACAGTATTACCTTTTCCATGCTTTACACTGCATGTCTGCTTTATTAGTGTACAGCCTTGATCAGTGACTGAAGTTTAGCTGCTTTTCTATTGGAGCCTGGTGCACATATCCTGTATGTTCCTTTTTTTTTTTTTTTCCTCCCCTCTTCAGGATATTGATCCTTCAATATGTATTGATGTATTTTTGGTCAATCCATCATCAGTTATTATCATGGACATTTTTTGATTTAACAATGTTGCATATGGACTCATTTGATCTATCATAGAATTGACTCTCCTTTTGGAATCATCTAAAATTGTTCATAACCATCTGCTATCAAGCAAATTATGGGAGCCCTTTGCATACATATTGGATCATGCTTTGTAATTAGATCTATGTGCTTTTTTTGTACATATATGCACTATATATAAATTATCATGCAAATCCTAAATGATTATATGCTTTTTCCACTTTATTATATATGGATTAGACATATTACTATGTATGTGGCTCTGATTTTTATATGTATTCACAGCTTGTGGGTTACCTATGTTCATTGTGACATTCTTTTGGATCTAATGCTAATATGGTATTGCCCTTTCAACGAATGAAATATCTGATACACCTAGCGCGCATGCGCTGTTTCTCATAACGGTGATCGCACCTTTTTGGACTTTACCGCGCACGCGCGGACTTTCCAAAATGGCGGCGCCCATTTGGCAGAGCCATGGCTGCCATTACACACGTTGCTGAACGTTGACTCCCCGCCCGGACTTTTTTGCCATTGCACCTACAGGTGACTTGATTTATGACTAATTACTAAGCACATTTATACTTTGTTGTGGCAGGTACTTTGCACACACTTGCCCTGAGGAAGCTGCTAATGCAGCTGTGACGCCCTGGGCAAGCCAGGGGTCACAGGTCACAACACCACCACACCCCACACTCCAGGTAGGCACATCACAGCTAAACTACAAATCCTTGTTGCCTTCTTCCAGAGGCTGATGATCCACACCAGGGGGTGGGCCAGGCGGTTGGCTCCGCCCACCGAGGAGGTCACAGTTCTGGAGGCGGGAGAAACCAGGCAGATTAGCTCAGGGGGAGCTTGAGTGAGGAGCTAAGTGAAGGAGTAAACAAGTAGTGAAAGTAGAAAAGTGGTAAAGGAGGAAAGCAAGTGAGGTGACAAGAAGGAAAGAAAGCCTGAAGGGTCCAGCTTTGTGTAGGGCCAGATCAGCAAGGTCAGCGACGGCGGTGACTGTCTGGAGGGGGACCGTTTGGAAGTTCCTGGAAGGACCCCGTTGGCTGTGTGCCCGGTGGTCTGGAGCAGTGTTCCGAAGGACAGTCAGCACCAGGGCAGGGGCCTCTCGGACCCCGGCAAGGCTAGGAGTCGCCAAATTTGCCGAATCCGTCAGTGAAGGGGACGTAGATCCCCCAGCAACCAAGTCCCGATTGAAGGCAACAGTCCAACCTGAAGCAGAGAGACACCGCCACCGCCAAGGCACCAGTTTCTCAGGGCCAGCGCCTGCGGGCAAAGAGTAGAGCTCCTCCGGCCCAGATTGTAGTCGGGGAGCGGGTAACTGGAGGGAATCCACCGCTACCACAAGTCAACCATAGGTGCAAGGAAGAGGGACATCACCGTCACCTACCGGGAGAGCAGGTGCAGCCGTCTGTGGGACCGTCCTACCAGCCGTTTGGTTTACCGTACAAACTGTGTCCGTGTCTCAGGCTGAGTGAGTACCACAGTGCCGCAAGGCAAAGCGCTGCCCCCACGTCCCTCCGCCCACCAGGCCCCGCACCTCACAAACCATCACCGGGCCCCGGGATCACCAACCCCTGCCCACGGAGGGGCAACACAACACCTGGCTGCTCCGCACCACCATCCCCGGGATCCCCGCATTGAGCAGCGGTGGTGAAATCACCACAACCGTGGGTGGCGTCACGAACTATAACAATCCCCGCACCCAACAAACCCCTTTCACTCACGGGCGAGGAGTGCCGCTCGAGAAAACCCCCGGGATCCGGCCTACGGCTCGAGCCACCACTGAGCAGCGGCCGCCGGACCCGAGCAGAAGGGGGGGGCGAGCGTAGTGTGCTGACACCCTCCTCCCCGCCCGCGACAACTTGGCGTCACGAACAGGATCTTACCGCTCTGCCGTCTGGTAGAGGTGCGCCTTGTTACCGCCGGAGGTATCCGGCAGAAAAATTGCAGAAGCCGCCATCTTTGACGCGAAAAGTTCCCGCTCGAGCGTCTTCTCGAGCAGTAGAGGCGCGAAGGCCAAGACCCCGCCCCGAGAGAGGAGGGGCCGAAAAGAGCTAAGGGGGACGCGATGGCGGCTGGCCGCATGTAGCTGCAGCCATAAAAGCAGGGACGCCAGGACTCTGCAGATTGACTGGGTTCCTGGAAAGCACGACTGCCGAGATGTCCGCCCCACCTAGTTCTGCAGAGACTACCGAGCCGGTGTCTGGAACAGCAGCATGGTTGAGAGCCCGGGCGGCGGGGATCTGCCGTCGCTACCAGAGCCAGATCGGCGGGCTGATGGAGCAGTGGGCCGCGGAGGTAGAGGCCCTAGTTGCTGTGGCGCGAGTGTATGGAGTGGAGGCCGTGATGGAGGAGCTGGAGAATGACCCACGCCCCTGTGTCCCCGAGGGACCGGTCGCTGCGGCTGAGGGACCTGGTCTACCCCTGGCTCCTGTGTTACCTCCGTCCTGCTCGCTCGCGCGCTGCACCGCACCTGGCCTGTCGGGTGTGCCTCCCTCTGTAACTGCGGCGGGGGCAGAAGATAGCGACTCCGGGCCTGACACTGAGCCTGTGTCAGAAGAAGAGGGGGGAGTCGTTGCCCTGTCTGGCATGGAGGCCACTTATGTTCCCCGAGCCGCGGGCAACGGGTACCGGGCGGCCCTTCCGCGCCGTGCTTGCTACGCACTGGAGGGGCTGGTGCCCGTGTCCTTCCACCCCGAACCGGGTGAGGAGGACGAAGACATCGAGTAGGGCAGCGGATGCCCGCAGCACCGTCCCTGTTGGGACCACCTGTTTGTGTGTTGAAAAGTTGAAAGTTCTACTGATGAAAATGATAATTACCGAACAGTTACCTGATTTGCTTAGTGATTGAACCGGCCGGAGCCGGCACCGTTGTCCCCGTGGGGACCGTTTAAAAATGCATGGAGGACTATCCATGGACAAGCCCGTGAACTTGCAGGGCAACCACAGACGTTAGTGGCTTGTAAATATGTTGGTTACCGTTACCGTTTTCCGCAGGCCGCCTCCGGAGAGGCAGGTTGGAGGGAGGGCCCTCAGCAGAGCAGGCTAGGGCCCAGCCACCAAAGGAACCGGTGGCTACCCTCTGGAGGGAAGGACAGATCCCGCTCGGGTACCGTGTGCTGGACTGTGGGTCAAGGGGTGCTGCCTGGGTTTTAGGGGCAGCATCAGGGCCAGGTTGCTTGGGTGGGAGAGAGCGGAAACCGTAACCGTAAACCGTTGCAACGTTTAAGAAATGTGCCTCCCGTCTTGGGAAGAGTTATTAAAAATGTATATATGTTGATTTTCCAAATGTTATCTTTTTCAGAAAAATAAAACCAGTGTAGGACGGCAGCCCGCGGACGGTCTGCATTTTGCTAAGGGGGAATGTGACGCCCTGGGCAAGCCAGGGGTCACAGGTCACAACACCACCACACCCCACACTCCAGGTAGGCACATCACAGCTAAACTACAAATCCTTGTTGCCTTCTTCCAGAGGCTGATGATCCACACCAGGGGGTGGGCCAGGCGGTTGGCTCCGCCCACCGAGGAGGTCACAGTTCTGGAGGCGGGAGAAACCAGGCAGATTAGCTCAGGGGGAGCTTGAGTGAGGAGCTAAGTGAAGGAGTAAACAAGTAGTGAAAGTAGAAAAGTGGTAAAGGAGGAAAGCAAGTGAGGTGACAAGAAGGAAAGAAAGCCTGAAGGGTCCAGCTTTGTGTAGGGCCAGATCAGCAAGGTCAGCGACGGCGGTGACTGTCTGGAGGGGGGACCGTTTGGAAGTTCCTGGAAGGACCCCGTTGGCTGTGTGCCCGGTGGTCTGGAGCAGTGTTCCGAAGGACAGTCAGCACCAGGGCAGGGGCCTCTCGGACCCCGGCAAGGCTAGGAGTCGCCAAATTTGCCGAATCCGTCAGTGAAGGGGACGTAGATCCCCCAGCAACCAAGTCCCGATTGAAGGCAACAGTCCAACCTGAAGCAGAGAGACACCGCCACCGCCAAGGCACCAGTTTCTCAGGGCCAGCGCCTGCGGGCAAAGAGTAGAGCTCCTCCGGCCCAGATTGTAGTCGGGGAGCGGGTAACCGGAGGGAATCCACCGCTACCACAAGTCAACCATAGGTGCAAGGAAGAGGGACATCACCGTCACCTACCGGGAGAGCAGGTGCAGCCGTCTGTGGGACCGTCCTACCAGCCGTTTGGTTTACCGTACAAACTGTGTCCGTGTCTCAGGCTGAGTGAGTACCACAGTGCCGCAAGGCACAGCGCTGCCCCCGCGTCCCTGCGCCCACCAGGCCCCGCACCTCACAAACCATCACCGGGCCCCGGGATCACCAACCCCTGCCCACGGAGGGGCAACACAACACCTGGCTGCTCCGCACCACCATCCCCGGGATCCCCGCATTGAGCAGCGGTGGTGAAATCACCACAACCGTGGGTGGCGTCACGAACTATAACAATCCCCGCACCCAACAAACCCCTTTCACTCACGGGCGAGGAGTGCCGCTCGAGAAAACCCCCGGGATCCGGCCTACGGCTCGAGCCACCACTGAGCAGCGGCCGCCGGACCCGAGCAGAAGGGGGGGGGCGAGCGTAGTGTGCTGACACCCTCCTCCCCGCCCGCGACACAGCGATACGCGTGGGTCTTGCCCACGGGATTTTTCTGACTCTTCCTCCCCTCTCTGCTATTATCGAGCCTTAAATTTTTTTTTTTTCCCCTGTGACTGACCCTTTGGTGGGGTATTTTACAGCATGGATGGTCCTCCTGCTTTAATCTTGGTATAGTACCACCTTGTCCTGTTCTGGACAAGGACCCATAGCGTTGTTATCCCTCTATATCCACTCCTTATTCCACCGAATATAATCTGGGTCTGCTACTTTATATAACAGAGCCACACGCAATTCTCTACTCCTGTAGATTATGTATTATGTTATTTGCTTGGTCTCATGACTTGTTATATTATGTATTTAAAGTCTATATTATTCTAGATGTGCAGTACGGCATATTGTGGCTTTTGTTAAGGGGTATATCTTGTCTCTTTAGCTTATTACATGATACTATGGTATACCATTATGATATTGTGAGTTGGTGGGGAGATTAATACCGTGCTATTTAGTGTGTTTTTGTATTTTAAATGATTTTATGTAATTTTGGCTACAATAAAGATTGCTTTTTATAACAATATTGGACTCTGCTTCCCATTATGCAGTTCTTTTCTCCTAACACTAGCTTGTTTCTTACTGCATGGGTTAGCATTGAGACCGTCTTTATATTATAATTAGATATTAGTTGTGCACCCCTTCCCCTGGTCTTGCAAAGTTAGAGGAGAGGACGTAGCAGAGTCAACTACAGTCCAGGGTCGAGAAGCAAAGATCAGATAACTGTACACAAACGGGAGCCAATGTGGCACCCCAATGGTCTGGTTGCCACAATAACATTACCCTCCTCACAGGGGGTGATGCCATGCCTGGAAGCAATGGGGGTCTCCCAAGCTAGGTGCACCAGCACTGAACACTTCCTGCATCAGTCTCCCGGGCCTGTACCATTATGGTAAAGGAAACTACGGCCCTTGTGTTGTCCAGTTAGTACCGGCGTCCTCAGTCCGGCACCCCAATATTAAGTCCCTCCGTCAATTACAAAGACTACTACTCTCAACAGCCCTGGGGCCCAGCTCTACCTGTGGAGAGCTATATCAACCAAGCTGCGTCGCTATCTGCCCCAGAGGTCCCATCCTGCAGTGTCCGCTATCTCTGGCCGAGTATCACAGGTGGCATTATGAACTACTATCCCCATCATTTCCCCTTTTAATGACACCTCTGGGGTCACAGAACCGGGCCTTGCCAACGCAGCAGCCCAGAACTGAACCGCGGCCTGGTAATGAGTGCTCCACGGCCCCGGTGGGCGTGTAACCAAGAGCACTTACTGTGGAACAAGGAAATACAACTGGCGACGTTACGAGCGAGCATGCTCCCTAATGAAGCAGAGCAAAAACCCAAAATAAGTATCATCTGAGAAAGCTCCTCTCAGCACCAGCGTAGGACCCAGTGCTGAGAAACAACTCGTCCACTGGAGCTCAAGACAAACAGCAGAGCATCTCAACCTGAAAAAATGCTCTGCACGACAGAACAGGCAAGCTGGCTCTGCAGGAGTGCTTGGCAGAACATAACAGAGCACAAGATGCTCAGCACATCAGAACCTTGACATAGATTTTCTATAGTATATTACATAGTATAATCAGCACCTATTGTATTAAAATACTTTCAAATGCGAGAGAATACAATCCATTTTGTTTTTAAAGGAAGCATCTTGTCTTATAACTGAATGATGTCCTAGGGTTCAGCTAACTCTGATGGGCGGGGAAGTTTCACTTTTCCGTTCACTCCCCTACTGCTCTTATTGGTGCATAGTTCAGGGGAGTTATTTCTTTGTTTGAGGTACTATATAATCTGGTCACATGATGTAATAAAGCAGAAACTTTCAGTACATCACAAAGCAGTGTATGCTGTATTGATTTCCCTAGTGCTCGTAAAACAAATCTTATTAATTTGGAGTTCCAAAGGCATAGAAGGAGTGGATTTTGCTCACAAAACCAATTGCTCCTAAGATTTACTTAAACGTTTTGGGCCAACCAGGAAGCCCACTATTAATTGCCTGATAATTTTCATCTTTTGCTGGATCTTTGGGGTATATTTTTGTGTTACATGGTTAGGGTGAAAAAAGCCCCCGGTCCATCTAGTACAACCTTCATCCACTAAATATACATTTGGTCACTAAATCATTTATAACCGACAATGTTGTGTGCAGTGAGGAAATCATCCAGCCCTTTTTTGAAAGCTGTTATAGTATCTGCCATTACTACCTCTTGTGGTCGGCATTCCACAGTCTGACCGCTCTAACTGTAAAGAACCCTTTCCTATTTAGCTGCCGGAATCGCTTTTTTTCCACTCGCAGTGAGTGCCCCCTGGTCCTTAGTATTGTCTTTGGAAGGAATAAGTCATGTGCCAGTCCTTTATATTGACCACACATGTGTTTATACATATAAATGAGATCTCCTCTGAGACGTCTTTGTCTAAGGCCCGTTTCACACGTCAGTGAAAAACAGTGACGTTTTTCACTGGCGTGTAAAACACGCACATGTCCCTGCGTGTGCCGTGATTCACGGCACACGTGGGTTGTCTAAGTGCAATCCGGGCTCCGTTCTCCGTGGCCCGTGATTGCACTTAGAAAACTACTCACCTGCGCCCGCTCCCGCTGTCCATGGTGCTGATCGCTCCCGCGGGGCAGCATCCGGCCGGCAGTGACCCCCGCAGCAGCTGCTTCCGGGTCGGCTGTGTCGCGCATAATGAATATGCGCGACAATAATGAGCCGGCTCAGAAGCAGCCGGCAGAACGGGCTGCAGAGGACATCGCTGGACGCCGGGTGAGTTAAAATGATTTTTATTTTAAAAGCACGTTTTTTTCTGGCACGTGTTTCACGGACCACACCACTGCGTGGTCCGTGGAACATCAGTGATGCCAGAAAAAAATGGACATGTCTCCGTGCGGCAATCACGCACACGAGGGTACACCGCACGGAGACACGTGTAGTGAAAAATCACTGATGTGTGAGCAGACCCATTCATTATAATGGCTCTGCGTATGTCCGTGATTCTGGTACGGTTAAAATAAAGCACAAACGTAACAGAATCACTGACGTGTGAAAGGGGCCTTAGCTAAACAAATCTAACTTTTTCAACCTCTCATCATACGGGCGGCTTCCATTCCTTGTAGTAATCTAGCTTTGAACTGACTCTAACTTCTGAATGTCCTTTTTAAAATGTGGGGCCCAAAACTGGATCCCGTATTCCAGATGTGGCCTTACAAGTGATTTATAGAGGGGTAACAATACGTTGGGATCAAGGGATCTAATCTCTCTTTTTATACACCCTAGAATCTTGTTTGCTTTAGCAGCTGCTGCCTGACATTGAGTGCTGCTGCTCAGCTTATTTGTAATGAGAATACCCAAGTCCTTCTCCTGTTCTGTAGTCCCGAGTTTACTTCCATTTAATGTATACGCAGCTATAGGATTACTCCGTCCTAGGTGCATTAATCTACATTAAATCTCATTTGCCAAGTATCTGCCCCTGAACCCACTGGAAAATCTTCTACAAATCTGCTGAGCCATGTGCTCTGGCATCCCGAATACCGGGCATCCAGAAGTGCTAAATTCAGCTGTATCCACATAAAGGCATATTTGGTTAATTATTATGAGAAAGCCATTCACTGATATACTATATGTCACAGGCCAATAAAGCCTTGAGGCCTACAGGATACCATCACCTACTCTATCCTCACCCATCCCCTGTAGACTGTGAGCCCTCGCGGGCAGGGACCTCTCTCGTCCTATAACAGTCTGTGCCTTGTATTGTTCATGATTATTGTACTAGTCCCTATTACGTATACCCCTTTCACATGTAAAGCGCCATGGAATAAATGACGTTATTAGAATAAATAGTAATAATCATAATAATAATACCTAGTCTGTGTGCAGGTAGTGAATTGTAAATTTCAGCAGAATCATCATCAGCCATTATTATCATCATCACAAGATCAAGGATTGCAGGATGAGAATCGACACAGAGAAAACAAAGAGATCACTGTCACGCTAGGTATGTGTAAGTACCAAGCAAGTGGCGAAAGGGAAGGGAAACACTGTGTTTAGGTAAGGAGGAGATGATGACCCCTGACTAAACCTACTGCTGGTCCCTGGGGTCCCTCACCACCCTAGATAGGTTCCACACCAATGTGCTGAGCCAGATACCTGACCCTAGGTATCCCTAGTGCTGGGCCCTAAATAAGGAACGGTTGGGTTGAGCTCTTCCTCAATCCCACTAAACACGAGAGAAGAAAAAAGGAGGACACACAGGGGGAAAACGCATGAACTGCTTATCTAAAGATGGCACTGGTAGGCGTTCAGCAAAGTAACAGCAACAATATCACAGCTGAGCACAAGCCACCTGCTTGCAACCAGAGCTTGAATGAACTGAATAATATAACCAGCACCAGTCCAGCAAAGATGGGAGTATATAAGCACAAGGGGAATACTAATAATCAGCAGCTGGATGGAAGGAGAGCTCAGATGGGTTTTTAAAAGAAAGCTACCTAGTACAATAAATACTAACAGCAGGATCAATCGAAAACAAGGGAGTATTTTGCGCAGCCAAAAGCTGTGACCTTCTATTGCCAGAGACCACATGACTGTCTGTCACCCAGGACACACCCGTGACAGTCACATAGTACGGTATTAAAGGAGTTGTCCACCAGTCGGACAAGCTTTTTTCAATGTTTGTGTTCCCCCCAAGTAAAATTATAACAGCTATACTCCCCTCTGGTGTCGTCATTGTTCCAGCAGTGTTGGCACTTGGTCTCCCAGGGCTCACATGACATTTTTATGTTACATGATCCCTGCAGATAATCAGTGGCTGCTTGTCTTTCCCCTCCTTCGTACAAATCAGACATCTAGAGGACATCAGAGAGCAGCAGCAGCTCTCACTTCCCCTGGATGTGATTTATGGCCGTAGAAGGGGAGAGTACATGGATACAGATCGGCCACAGGTGTCTTATGATATAACTACCAGAGGATTTTGCCAAATTGAACTGTATTAGTAAGCTATATGGTTTTTTTTTCTGTGGGAGAGGCGTAGTTAAAAAAAAAAACCTTAACTTTGCACGTAGGATGCAATACTTATGCAACATTAGAATATTCCTCTACGAACATGGCTAAAAAAAATTCCGATTGCAGCAAAGTTTTCTTTACCGCCAAAGTATTAACAACAGAAACTAAAAAGTTGCTCGGCGCGCCCTACATTTTCTATCTGACTTACAAAATTCCATTTTAAAAATGAGGCACCAACCCCAATATAAAGTGTTGGCATTAACAACTCCCCGGCGCACAATTTAGTTGACATTGATACAGTTAACTCCCGATCTGATTGATTTCTTCTCCGATTTCATTCCTCTTCTGCAGCAAAGTTCCCATTTCCAAAAACGAGAAATAACAAAGTAGGATTCCAAGTGTTATTAAGTTTTGTCAAGCCGTGATCCGGCGCTCGTAGATTATTTGTCATTATTTTCATTTCGTTCATGCCGTCTGTTCTTCGTATTATTGAATTTCCCCTGGTCGGAAGCATGTAAAGTCTCCCAGTAATATGTGTGTTTAATGCAAACCATCACTTATGATAATTTGTCTCGCTCGCAGAACGAGCGCTCCCCTCCTTTTGATACGGTGCAGGCGTGTAGCTCGGGATTTGGTTTGCATTGACTCAGTTTTGTTCGCCTGATAAAGAAGACTGCCAGAGTTCCCGGTAATTGAGTTAGGATGATGAAGAAGTACAGTTTAGCACAATAAAAAGAGAACTCTAA
Source organism: Anomaloglossus baeobatrachus (assembly GCF_048569485.1). Taxonomy (NCBI): domain Eukaryota; kingdom Metazoa; phylum Chordata; class Amphibia; order Anura; family Aromobatidae; genus Anomaloglossus; species Anomaloglossus baeobatrachus. Next base: position 263,620,290 of record NC_134359.1, read on the forward strand.
GTGTTTCCAGAAAATTCTGCGTCTAGTGCCTGCGCTACGCTGAAAATAATGGCTGGGGCAGCTGGGATTTGTTAGGCACACTGTGCATTAAGTAAAAATTCCAGCAAATTCTGTTAGGCCTTTCCAGCTACCGTATTTTTCAGTTTGTAAGACTCACTGGATTATAAGACGCACCTCAAATTTAAAGAAAAGAAAGGTAAAAAAAAAAGAAATGGGGTCTGTCTTACAATCTGGTGGTCACTTACCGGGGGTGGGATGGCAGAAGTCAAGAGGGTGGTGGTGGAGCAGAACGATGCTTTGGGTTGCGAGGGCGGTGGGTGTACCAGATGCTGAGGTAGGCAACTTCCAGAAACGGTCGGCGGTGCGGGCTTCAAAGAAATGGCGCCAAGAGTCGGCGCATGCGCAGATTGAGCTATCAGCTCAATGACAAGCTGATGTCTCATCTGCGCACGCAACATCTCCAGGTGCTACCTTCTTTAAGTCCGCTGCAGGGAGATCAATGGGCCGGAGGCAGTGTGTGTGCAGACGAGATCTGGAGCTGAAAGCTCCATCTGCATATGTGCCGCCTCCGGGTGCCATTATTTGAACCCCACACCACCGACATTTTCAGGATGCTCCTGCCGCACAACCTGCTGCCGCTCAGCCCACCTCAGCACAGGCACCAGCACAGCCCGTCGCCACACAGCCCGCCACCACACAGGCCCCAGCACAGCACGCTGCCACACATGCCACAGTACTGCCCACTGCCACACAGATCCAAGCACAGCCTGCCGCTGCACAGGCCCCAGCAAAGCCCATTGCCTCACATTCCCCAGCTCAGTCCGTCACAGCACAGGCCCCAGCACAGCCCGCCATCACACAGGCCCCAGCTCAGTCCGCCATCACACAGGCCCCAGCTCAGTCCGCCGCCACACACGCCCCAGCACAGCCCACTTCCGCACAGGTCCCAGCACAGCTCGCTGCTGCACATTCCCCAACACAGTCCACCACCGCACAGACTCCAGCACAGCGTCTGCATCCTGTGACCCCTCTCCATCACCTCCTTAAGGTGCATTCAGATTTTAAGACACACCCCTAATTTTTCTCCCAATTTTTTGGGGAGGAAGAGTGCATCTTATAATCTGAAAAATACGGCATGTTATCCCTGCTCTTTTTATTCCTAAGAGTCCAGTGGGTGGGTCTATTTAGTGATTTGCAGCTTTCACTTTATGGCAGAAATAGCAGACAGTTACTGATTAGGACCGCCCACTGGACTCCTAAGTATAGAAAAAGAAGGGGTGGAAAAACATAAAATACAGGTTTGTCTGAATCTTTTCCCACAAAGGAAATCTTCTGGTAAAAAAGTGCAACAAAATACGATGTGGTTTTGATGCGATATTGATGCAATTTTTTGCCAAGAGATGCAGATTTGTTGCCATTTGTTGGTGTATAAATTTCAGCATCAAATCTGCATTTTTAGGCAAAAAATGCACAAAAATTGTTTTGACGCCGTTTCAGTGCGGTTTTCTGCCAGTACATGCAAATTTGTTGCTGAAGTGTCTGCACCAAATTTGCATTGCCTGGTAGAAAACTGCTCAGATATGGCGTCAAAGCTTTTTTTTTTTGCCAAGAGATGCAGAAAAAAACACAGTTTTCTGCAAGGCGATGCAGGTCTGTGAACTCCTGAGGTGAGGTCACTGAGTTCAATAAGGTCACTTGAGGTCAGTTAACTGCGGTCACAGGTGGGGTATCGTGGGAACCTCCAGCTGGGACTGCAGGTAAACTGACTGATGTCATCGCTCACAGCTGCGGCTCTCAGTCTCTGCCTGCAGCCACAGCATGCAGACATGATCTGCGCCCACGCGCTGTGACTTCAGTATGTAGCAGAGTGAGAATCGTTGTTGGACATTGTGTGGATTACATCAGAACTGGGGGGTTTGGAGTTAATAAATTGGAGAAAGATGGTGGGGTTTTTAGTATTTTCTTTCAAATAAAGGATTTTCTTCGGTTGTTATGTTTATTTCTTTTCTCTTACAGTATTAGTTATTGAGGGTTTCATAGACACTCCCCATTACTACTCTAAAGGCGGCTTTGCACACTTCGACATCGCAGGTGCGATCTCGGTGGGGTCAAATCGAAAGTGACGCACATCCGGCGTCACTTGCGATGTCGTAGTGTGTGCAGGCTCCGACATTTCCATAATGCCGGTGCTACGACAGGTACGATGTAGTTCCTCGTTCTTGCGTCAGCACACATCGCTGTGTGTGAAACCGCAGGAGCGAGGAACATCTCCTTACCTGCCGCCAGCGGCTATACGGAAGGAAGGAGGTGGGCGAGATGTTTACATCCTGCTCATCTCTGCCCCTCCGCCGCTATTGGCCGCCTGCCATGTGACGCCGCACGACCCACCCCCTTAGGAAGGAGGCGGGTCGCCGGCCAGAGCGACGGTCGCAGGGCAGGTGAGTGCATGTGAAGCTGGTATAGCGATAATTTTCGCTACGCCAGCTATCACAAGATATCGTACCTGCGACAGGGGCGGGGACTGTCGCGTGCGACATCGCAGCATCGGCTTGCGATGTCGCAAGGTGCAATGCCCGCCTAAGGCTTAGTGGCAAATGTGAGCTATTTTTAACCCCTTATATTACACTGATTGCCACCACACGAGGGCAATCGGTATGAGCTGGGTAAAGTTCTGGGATTGTCGCATCTAATGGATGTGACAATTCTGGGTGGCTGTAGACTGCTATTTTTAGGCTGGGGGGGCCAATAAGCTTGGGTCTCCCCAGCCTGAGAATACCAGTCTCAAGCTGTCGGCTTTATCATGGATTGTTATCAAAGTTGGGAGTGACCACACGTTTTTTAAAAAGTTTTTAAAAAGCCACATGCCGTTCCTCTTATTTTGGTACACAGTCAAGATAAGCGCACAGCTGGGGGCTGCAGCCTGTAGCTATATGCTTTATCTATGCTGGGTATAATATAATATGGGAGGACCATTTGGCAATTTTTTAATTTATTTATTTTCACACCACTATAGAGATGCAGACCGCATGTATGATTCCAAGCAATGAGACACGCTGTCAGACACGGTGGGGGTGCGGTCTGACTGTAACCAATCAGAGATGCCGGGACTGCCGGGGGAAGCAGTGAATATGTATGAGGTTAATGAGCGGCCCCAGAAGTAGTGTTACAGCAGCAACGAAGACTCGGTAAGTATAATGCTCCTGTTTTGTTCCCTACTTTATTTGTCCTTGCACGGATACTAGGTATCCTGAATCTTACAGAGCGTTTTTGCCCATGACTATTGTTCTTTGCTCCTTGAAAGAGTTAACTGACTACTTCCATTTCTCCTGAGAGACGGGCATGATTGTCTCCAATATTCCCAATCTTGTGTGTGTTTGTGCTGTCTTATTTACTTGTTATTCTGCATTGACATCTCGAGCACCAGCTGCACTTAGGATGAAGCCCATGGTGAGGCTTGGAGGTCCATTTGCCTTCCATCGATCAGAGATAACGGAGGTGTAAAGGTCAAAATTGCTTTCTCACTGTCAACTTTCAGGGCATCAAAGACAAATGAGTTCATACTGAGTGATCCATTAATCAGATGCCTCTTCCCCTCCCTGTGACTTGTATACGGCTGGAGGAAGTTTACACCATCAGTACAAGGATATCAGTGCCACATACATACATACATACATACAAGTAGCAGGTTGGCCTCTTACCTGAGCCGGTCACACTCGTAGCTGCCGGCCATGGCTCAATGGAGGCTGCAGGTATCAGCGGCGGCTGTGATTTCATTATACAGTTTTATCTATTCAGCTGTCACTGATGACAATTTATAGTAATGTGAATTGACACTTTCTTATTTTGCAAGGACTTGTACACATGGTGCACTGTACAGACGCCTCCATATTACCAGCATGTTATTGTGTAAGGTTTAGTGTCAATCACTCACAATGGATGAATAAAAGACAATGCAGGAAATACGGAAATAGAGTGAAAGTTGCGATAGGTAATCATCATACAGATGGATGACTAACCCGATCTATCTATCCATCCATCCATCTATCTATAGGGTTAAATTACTCGTCGCCGGGCCTGGTGTTGTCGGGTCTGGGGATGTCACAGGTGGCCCTTTCGCCTTTTTATTCTGGCCGTGAGGTGTACAATAAAGAAGGTGGGGATGTTAATGGAGGAGGTTGATTTCGTGACGCAACCTGCGGTATGTGGCCAGGGAATAGCCGCCGCTGCTGTCGTTCTTCTCTGGGGCGGATGGTAGTAGCAGCTAAGATGTTTCTGCTCCCCACAGGTGGAGCGGGCCTCGGGGAGGATGATGGGGGGAGTAGTAATGGTGGGCGCCGAAGCGCGGGGCGGTGGCGCCGGCACGGACAGGCGGACACAGTCTCCGCAGGTTCAAGGTTTTCTTTACTCACAGTCCAGGTTTTACCCAGAAGATGCCGTTCACTGCCGTGATGGGCCCCAGCCGATCCCGAGCAATTGAAGGTCACCGCCGGTGTTCCCACTGTGAGTCCTTTCTGGTCGTGGTCCCTCCAATTCCTGTGTATGTGGAATAGGGAACAGGTCGCGGGTGTTTTCTGCACACATCGCAGACCTGGAATCCCGTGTAGCTGTAGAGAACCCGGGCCAAGCTGTATGCTTCAAGCCACGGGCCCTATGGCACTCCCAGAAGTATGAGGTAAAAGAAGATTGGACGAGGTCCCAGGTGTGTGTGTCACCCCAAGCTGTGCCCGAGGTTGCCTGGCTATGTGTGAAGATGCCCCTTCCCTTTTCCCCAAGTGGTGCCCGCCCCTCAGGTGGTTGTCCCAGTGACCGGAAAAGTCCCATGCTTCGTGATGGCCACCCCCTATCTACCCCAGGTCATCCCCCCCGGTGGGAAGGCACCTAACTGTTTGTGGTGTGTGAATGTGAGAAACACCAGTGATTAACCTCTCCTTACCCAGAATGAGTACTACATCTTAAGGGAGATGCAGTACTCTGTGGCGACTATCTATCTTCCTATCTGTCTATCTATCTATCTATCTATCTGAAGAGGAGACAGACAGTTATTTATGTGCAGTCTGTGTTTGGATAGATGGAAGGATGCATAGATACACACAAGGTCTGAATAGTTATTTTGATGTTCCAGAATTAAATGATTGTCATTCTGTACAAAGGGCTGGCAAGAAGTAGTACAGCGTATTCCCCACTAGGTGCCAGCAGATTAGTGAAGGAGAGTCAAAGTAACATTGTAATAGAAAGGAGGCTGAAGTACAGCAGAGTAGCTTCAGCAGGCAGTTCACAGGCGAACCACCAGGGGGCAATAGAGTAGACAAGCAGTCAGGGTCAGCCAGGAAGTCAAGTCACTGCAGAGGGAGGATAAAAATCAGGTCAGAAAACAGAACCGAGGTTGGATGCCGGGAGATCAGGTATGCAGAGGGGAACACAAAGGAAACACCCGGAGGGTGAGGAGACACAAACACGGGAAGGAGGATGAACCAGGATGGTTAAACAACTGACAGGAGCAGGAAGTCAGGGACAGGGACAGACGGATGAACGGGGGAGTGTACAGGTCAGGGCACGGTAACAAGGAGGAAATCTCACCAGAGCCAGTCACAGGCTGCAGAGCAAAACTATAACTAGCAGAGGAATGCAGGTGCAACGACCAGATATATTGTCTCCTGAAACCAGAACAAGGCTGATGGGAGTTAACCCCTGACATGAACAGGCCGGATCTGGGAAACTCTGGAGCAGGGAATACTGGTCCTGGATTATGACAATGGATTATATTTGAATAAATATTGATTTTTATGTTCAAGTAATAAACGTGGATTGTTGTTCATGGGAAAAGAAATAAGACATCCGCTGAAAATAAGCCCAGAACAAAAAATAATATAAGACTCTTATTTTCGGGGAAACATAATATCTATCTATTTATCTATCTATCTATCTATCTATCTATCTATCTATCTATCTATCTATCTATCTATCTATCTATCTATCTATCTATCCCTCTATCTATATATCTATCTATCTATCTATCTATCTATCTATCTATCTATCTATCTATCTATCTATCTATCTATCCCTCTATCTATCTATCTATCTATCTATCTATCTATCCATCCCTCTATCTATCTATCTATCTATTTATCTATCTATCTATCTATCTATCTATCTATCTATCTATCTATCTATCTATCTATCTCCTACTGTGTTCAACTTTTTTTTTGGATCTTTGTTTTTCCTTCATACGGTAGGTCTGTCAGTGTTGTTCAACTGTAAAAGTGAAAATGTGTTAACTTGGCCTCCGATTCCCTCCCACCTCTTCATAACTTTTTTTTGTTTTACTGCTGGGAGAGCTGCAAAGGTGCTAAAATCCAGCAATTTGCAGAGATGTTACAGTTATGGGAGGGAAGCAGGTGGCACATCAGACGAAATATCACAGTATAAACCATCCAGTTGAACATTTTATCTGACTCTCGTTTGTCATACAACAGTTTTACAACTTGTATTTTTACATGTCTACCATGATTATATTGGGTTTGGACAAATCTTGGTTTTATAATTATGTTTTGTATTTTACTTTTTTTTTATAGCCAGGTGATGAGGCCAAATGTCTGCCTCCGGTAGTCAGACCAACGAGTGTTTTATATGTATGCAAGTGCTCACTTAATTTGATGTCTGTTTCATCCAGAAAATAAATGAAAAACGCTTCCATTATTTGATATTTTTATTACTGTATGTGTTTTTATCCTATAGGTTTGACTTTTACTGTGTTTTGTCCCTACTGTCTCCTTGTAGTCCTGTGATGCCAGCTTTCCCCTCCCTTCTTCTTCATTAGTGTGTTGAAACATCCATCTTAATGCACATGTTGTTGTTCTCCGAAGAAGAATTACTCTTTGTACATGCTGCCTTGTCATCAATACAAGATTTTTAGTTAAAAACATTCATCTTTTCCTGGAGTCTTCATGCAATGAGATTGTGGCCGAGTTACACTTTCTGAAGAATCGGTATGAACGTGAGTACAGGTTATACGAAGGGCCCAGAAAGAAGCGGTTTGTTCAGGCGTCACCGTTTTCCCCATATCCGTGAGTCAGAATATTACCAACCCACTTTGCTCAACCAACAACCTCTGACTCTTATAATTTCTCAATCTCATTTCAAGACTTCTCAAATCTTGAACCCCTTCTATGAAACTCACTGCCAGAGGCCATTAAACTTGCCCCTAACATTCTGAGTGTCTTGAAAACTAAGTTCTTCTCAAAGGCCTATGTCATTTAACTTTATTTGAGGTTTAACGACAATCCATAGCCAATATGAAGGAAGATGCGGATGCCAGGCCGTGGTGGCTCCTCACTCCTTTGACAGAGAGAATTAATTTTGGTAGACCACTTCAGGTGGGGTGTGCAACACTTAGGCGGGTTTTACACGTTGCGACATCGCTAGCAATTGCTAGCGATGTCCAGCGCGATAGCACCCACCCTTGTCGCACATGCGATATGTGGTTGCTGCCGTAGCGAAAGTTATCGCTATGGCAGCTTCACACGCACGTACCTGCTCGGCGACGTCGCTGTGACCGCCAAACAATCCCTCCTTCAAGGGGGAGGTGCGTTCGGCGTCACAGCGACGTCACCACGACGTCACTAATCGGCCGGCCAATAGAAGCGGAGGGGCGGAGATGAGCAGGACTTAACATCCCGCCCACCTTCTGCTTTCCGCATTGCCGTCGGGAAGCAGGTAAGGAGATGTTTGTCGCTCCTGCGGGTTTACACACAGTGATGTGTGGATCTGCAGGAACGACAAACAACATCGTACCTGCGGTCGAGCCGACATTATAGAAATGAACGACGTTACACAGATCCGCGATATTGTACGCTTCTGTGCTCGTTCATCGTCGCACCTAGGATTTACACGTTGTGATGTCGCTACCGCTGCCGGATGTGCATCACTAACGACGTGACCCCAACGATATATCGGTAGCGATGTCGCAACGCGCAAAGTACCCTTACTGTTCTCTTCAGGACAGCATCCACCACCCCACAGCCGGTCACTAATGTTAGTCTATGGGGCTGAGCACTTCAGATTTTTACCTTGCACAGTGTGTGTTCAAGGAAAAAATTTCTGCATGTCCAACTTTGACCCAATTTTCAGATCACACTTGGGCATGCAAGTCATTGGGTGAGTGGAAACCATTGGACTGCGCTCGGATGACAGTTGAGTGCAGTCCGATTTCTGTGCACTGACACAATGGAGAAGATGGAGGAATTCCATCTTCTTCTCACAATATGATCCGATTTCTCTCATCTGATCATTTGCATTAGCTGTCCGATTCTCTTGAATAAGAGAAGCTATGGCCATCTGTTCCTGCCCTTATAGTGACTCTTATTGCATGTAGTTGCCCATGCCTTCTCCCGCTAATCCTCAGCAACTTTTTTTGAAAAGTGTCAGCTGTCTTAAAAGTACCCAAAAAAGGAAAAAAAGTATCATCGCTATTACGTACAAAATTGCATCTTTTAAATAAACATATTGAGATGTTGATACCTTCTATACTTGTAACGGGCTGATATTTGATAGATATGGAGTTCACCTTATATATATTGACAGGTATTGACATGCTCCATAATTCAAATTGTCTCAGACCACTTTATAATAGTAGCCTCCATCTTTAGCTGTCAAGATGTTGAGAAGCTGAAGGGGGAGGTCAAGGCTACACCACCCCGCAGCAGAACTAGTCGACACACAGGAAGATATTTCAGATGTATTGAATTGTAATGTGTGTTTTGTAAATGGTCACCAGGTGGCAATGTGGCTTAGTGACAGCATCCTGGCAACTAGGGAGGTAGAGAAAGGGTTAAGTGAAAAGAGGAGTATAGTGTATAAATAGGGCAGAATGTAGAAGGAGGGTAGGAGAGTCTCCAGTAGGAGATAGAGAGAACATTCCAAAATATTTATTGATTCAAGATCCTAAGGGTCAATCCTTTGATCCCGGACACGCGGGGTCCTGGTCTTAACAGGACTGTTGGAACTGCGTCCCTAGAAGAGGAGTTGAGTTCAGTTGGTTAGGGTGGCGGCGTTCTTTCCAGGATAGAAAACCCAACGAAATCCCCTGCGAGACTGAAGGTCAGTGGGCTCTTAAAGGTGAAGAGCAGGGTGGAGGAGTGCTGTCACAATAACCCCTCCAATAGTGCAAGCTAATCCATGTGGGTGGGTGGGATAGGCCAAAGAAATTTTTGAATCGGCTCATGCAGTGTGACGTCAGACCGGAGAATGAGGGGCCTAGAAGTATCTGAAGGAGCTCAGGTGCCAGGAAAGTGGTCGGCTGGGAAATTTAATAAACGGTGTCTGAAGGGAACCCCATCAGAAGCCCGTGGTATGCGAGATGAAAGTTTCTCTGAAAAGAATTAAAGTAAAGTTCCGCTGTTTGAAGAAAGTATCTCTGTCTGATTTATTTACTCAGTGGAAGCGTGGGCTGCGGCAAAAGCATCCCTGCAGTGGAGCGGCGACCGGGAGGCAAGGGGTTACTGAGCAACTACTACTGCCTGCCACGTCCCCGCCACAAAACAACTCCCAACATCCCCTGACAATCCACGGTTGGTGTGCTGCTGCATTGTTCTGCATATACTTGTCCTCCTCCCTTTCCACAATCTCTTAATCAGAGGTTTTGATTCTTCTCTGTGACAACAATTCCCATGTCGGATCTTCATATGCCTCGGCCGTGCTACCTCCAATTACACAAGGAAGGAGCTGATCAATCTTCTGCCTAAATACTATAATGAGTCTGAGCTTTTCATCATAAGGATCTCAGAGATCTATACCCTGATGAATCTTTCATCCCTGAGTGCCATGAGCAGCACCCGCCCTTAGTATGAACAGCGGGATCGCACAGAGTCATTATTTCAAAGAAACACTTGCATTTCCTCAATAAGCCTTTTGGTTCATGGGTTTTTAAGGCAGTTTATTCTGGGTCTGGAAACCATATTGCAACTACATTACATGACTACAAAATTGCTGTCCACTGACTTTAAGGGGTACTTTGCACGTTGCGACATCGCTACTGCGATCTCGTCGGGGTCAAATCGAAAGTGATGAACATCCGGCGCCGGTAACGACGTCGCAACGTGTAAAGCCTAGAAGCACCGATAAACAATAACAAAAGCGTCGAAAATCGGTGATCTGTGTAGTGTCAGTCATTTCCATAATTTCGCTGCAGCGACAGGTACGATGTTGTTCCTCGATCCTGCGGCAGCACACATCGCTGTGTATGAAGCCACAGGAGCGAGGAACATCTCCTTACCTGCGTCCCGGCTGCAATGAGGAAGGAAGGAGGTGGGCGGGATGTTTATGTCCCGCTCATCTCCGCCCCTCCGCTTCTATTGGCCGCCTGCTGCGTGACATCACTGTGACGCCGCACGACCCGCCCCCTTAGGAGGGAGGCGGGTCGCCGGCCAGAGCAACGTCGTGGGGCAGGTAAGTGCGTGTGAAGCTGCCGTAGCGATAATGTTCGTTACGGCAGCTATCACAAGATATCGCATCTGTGACGGGGGCGGGGACTATCGCACTCGGCATCGCTACAACCGGCTAGCGATGTCGCAGCGTGCATAGTACCCCTAAAAGGGGACTGTGCAAACCAAGCAATGGAGCTCGGTGCACCCTTGGCCAAACTGTTCAGTGCACGTCATATCTACTTGTTTTCCATATACTGTATATTTGCCCTCTTCTGGTTCCTATAAAGCCAGAGCTGTCACTCAATGAAGAGGAGGGTAGAGATACATGGAAAACAAGTAGGTGGGAAGATGCCCTGAACTGTTCAGACCTTGCAAGGGTGCTCCAAGTGCATGTGCTTGGTTTGAACAGTCAGTTTATGCTGAAATACTCCCTTTAATTAAAGGGAACCTATAACCAGATTTGGCGACTATAAGCTGCGGGCACCACCAGTGAGCTCTTATATACAGCATTCCTGAATACTGTATAGAAGAGGCCAGACCGCTCTGTAGAATGTAAAAAACACTTTTTTTATACTAACCTAAGGGGTGGTCCGGTCCGATGGGTGTCGCTGGCCTTCAGTCCAGCCCCTCCTCTCTCCGCCGCTCGCCGTCCTCCTTCTTCTGAGGCCTATGAGCATGACGTGTCGCTTCAGTGGCGAAAGAAGGGTTAACACCATGCTGCCGTAAAAAGAAACTATAAATAGGATCCTGGATAGTGATTTTATTCTACAAGTTTCGGAGACAAACTCCTTCCTCAGGATCAATCACCATGATACTCCTGAGGAAGGAGCTTGTCTCTGAAACGTGTGGAATAAAATCACTATCCAGGATCCTATTTGAAGTTTCCTTCTATGTCAGTTTGGTGTTAACCCTTCTTTCTACACTGTACTGGAATGATAGAAATTTAGGATGAAGTCTTGTCTGTACAGTTGCGCCTGCATCCTACAGTGTGGGCTACTAATTAAATTTCATTGGCTTCCCATCTGGTGACGGGATCATTAAATACTCTACTTGGATTAGTGATGTTGTTGCGCAGCCGATTTCCTTTCTGGTTGCCAAATCCTTTTAACATATGTTGTGTCTGCTGGTTTAATCTTGTCATCATGAAGTGCTGTGATGTGGAGAAACAATGGAGCTAATTTATTATTATATCCATAGTTTTATAATGACACACATCTACACATATAAGGAAGGACATTTCTATAGTGTTGTTGTATATTGTATATAATACTTTAGTTAGAACATTTTATGTCATTCAGTGTCGAATTGGAAATGTTTTTCTTCAAATACATTCATTACAGCCCCCCCCCCAAAAAAAAAGTATATGCCTCTTATTTCCAAAATTTCACATCCATATGATCATTGGGCTAAACTCTAGGTGTAACGTTCTCTCCACGTTTGTTTGTTCCCTTATTGGAAATCTTGGGCTTGGTTTTGCCCTTGTCTTGATTTGGCTAGGACTGTCATGATTTATGGGCAACATTACTGTTATATGTGGGACTGTCATGAGTTAAAAAACAGAATTGTTTATGGATACCCTGCCTAAAAGTAGGTGGTCATGGAGGGGGGGGGGGAGCAGGACCGGTGGTGGGACCTAAATGTTCCTATTCTGCTAAAAGCAAAGTTGGTAAATATGGGTTTGTCTGGAGATTTTTAAAGGGTTTGTCCACTATTCACTACCATATTGGGAGGTAAGCTGCACCAATGATAGACTTCAACTCCATGGAGGTAAAAGAGAAACTGCCCAAATTAAAGGGGTAAGACGAAAGTGCGGTGTACATAGTGGCGCCATATGTCAGTGCCTGTCACAGATTAGGAGGAGCCTAATATATCATGAACTTCTATACCCCACACTGGATGAGTCTCTATACGCCACCCTGGAGGAGCCTCTACACCCCACCCTGGAGGAGCCTCTATATCCCACCCTGGAGGAGCCTCTATATCCCACCCTGGATGAGAATCTAACCCCACCCTGGAAAAGCCTATATTTCCCACTCTAGATGAGCCTCAAACCCCACCCTGGATGAGTCACCCTGGATAAGCCTATATACCGCACCCTGGATGAGCCTCTCTTCCGCACCCTGCATGAGCCTCTATACCCCACCCTGGATGAGCCTCTATGCCCCACCCTGGATGAGCCTCTATGCCCCACCCTGGATGAGCCTCTATGTCCCACCCTGGATGAGCCACCCTGTATAAACCTATATACCCCAACCCGGATGAGCCTTTGTACCTCACCCTGGATAAGCTTCTATACCCCACCCGGGATAAGCCTATATACCCCACCCTGGATGAGCCTCTATACCCCACCGTGGATGAGCCTCTGTACCCCACCCTGGATGAGCCTCTATACTGCACCCTGGATGAGCCTCTATACTGCACCCTGGATGAGCCTCTATGCTGCACCCTGGATGAGCCTCTGTACCCCACCCTGGATGAGCTTCTATACCCCACCCGGGATAAGCCTATATACCCCACCCTGGATGAGCCTCTATACCCCACCCTGGATGAGCCTCTGTACCCCACCCTGGATGAGCCTCTATACTGCACCCTGGATGAGCCTCTGTACCCCACCCTGGATGAGCTTCTATACCCCACCCGGGATAAGCCTATATACCCCACCCTGGATGAGCCTCTATACCCCACCCTGGATGAGCCTCTGTACCCCACCCTGGATGAGCCTCTATACTGCACCCTGGATGAGCCTCTGTACCCCACCCTGGATTAGCGTCTATACCCCACCCGGGATAAGCCTATATACCCCACCCTGGATGAGCCTCTATACCCCACCCTGGATGAGCCTCTGTACCCCACCCTGGATGAGCCTCTATACTGCACCCTGGATGAGCCTCTGTACCCCACCCTGGATGAGCCTCTATACTGCACCCTGGATGAGCCTCTATACTGCACCCTGGATGAGCCTCTGTACCCCACCCTGGATGAGCCTCTATACTGCACCCTGGATGAGCCTCTATACTGCACCCTGGATGAGCCTCTATACTGCACCCTGGATAAGCCTCTATACTGCACTCTGGATGAGCCTCTATACTGCACCCTGGATGAGCCTCTGCACCCCACCCTGGATGAGCCTCTATACTGCACCCTGGAAGAGCCTCTGTACCCCACCCTGGATGAGCCTCTATACTGCACCCTGGATGAGCCTCTATACCCCACCCTGGATGAGCCTCTATACCCCACCCTGGATGAGCCTCTGTACCCCACCCTGGATGAACCTCTATACTCCACCCTGGATGAGCCTCTGTACCCCACCCTGGATGAGCCTCTGTACCCCACCCTGGATGAGCCTCTGTACCCCACCCTGGATGAGCCTCTATACTGCACCCTGGATGAGCCTCTGTACCTCACCCTGGATGAGCCTCTGTACCCCACCCTGGATGAGCCTCTGTACCCCACCCTGGATGAGCCTCTATACTGCACCCTGGATGAGCCTCTGTACCTCACCCTGGATGAGCCTCTGTCCCCATACCCATTTTTACCACTTGCTTTGGCAATGCCAACATGTACTTGGTCCTGTCAATAAAGCTATTTTGAATTTGATAGATAACTGCTGATAATGCACGCAACTTTGTACGTATTTGAGATGAGTGGACCCGTGGAATTTCGGTTCGGTGGGCACATGCAGACTTTAGATAAAGTTCGGTTTGGGACCCGGACTTGGCCTGAATCCCAATGGAAGTCACTAATTGGGCAGTTTGTGTTTCTGCCCACATGCAGCCAGCAATAAACAGATCACTTCCGGGGGCGGGTGGGCAGAGTTTTTCACTTTTTTGTTCTGTGCACAATACATCCGATCACGCTGTTGTTACCCCCAGTGGGAGCCGATCAAACACTGCAAGCGGCTCGCACTGGGCTGAGCAACGAGCGAACCTGAGCACAACAATGCTCGCTTGAGTAGTCAGCATACGTAAAGCACCGGAACGCCGAACACAAACACTGATTGTTTAGAACAGTCCGTGATTAGTACGAATGTGACGCCCTGGCAAAACCAGAGAGTCACAGATACATCTAAGGCTACTTTCACACATCCGGTTTGAGCCCTGCGGCTCAATCCGGCTGTGAAAACTATGCAACGGATGCGGTGAAAACACCGCATCCTTTGCATAAGTTTTTACATGCGGCCGGTCCGGTTTTTTCCGGTTGCGGCATGCTACTGAGCATGCGCAGTGGAAAATACCGCATGCGGCGACCGGATGCGTTTTTTTCCGCATCGCGCCGCATCCGGCCTCCATAGGGATGCATTGAAAAATGCGCCGCAGCGGCCGGATGCGGCGCGATGCGGTGTTTTTTGCCGGAGCAAAAAACGTTGCAGGGAACGTTCGATCCGGCCGCCGCATCGGCTACATCTGCCGCATGCGGCAAAAACCGGACCGAACGCAAGCCCCTGCGGGCACAATGCGGCACTAATGTAAGTCAATGCAAAAAAAACCGCAATCGGCGTTACAAAAGCCGGTTGCGGTTTTTCTGCAGAACGCCGTATTGTGCCGCAGAGCAAAAATCCGGATGTGTGAAAGTACCCTAATCCTCCTTGGTAATTTGATCCCACACTGGTACAGTTTTACAAACACACCCCTCCCCCCAGTGTAAGAGCTAAACTGAGCAGCAGGGGAGGGGCTGGTGCAGAGTGTGAGAGGAGAGGCAGCAGAGCAGACAGGAAAGCTCCCGGCTGCTATGGAGTGTGAAGCGAGCTCCAGGATTGCTGGAAGGAGTAGAACGGTGGGAAGGAGCCAAGGTGGCCGGGGCAAGGTAGTGGCCCGCCGGCATAGTAATCAGGCTCCGGATCGTCGCTGGGGAGTGGACTCCCCATTCCAAGCCGAGGAGTTGAGGCTTCCTATAGTAGTGGACAGAGAGAGAAAGGGCCCTGCTGTACCGGGTGTGGGATCCGAACACCCTCCGTACCAAAGGCTACGGACACCGGCAATTTCTGGTTAATTCCTGACTCTGTGTGAGTTTTCTTGCAAAGCGAACTGTGAGTAACAACATCCCCCGGTCCAACTGGGCACGCAGCTCTCAGACGGCCGCCCATCTCCCTGCACTACAAAGCCCAACGGGTCCCGGGGCCACCATCCCTACCCACGGAGGGGATAACGCTGCATCACCATCGGCCCCTGGGTACTCCCATAACTGCAGCGGTGGTGTCCACCTTCACCACAACCCGTGGGTGGCGTCACGAACTTTACCAAAATCTCCCCTGTATATAATCACCCCTTTGTTGTGGTGCCTGGGATAACAGACCGGGTCACGCCACCGTGATACCCTCAGAAGTGACCCCTTGGCCCGGATCTGAGTACCCCTTGTCCCTGGGCGATACAATTTGGTGTCACGAACAGGATCGAACCCATCCACTTACTGGTGGAAGTGCGCCTTGTCCCGTCCGTCAGCGGCGTCCCGCTGAGGAAAAATTCCAAAGTCCGCCATCTTGGGCGCGAAAAATTCCCGCTCGAGTCTTCTTCTCCGAGCGGTAAGAGCGCGAAAGTGAAGCCCCGCCCCCTGAGAGCAGAGTGCTGCCGAAAGACCAAGGGGGGGGGCGGGTGAAGATCGAGCCCCATGTGACCACGGGGATAAAGAGCAGGGACGCCAGGACTCTGCACCCGTCTGGTTCCTGGAAGCAGTAGCCGCAGCCCCGATGACATCTCACCCGGCTCCGGCAGTCCGCCCGGTGCAACGGTGATGACGTCGGCTCCGGCAGTCTGCCTGGCCGCAACGGTGATGACGTCGGCTCCGGCAGTCCACCCAGCCGCAACGGTGATGACGTCGGCCCCGGCAGTCCGCCCGGCTGCAGCAGAGGCGACACCCGATCGGAAGTCTGCCCCAGATGCGGTGCCGGACACTCCCAGGTACCCTGTCACGGCTGTGGAGCAGCCGGCGTGCACCTGCAGAGAGGAGGTGCAGGCCACTGAGCGACGGGGCCCTCGGCAGTTAGCGAGGCCGGTTGTAGCCGGCGCCGAGGGCATCCGAGTGGGCCTGGCTCCTGAGCAGGAGGCAGAGCACGGAACCCGTGCCCCGTACTGGGAGTGGTGGCAGCAGCAGCAGCAGTGGTAGCGATACATGGACGGCTACCCGCAAGTTGAAAGTTGACTGTTTTATGGACTGTCACCCCTATTGAACGTCCTCAAGTTCCCGGAGGAGGCCATCTGCACAGCAGGTGGGGGGTGGCAGGATAATTAAAGGTTTAAGAAAACGTACCTCCCGATGTGGGAAGATGCATGGTTGTAATGTGTAAACTTTTTCTTTTTCCCGTTACAATAAATGTCAGTGCCCGGCTGTGTTTAACCAAGGGGGAATGTGACGCCCTGGCAAAACCAGGGAATCACAGATACATCTAATCCTCCTTGGTAATTTCATCTCACACTGGTACAGTTCTACAGACACACCCCTCCCCCCAGTGTAAGAGCTAAACTGAGCAGCAGGGGAGGGGCTGGTGCAGAGTGTGAGAAGAGAGGCAGCAGAGCAGACAGGAGTGTGAAAGCTCCCGGCTGCTATGGAGTGTGGAAGCAAGCTCCAGGATTGCTGGAAGGAGTAGAGCGGTGGGAAGGAGCCAAGGTGGCCGGGGCAGGGTAGTGGCCCACCGGCATAGTAATCAGGCTCCGGATCGTCGCTGGGGAGTGGACTCCCCATTCCAAGCCGATGAGTTGAGGCTTCCTATAGTAGTGGGCAGAGAGAGAAAGGGCCCTGCTGTACCGGGTGTGGGATCCGAACACCCTCCGTACCAAAGGCTACGGACACCGGCAATTTCTGGTTAATTCCTGACTCTGTGTGAGTTTTCTTGCAAAGCAAACTGTGAGTAACAACATCCCCCGGTCCAACCGGGCACGCAGCTCTCAGACGGCCGCCCATCTCCCTGCACTACAAAGCCCAACGGGTCCCGGGGTCACCATCCCTACCCAAGGAAGGGTTAACATCTCGCTGCATCACCATCGGCCCCCGGGTACCCCCATAATCGCAGCGGTGGTGTCCACCTTCACCACAACCCGTGGGTGGCATCACGAACTTTACCAAAATCTCCCCTGTATATAATCACCCCTTTGTTGTGGTGCCTGGGATATCAGACCGGGTCACGCCACCGTGATACCCTCAAAAGTGACCCCTTGGCCCGGATCTGAGTACCCCTTATCCCTGGGCGACACACGAACACCGAACTTTACTTTTCAGGTTCGCTCATCTCTACTCTACTCTTTGTGTCTTAAATGCCAGAGCAGATGTGAATTTTCATCATAATTGTAGATA
Organism: Anomaloglossus baeobatrachus; assembly: GCF_048569485.1. Taxonomy (NCBI): domain Eukaryota; kingdom Metazoa; phylum Chordata; class Amphibia; order Anura; family Aromobatidae; genus Anomaloglossus; species Anomaloglossus baeobatrachus. The sequence continues at coordinate 263,637,995 of NC_134359.1, forward strand.
AATTGCCCAATATCTGATAGATAAACAATCTGTAGATCATTTTGTCTAAAAAATTATATTGTCTAAAGGCCGCTTTACACTCTGCGATATCGGTACCGATATCGCTAGCGTGTGTTCCCGCCCCCATCGGTTGTGTGGCACGGGCAAATCGCTGCCCGTGCCGCACAACATCGCCCAGACCTGTCACACTACTTACCTGCCTAGCGACGTCGCTGTGACCGGCGAACCGCCTCCTTTCTAAGGGGGCGGTCCGTGCGGCGTCACAGCGACGTCACTGAGCGGCCTCCCAATAGAAGCAGAGGGGCGGAGATGAGCGGGACAAATATCCCGCCCACCTTCTTCCTTCCACATTGCGGCCGGTGGCAGGTAAGGTGAGGTTCCTCGTTCCTGCGGCGTCACACATAGCGATGTGTGCTGCCGCAGCAACGAGGAACTACATCGCTAGCTGCAGCAGCAGCGATTTTCGAGAATAGGGGGGTATGTCACCGATGAGCAATTTTGAACATTTTTGCAACGATTCAAAATCGCTCATAAGTGTCACACGCTGCGATAACGTTAATACCGCCGGATGTGCGTCACTAACGACGTGACCCCGACGATAAAACATTAACGATATCGTAGCGTGTAGAGCCCCCTTTACCCTTACTAAAGTTCCGGCTACAAGGTGTTTCCCTTCGGTTTAACTTGCTGTTCACTGCCTATTGTCAAGTGTCATATGTTACAATCTGCAGAAATGCGGAGATGGATTTCAGGAACTTTGGGGCTCCTGCTCCTCTGAATACAGCTATAATAGATAGGTGGGCTTTCCTTTTAGAGATGGAAGGCCATTGGACCATGTTAGCTTCAGTGCATGCTGGGAAGAGATGGAAGTTTCAGCTCCAGTAGTGCTGGCAGAATGCTGATGAAGAGGAACAGCCTACTCAAATAGAATGGATGTCAAGTAACATAGTATGGATTATCTTAGTGGACGTGAATATCTCTTTAAATGGATGACAACTTGTAACATGTCATGTTTTATTACAGGCAGTTGTAACGCTCGCGGCTCGTGTAGGGGCAGCATATGGAATTAGTAGACCTAATGGGCCATGGGGGGGGCAGACTTACCATTTGTCATGCTCCCGAGGTCCTGGCGCCGCTTCTTAGCCACTGATCCGGTCCACGTGCGTTCTGACTGCGGCCGCTGCTCCCGCTCCTGCTCCCCTGCTTCTCCCGTGCTCCCTGCTCGGCGGTCCTGCCAGGTTGCTGCGGCTCGGGACTCTGCCCCGGCTCCCCTGCATCCTGTCCTCAGCCTCCTGTGCTTGCCTCCAGCTCCCGGGCTTCGCGCATGCGCATTAGGGCGCGGGCACGGTCATTCACCTCTTCTTAAAGGGCCAGCGTCCCTGGAACAGGATATAGCCGATTACAGGTGCAGGGTATAAAAGACTTCCTTTTGCATACGGGCGGTGCTTGTTCAATGAGTTGTTGCAGCTTAGTCTCTTGTGCTAGTGTTCAAGCCCTCTGTGTTTTGTTCCTGGATTAACCCTGTCTCTGCCCTCAGATCCTGATGCCAGGCGTGTGCTCCAGCTCTTCCAGCTCCCTGGAGATTTACCGGTTAGCACGCAGTGGATCTCCCCATCTTCCCTCTGCTCTGCCACCGGCTCTGGATTACATCAGACGTCTCCAGCCTGCATTCATCTCTGGTTCCGGACTTCGCCTGCTGTCTTCGCCCGGCTCCTGTCATCCGTCCAGATTTCCTCCAGTCCAAAGTCACCGCGGGAGTGACCCCTGTATTCTGCCCGGACTTTCCAAGGACGCTCCCCGTATCCCGCCTGTGTTCCGGCTGCTGTGCATCTAGGCCATCTGGGGTGGTCGCCAGACAGTCCCTATATAGGGGTTCGCTCCTGGTGGCTTCCCTGGAGGAGTCCGGTGCATGGTCCCGTGGATCTACTCCTGGACAGAACGCTACACCATTTTAGTAGGAGGGGCTTAACTAGAACCTGACACTCAGGGCAGGTGATGGACTCTGGTACAGATGGGATTACTGAGGCAGGCTAGACAGGCGGGTATGGTGGGTACGGCAGGGACAGACAGGTATGGGAAGGGATTTACTGGACACAGGGATAATGGGACCTGCCAACTAGACAGACAGACGGGACACTGACTAACTAATGGTGTTGCGCAGGCACCTCTCCCAATGGGAAGGTGCCTTAAATACATAGTGCCTCTTAGCCATGGGCGAGCATATCTTAGGTACACTCCCGGGAATCCGGAGTGGCATGTACAGGAGGGGAGGATGGAGGCAGCAGAACATGTGGATGGCAGGGGGAGTGCGGAGAAGAGGAGACCTGGCCGGGCTGGTGAGTGATACCTTATCTTATATTTCACTAATTTAATGCTGTAAGTCACAAATGAAGAATACAATTTCTAAATATGTCTATATATTTAGTTATAATGAGATTTTTTTGTTACCGCCTGGCCCTTATCTAAACATTACACATTATTAATAACTTTTCGCATGATTATTTTTTCAGCGAAACGTCTCTTTAAATAAACGGAGTGAGAGCTTCTCTGTGCAGACTTGGAAGCGCTCCCTTGGTGTGAGGTGTCACAAAGCCGTTCACAAGGTGGTGCCATTAAACTGGCATTTCACTGGGAAGTTGTTTGCACATTGTGAATGTCATCAGATGTGTGCTTGGAAAGCCAATGTAGTAAGAGATTAAAACTTCAATAAGCGACACCTTTATGAAACACATTGCTCTCGGACAAAGGACAAATAAACGGTAAATACTTTACAGTTGACCTTGATTTTGGGTAACTTTTGCCCCAAGTCTGATGTATTACGATGGAGACATTTTGTAAAACTATAATGTTTTCTCATATATTTCTCACGTTCGTCTCCCTGTTTTTAGAGACCAGTGACAGCCTTTGGACTGGAGCCTCTCATCTGACTCTCTACATTAAAATGGGTTTCGTTTCTCTTTGTACTGAAATTCTTAAATGTCGTTTTTTCTTTTGCAGCTTTTCCAAGCAGTTCCTAGCTGAGTGTGTCAGCTGCACTTACTTTATAGTCGCACCCTTCAGGTTTAAATAGTGGTGTTTCCCAGCAATCCTTGCTGAAGATACAAAGTCTTGGAGGAAGGAGCTGCTGTGGAAGTTTCCTGTTCTCAGGCTTTATCCTTTTGGTTGTTTTCCCCCCACCCTGTTTGTCTTTATTTACCTTGTGTCTTGTTAGTGCAGCAGTGAGGTCTAGTGTACCCCACCTGCCCCTCACTAGTCAGGGTATCTATAGGTTCTTGCTCGTCGACAGTTGCGGAGACTGTATAGGGACTGGCCAGGAGAGGAGGGTCAGCAGCAGGTGAGGATAGGATGTGTCACCAACCACTCTCACTAGTTCCAGGGCTTCCCACTGTTATTGTGTTCCCGATGCCCCTTTTGATTGTTGTGTTTTTTATGTGCATCAGACACACGTAGGTCTAAATGCCGCCCGCCACATTTGCTACACCCGGCAAGCGTGACAATATTGTTATTGATAAAAAATAGTTTTGTTTTTGTGTTTTAGTCACTTTTGATCTCACTGAATTTGCGGTTGATCCACAGCTATTTCCTTCTTCATCAACTCAGAAGGGTAACCCGGTTATGGCCACAAAAAACGTTTCTCAATTGTAATACTTGAGTATCTTTTCTCTCAAGTGTTTTACAAAGAATGCATTTTGCAACATTTTGCTTTTTGCAGTAATTGAAAAATTTTATTTTTAAGTTTTCAGTTACTTTTTATCCAACCGAGTGAGTGTCAAGTCAACTGCAAGTGCTCAACTCAGAAGAGGAACCCGGTCATGGCCACTGCGAATATTTCTCAAATGTAATACTAGTAGTTTTTAGGTTAAGAAAATTGGATTTCTTTTCTAAATATACAGTATGTTTAGTATTAAAGGGGTTGTCTCACTACAGGGCTGTTGTGTGAGATAAGCTGGGGTCGGGCTTTGAGACCCAGACAAACCGCCATTGTTACAGGGAAATAAAGCTGCTTATTTCAATATTCCGACACAGGCAGAGCTTACTCGCCCTTCCTATGTACCCGTGATGTGATGAAGAGTGGTTGACTAGATTGGTTCATTAGTTAAGCCAGACCCCTTTTCAGACAGAGTATTAATGAAAAACAGGTTGTTAGTTTATATACTAGGCCAGACAGCCTCTTCTTACATGGCACCTACGCAAAGAGAGTGTCACGGGTCACAGACAGTCCTGTGGTGTCCGACAATAAAAGGTCACAGCGTTTGGCTCCTTGACTCTCTATTATTTCTACTGTCAGTATTCAGGGTACTAGGTATCTCCACTGCAGGGTTTTCATTCCTTTCCCTCTAGGACCCTGCACAGCTCCATTTTCCTTCAGCTGCAAATGATCTGTATTTTCCATTGGGTTTAAATAATCACATTTTCCCTGGACTTGTTCTGGTGATATTCAGTTCCTTCACAATCTCTGGATGCAAGCAGGCAGCTTGCACTCATTTGTAGGATCTTTGCTGCTCTTTGCTGAATTTCTTCCTGAGGCATCTGGAGATAAGTTGTTCATGCGCTTTTTCCATGAGGGTACTCCCTGTGTCTTCTTTAGTGTTTAATGGGGTTGATGAAGCACTCATCCCATCTGCTCCCTAGCTGGGGCCTAGCTCCAGGGTTACCCTAGGGTCAGGAACTCCAAAGCCTCCACAAGGACAAATTCTTCTGGGAAGTTAGCATAGAAAGACTATAACTGGCACATAGAAGAGTAGTAAGTGAGTTTAATTAATGAAAGTGAGTGACAGTAAGGCACAGCAGCTGAGATTAGAGCTATATGGAAACTCAGCAGGATCAAAAAGGAACTCTTAACCCCTTCAACACCGAATGAAAATAAATCTGCCCTACTCATGTTAAAGAGGATCTACAATCTGCTAATCGCCATGAGTTTTTAATCACAGATACCGCAAAGACAGCCGGGTGAAACACACTCATGACCCTCAATGATGCCGACAGTGAACAATGTTGTGCCTCAGTGATGTCTACAGTTAAACATAGTGGTGGCTCAGAAACATCTATAATGGAGCATGCTGATGCATACAGTGTACCAAGGCGGTGGCTCGGTGATGCCTACAGTAAAGCATAATGGTGGCTCTGTGATGCCTGCAATGAAGCATAGCAATAGCTCAGTGAAGCCTACAGTGAAAGATGATGCATACAGTGTACCAAGGTGGTGGCTCAGTAATACCTACAGTAAATCACAGTGGTAGCTCAGTGATGCCTACAATGTAGCATGGTGGGTGCTCGGTGTTGCTTTCTTTAAGAACACTACCAGATGCTGGTTGTGGTTTGCTTTATATTTGCAGCAGGGAATAACAGCCAAAGATGCCCTACAAAGTACCAAGGACTGACTAATTCTGAGTTTACAGTAGTCAGTAAAAGTGGCATTTTGTACTGAATCACTCATTAATTAGTTGTGCGGAGCTGTTAATATTTCTCTTGTTTGACTGGTTTATTGTAAACAGAAGAAAGTTTGGAAATGTTGTTGATAAACCTTATTTGCCAATGGGGTTGAATACTTTTGATTGCAACTAAATAGTTCATCAAACAGGTGCGTCCATTCATCATCTTGGGATTTTGATGTTATAATTGACCTCCTGTTGGGAAAAGGTTATGGCAGTTAAGCATTCCTGACAAATAACGCTACAGGATCCGCTCGGTAAACATACGTGACGGAAGACATAATAATCACACCGGGTTATTTCTCCAAGTCCCCGAGAGATGATATCAAGCTGTAGTTATTATTCCATGGCTTCTATAGTACATCAGGTGGTGAATTATCGGAGACACTATGATGAATTAGTCCCATTCAATAATACAGGATGTGGTGATATTATCTATCAGAGGGGTCTCCAGTGCCGCCGGTGAGGACGCCCCGTGGTGTTGTTATAACGAACCTGCACGAAAAATTACGCTTTTGCTTAATTGTGCATTTTGCAGGCTGCAGTTCTGGGGAGCAGAATAGATTGTTTTCTGCGGTTTATTGGCATTCTGGAATGTGTCATTTGTAAACTGTAGAGTCCATGATACATGTAATGGTGCAAAACCAAGGTACAGTCTATACCGGTGTAGCCAAGCTGAGATTTCAAACCTTCTGGATGGACTCTGGAAGGGTATGATGATTCTGAAAGAGTAGAGGTGGTGCTTTAATTCCCCCTTGGGGAATTTGATCCTTGAACACAATTTTGCTGTGTTTAATTGTATTGCAAACATAAAAATGGCTATTTTGAGTTCATACATTATGGTAAACTATAACATATTGCTGAGTCAGACAGATAATGAGTTCATTGTGACAAAACCCAAATATCTTCTGTTAATGTCATTCTTGAGGGTTTTTTGTGGTTTTGCTTTGTATATACAGATAGACAATGTGCATCTATTTGACCCAAATATCTGTTGTTTGTTGTTGACTCTTGAGACTTTTGAAATGTGTGAGATTATTGCCCCATTGTCTGATGTTTGAGTTATATCTCTGATTCCTCTGAACCCAAAGGCTGGCCACTGGAGGGCAAAGGTGAACTAGATCAACAACACATTAACTTTAAGGGGTACTTTACACGCTGCGACATCGCATCCGAAATATCGTCGGGGTCACATCGTTAGTGACGCACATCCGGCGCCGGTAGCGACATCTCAGCGTGTAAATCCTTTGTGCGACGATAAATGTTTGCAAATGCGTCGAAAATCGGTGATCTGTGTAGCGTTGGTCATTTTCATAATGTCGGGTCGACCGCAGGTACGATGTTGTTTGTCGTTCCTGCAGGTCCACACATTGCTGTGTGTAAATCCGCAGGAGCGACAAACATTTCCTTACCTGCGTCCTGACGGCAATGTGGAAGGGAGAAGGTAGGCGGGATGTTATGTCCTGCTCATCTCCGCCCCTCCGCTTCTATTGGCCGGCCGATTAGTGATGTCGCTGTGACGTCGCTGTGACGCCGAACGCACCTCCCCCTTGAAGGAGGGATATTTCGGCAGTCACAGCGACGTCGCAGAGCAGGTATGTGCGTGTGAAGCTGCCGTAGCGATAATGTTCGCTATGGCAGCAATCACCACATATCGCATGTGCGATGGGGGCGGGTACTATCGCACTCGGCATCGCTAGCCGATGCTAGCGATGTCGCAACGTGTAAAGTACCCCTAAGGCTTGTGTAATACAAATGACAGACTCCTACATCACCCAGCCATAGGGTGAACATCACAAAAAAATCCCCATGACAGGCATGGAGGGCATTCAGCCGATGGTGTGGGGGAATGGGCTTGCAAACTAATGTATGAGTCCGCTGGTGGTGCTTAAATGTCTCTTACAGTGATTGACAGCAGTATTTTAATTGGTTAACAGTAGTGATAGGTGGATACAAAAATCACTGCTGTTCGAGGCAGATGTTGGCTATATAAAATAGCCAGCATCTGCATTGTATGGTGCCGTCTCTGCTTCTTCGCCTACTACAAAGTCTCTGATGCGCTCTATTATGTAATTCTATATCATATAGTAACTAATGTTTAACGACAAGTTCCTTGCCATTTGCCAACCACTGACTGACATGTAATCCACCATCTTTCTGAGAAGAGATATTGTAATGCAACCATCAGGGGGGAGCAGGTACACAGGAGAGGTGTAGACCTCCTAGGTATAATGTGGCATCTTCCCATTAAATGTCACCAATATCTAGACAGGGAGGCAGCAGAATGGTCGTACAAGCTGAGAGTCAGAGCCGGGAGGTAACGTCAGTGCAAAGGGGAAGAGAAGGTAAAGTCATTTGAAAGCCTACGGTCAATAGCTGGGAGGTAATGTCAGGTACCGATGGGGAGCAGAACCGTAGCTAAAGAGCAAGCCGAGGTCAGAAGCCGGGAGCAGCTGACGTCAGTGCAAAGGAGGAAGAGAAGCTATAGTCACTTGGAAGCCTAAGGTCGATAGCTAGGAGGTAATGTCAGGTACAGATGGGGAGCAGAACCATAGCCAGAGAGCAAGCCGAGGTCAGAAGTTGGGAGCTGTCAGTGAAAAGGAGGAAGAGAAGCTGAATTCACTTGGAAGCCTAAGGTCGATGGCTGGGAGGTAATGCCAGGTACAGATGGGGAGCAGAACTGTAGCCAGAGAGCAATCCGAGGTCAGAAGCCGGGAGCTAATGTCAGTGCAAAGGAGGAAGAGAAGCTGAAGTCACTTGGAAGTCTAAGGTCGATAGCTAGGAGGTAATGTCAGGTACAGATGGGGAGCAGAACCGTACCAGAGAGCAAGCCGAGGTCAGAAGCCGAAGGGGAGCATAAGAACAAAAGAGGTTAGTGGGTCTGAGGGAACCAGACAAACGGAGGGTCAGGAAGTCAGAGAGCACAGACAAGACGGACGGAGCGGGAGACAGGGGGAGGAGTTGGGGTAGTGGGATAAGGATCAGAACAAACTCACGGGAACCAGAAGCGCACACTGGAATCACTGCCGAAGTTTCGGTGGAAACAGCCCACAAATAAAGCAAGGTGATTACCGGAGCGAGGCACCAAACAAGCCCTGCCCACTGACAAGGACCCAGGGAATACAAAATACCGAGCCATAGACAAATCCAAATGGCTCTGCAAGGAGCAGAGCCATAGGTGAATTGTGACAGATATGTTCTTCTAGTATTTCTTGTTGATCTGTAACAGTCTTATAATTTACAGTAGGAGGCACATTGTTCTGTATCTTCTTACATCCATGCTATAAGAAACTCACACATGATTGTTATTGCCGCCTATGGTTCCAATTCTTTATTAATCCAATGTGTAGCTCAAGATGTCGGCTCTGAGAATGAGTAAATGACCAGTTAACAGTAATGTAAACAGTAATATTGGCAGCGGGGTCTCAAATGATCTAAAGGAAATCAATGACTGAGTGGGATGTTGCTTAATACAAAGTATTAATAATAGATTTGCTTAGAGATGGTTTAGTTAATGAAACAGCACCATAATCTTTACGGAGTTATTAAACCAGGCTTCCAGGGGACAACAACAGGAAAATATTAGGGTATACCCTGCTGGGGAAATCATACAACATTAAGCATAAAATAGACTTTTCTCTATTGTATCCAACTGAAGCTCCTGAAAATTCCATCCAATTTCTGAGACTTTACAGAAGCTTCACTACAAACCTCCGAAGACATTGCACACATTGCTGTTATTCATAAGTTCTGGGGTCTATGGATCCAAAATAGTTAACATCAAAAATTAGTTAATAATATACCTTGCAGAGAAGTGGGATGGAAAGATCCAACATGGAAACAAGCCAAGAAGAACTTAATTGAAGACCTTCACCATGACCTCCACTTTCTGATTTTGATTTAGGAGGCAGTTGAAGCCTAAAAAGTAAAGGATTGGCTTTGAAAATAAGAAATTCATAACACTCCTTGAATGGAAGCTTATTTTGGACTAGATGTTAAGTTGAAGAATTCTTAGGATCCTATTCATCAAAGTCTATGTCTTCACCAGTTTCCAGGCATGAAACGGCTTGAAATGTCACAAGTTTTCTGAGCAACTCAGACTTATGTGAAAATGTTGTGACTTTTGCCGATATTATGCCACTCCTGGCCATCTCCACCAAAGAGGGTGGAGTTTGGGTGGGACCACTCGAAAAATGTATGTCACTTTAGTGGTGAAAATGATATCAGAAATGTTCTCCATTTCCTGCTGAAGTAACGTTTCTGCAGGAGGCGCCCAGCAGTGTGGTAAGGTGCACCAATTCAGTAACTGATGTGCACCTCTATATGGATTAGGCACATCTTACTTCAGAGGAGCCTTCATTAAGACTGGTGCAAAATGCAAGAATTAATGACTTGGGACCTTAAAGGGGATCAAGTGAACATTATCTATCTATCTATCTATCTCTATAGCGATCTATCTATCTCCATATCTATCATCAGTTTCTCTATTTATCTATCTTTCCATCCATCCATCCATCCATCCATCCATCCATCCATCATCTATCTAGGTATCTATTATATCTATCTTATCAATCAATCAATCAATCATAAATCTATCTATCTATCTATCTATCTATCTACAGTATCTATGTATAGTAAATCTATCTATCTATCTATCTATCTATCTATCTATCATAAATCTATCTATCTATCTATCTATCATAAATCTATCTATCTTTCCATCCATTCATCTGTTTATCTATCTAGGTATCTATTATAACTATCAATCTATCCATCCATCTATCCATCTCCCTATCTATCATCAGTCTATCTATCTTTCCATCCATCCATCCATCCATCCATCCATCCATCCATCTATCCATCCATTCATCCATCCATTCATCCATCTATCCATTCATAAATCCATCCATCCATTCATCCATCCATCTATCCATCCATCCATCCATCTGTGGCGCCCTGGACAAGCCAGGGGCCACAGAGCACAACACCATCACACCCCACACTCCCGGTCAGGCACACCAAAGTCAGACACAAAACCCTTGTTGCCTTCCTCCAGGGGCTGATATTCACACCAGGGGGTGGGTCAAGCGGTTGGTCCCGCCCACCGAGGAGTTCACAGTCCTGGAGGCGGGAAAAGGAGTCAGTTTTAGCTCAGGCAGAGCTGGAGTCAAGCTAGGGAAGTGAAAGTGGAAGGAGGAAAGTGTAGTAGTGGAGCAACTAACTGACAGCGTCCGGGTGTGTGGCCCGGGCGGGACAGCAAGGTTGGCAGACGGTGGTGACCGTCTGCTGGAGTGGCCTATCAGAGTTACCGTAAGGACCGTGGACGGGCGGTGGCCCGGCGGTACCGGACCGGTACACGAAGAGAAGTCAGCACCATCTGGCAGGGGCTTACGGACCCCGGCAAGGCTAGGAGTCGCCGTGAATTTGCCGAATTCGTTAGTGAAGGGGACCTCCTGGGTTTCCAAACAGCCAAGTCCCGACAGAAGGCAACAGTCCAACCAGAAGAGGGAGACACCGCCACCGCCAAGGCAGCCGTTTCTCAGGGCCAGAGCCTGCGGGCGAAAAGGGGTTCCTCCAGCCCACATCCAAGCTGGGGAGAGGGTTACCAGTGGGAACCCATCGGAACCATCAACCGCACATAGGTGCAGGGAAAGGCAGTCACCATCAACCTGCCAGGAGAAACAACACCGCAGCCGTCTGTGGGACCCGTCCATCCAGTCGAGTGTTTTACCGAGAACTGTGTCTTCATCATTGGGCTGAGTGAGTACCACCGTGCCGTGCGGCACAGCGCTGCCCCTGTGACCCTGCACCTTACCAGGCCCCGTAACCCGCCTGCCATCCATCCCTACCCCATCACCGGGCCCCGGGACAACCAACCCCCTACCCACGGAGGGGAGGACTACCAACAAAGCTGCTCCCTGTCACCGCTCCCAGGATCCCCGTCCAGAGCAGCGGTGGTGTCACCATTATCACCACAACCGTGGGTGGCGTCACGGACAATAACCATAAATCCCCACAATCAATCCCCTTTTCACTCACGGACGAGGAACGCCGCTCGAGTCCCCGGGATCCGGCCCGCCGCTCGAGCCACGACCGAGCAGCGGCAGCCGCAGCAGCAGCAGCGGCCGGACCTGAGCAGTGGGAGAGCGCAGCGTCCCCTCCTCCGCCCGCGACAACTTGGCGTCACGAACAGGATCCTACCGCTCTGCCGTTGGGTAGAGGTGCGCCTTGTTATTGCCGGAGGTGTCCGGCTGAAAATTTGCCGAAGCCGCCATCTTTGGCGCGAAGAATTCCCACTCGAGCATCTCTTCGAGTAGTGGAGGCGCGAAGGCCAAAACCCCGCCCCTATAGAGAGGAGGAGCCGGAAAGAGACTACGGGGGACGAAATGGCGGCTGGTCGCATGTGAGCGCGGCTATAAAAGCAGGGACGCCAGGACCCTGCAGCCATCTTGTTCCTGGAAGAGGTCGCCAGCAAGATGTACATGCCGTCCCGTAGCACCGTAGCCCCCGCGCCTGGAACCGTGGCATGGGTGGAGATTCGGACCGCGCAGCTCTATCAGAGGCTGCAGGTCAAAATGCAGCTCCTCTTGGAGGAGTGGGAGACCGACATGATGAAGGTCATAGCGACCGTGCGGAGGCGCGAGGAGGAAGTTGCGGAAGGGAGGGTGAGTGATCCACGCCCCGATACCCCTAGTGGGTCGGTCATCGCGGCTGCGGGGCCCGGTCTGAACCCGCTCGCCCTACTGCCTCCCTCGCTACCCGTCCCGGCTGCCGTGACCCCGCCACTAGGCCCGCTACCACCGCAACCGGTAGCGATACCCCGCATGTCCGCCCAGGCGGACCGACCTGTAGCCGGAGCCCGTAGCCGACCGGAGGTGCTACCGTGGAAAGCCCCGAAACCTGAACCGGAGGTATCCCCCGAGGGATTCCCTGAGCCGGAGCCGATAGACCGCTCCATGCAAAAGGCTCAGCAGAGGAAAGCCCCTGTGCCCATCCCCCACACCTCGGCTGAGGTTGCGCTGGGTTGTCACTGCAAGGCGGCGTCCAAGGCCAAGTCACCGCGGGACCTTCTGCCCAGATCACCAGCAGTGGGCAATGTCCAAAAGGTCTCGCGGGGCCCGACCCATGCGCCGGAGCTCGCAGCAGCACCGTACTGGGATAGGGAGCCGGTACCGTTGGGCCCAGAAATCGAGGAAAGGGAAAGGAAGAAGGCGGAGTTGGTGGCCCGTACGATCCGGGAGAAAGAGAGCCTCCGCCAGGCAACCTTCTGCGTCCGGGGCCCGCTGTATGAAGGGCAGGTGAGGCGGTTTGATGTCCGCCGGGGCTATGGTTTCATCTATGAACCGGGCCTGGAGGCCGAAGTCTTTATAGCCCGGCGGGATGTTAATGCCAACCTGCCAGAAGAGCACCCAGGCCGCAACTTGATGCCAGGGGACCTGGTGCAATACACCCGGCACTGCGGGGAGAGGGGGTGGTTTGCGTTGAACGCCAAGCTGAGGGGCAGCAATGAGGCCCGAGTGTGTACCGCGCCCCCTCCCCCAGCCGATACCGAGGACTCAGAATAAGGGCAGCGGAATGCCGTTGTCACCGTCCCCGTTGGGACCACCACTGTTTAAAGTTTGAAAGTTAAAAAGAATGATAAGAATAATCAACTGCTGATTGAAACCGGTTGTTGCCGGCACCGTTGTCCCTGTGGGGACCGTTTGAAAAGTTTTTGCATAAGGAACTCCTTATGGACAAGCCCGAGAACTTGCAGGGTAACCACAAACTTAGTGGCTTGTAAATAATGTTATGTTGTTATGGCTTTCTACCGTTACCGCCTCCAGAGAGGCAGATTGGAGGAAGGGCCCGCAGTGGAGCAGGCTGGGGCTCAGCCACCACCGGAACTGGTGGCAATCCTCTGGGGGTTTCAGGGGTTCCCCATGGACGTGGGTCCCCTGAAAAGGACAGAACCCGCTCGGGCAATTTGTGCTGGACTGAGGTCAAGGGGTGCTGCCTGTTTGCTTAGGGCCAGCATCAGGGCCAGGTTGCTTGGGTGGGAGAGAGCGGAAGCCGTAACCGTTTGCAACCGTTTAAGTAAGAGTACCTCCCGATGTGGGAAGATGTTATTTTAATTGTAATGTGTTTACCGTTTAACCGTTTTCATATTTTTCAGTTGTGAAAATAAAACCGGTGATGGACGGACAGCCCGCGGATGGTCTGCATTTAACTAAGGGGGAATGTGGCGCCCTGGACAAGCCAGGGGCCACAGAGCACAACACCATCACACCCCACACTCCCGGTCAAGCACACCAAAGTCAGCCACAAAACCCTTGTTGCCTTCCTCCAGGGGCTGATGTTCACACCAGGGGGTGGGCCAGGCGGTTGGTCCCGCCCACCGAGGAGTTCACAGTCCTGGAGACGGGAAAAGGAGTCAGTTTTAGCTCAGGTAGAGCTGGAGTCAAGCTAGGGAAGTGAAAGTGGAAGGAGGAAAGTGTAGTAATGGAGCGACTAACTGACAGCGTCCGGGTGTGTGGCCCGGGCGGGACAGCAAGGTTTGCAGACGGTGGTGATCGTCTGCAGGAGTAGCCTATCAGAGTTACCGTAAGGACCGTGGACGGGCGGTGGCCCGGCGGTACTGGACCGGTACACGAAGAGAAGTCAGCACCATCTGGCAGGGGCTTATGGACCCCGGCAAGGCTAGGAGTCGCTGTGAATTTGCCGAATCCGTTAGTGAAGGGGACCTCCTGGGTTTCCAAACAGCCAAGTCCCGACAGAAGGCAACAGTACAACCAGAAGAGGGAGACACCGCCACCACCAAGGCAACCGTTTCTCAGGGCCAGAGCCTGCGGGCAAAAAGGGGCTCCTCCAGCCCACATCCAAGCTGGGGAGCGGGTTACCGGTGGGAACCCATCGGAACCATCAACCGTACATAGGTGCAGGGAAAGGCAGTCACCATCAACCTGCCGGGAGAAACAACACCGCAGCCATCTGTGGGACCCGTCCATCCAGCCGAGTGTTTTACCGAGAACTGTGTCTTCATCATTGGGCTGAGTGAGTACCACCGTGCCGTGCGGCACAGCGCTGCCCCTGCGACCCTGCACCTCACCAGGCCCCGTAACCCGCCTGCCATCAATCCCGACCCCATCTCCGGGCCCCGGGACAACCAACCCCCTACCCACGGAGGGGAGGACTACCAACAAAGCTGCTCCCTGTCACCGCTCCCGGGATCCCCGTCCAGAGGAGCGGTGGTTTCACCATTATCACCACAACTGTGGGTGGCGTCACGGACAATAACCATAAATCCCCACAATCAATTCCCTTTTCACTCACGGGCGCGGAACGCCGTTCGAGTCCCCGGGATCCGGCCCACCGCTCGAGCCACCACCGAGCAGCGGCAGCCACAGCAGCATCAGCGGCCGGACCCGAGCAGTGGGAGAGCGTAGCGTCCCCTCCTCCGCCCGCGACACATCCATCCATCCATCCATCCAATCAATCAATCTATCATAAATCTATCTATCTATCTAAGTATCTATCCATCCATCCAGTCCTCTCAGACCTCTGTCTGGCTATTATATTACACGCTCTTTTTGGTCACTTTTGCAGCTCTCTCTCATCTTCTCACTCTCTCGGTGTTTCGGAGGTCTGCAGCGTACTCCACTGGGGGAACACAGACCATGAATACCTAATGATGGCCATAAAGCCGTCCTGTAGAAGAAAACACACATGAAGGAGCCTGTGCACAGATGGCCCGTCATTACCGATTTTATTAATTACTGGTTCCGCAGCGTTTGATTGGCCCATATGGGAGGCTCTTTTAGAATAAGCAGCGATTTCATCACCGTACAGTGAAAAACCCTTCATTAAGCAGAATCCTGTATTGCAGACACTTGGCCGCTCGGCCTTGTAGCGCGCAGAAGTAGATACACTCATCCACAGACGTATTCTCCTAAATGAGGTGTTTTTTACTTCAGCACAATCTCAATCCAGATGTGATTCACGACTTCTCTCTGAATTCAGGTTTTAATTTGCTGACTCCCCGCTGTAATATATTCTCATTAGCTTCTTATTAGTTTTCTGCTCTTAATTTTACCAGAGCAGCAAAACGAAGCTTCAGAGGTATATATAGAGGCGTGCGAGGGCTCCGGGGCAGGAGAGAATGTTCCTCTTTAATTGCAGTGGGGATCGCTGAATTTTTCGTAACCCTTTCTAAGCTCAAGGGTCAGAGGCAAATGTAAAGCTCCTTGTCTCAGTTGCAAAATCTGGAATATGCCCCTCGAGTCCCCGAATTTGATGCATTTTTTGTAATATTAGTCATATCAGATGGGACAGTTGAACCCTTTGGGCACCTAAGTCTCCAGTGGTACTGGTGTTATTGCAGCCTCTGCCACCCCTACTTGTATGACTTAGTATAGAACCTACAAAAAAAATGCTACTGTCACGATGGGACTATTGGATAGCAAGGGACAGTGGCTCCTACATGGTCCCTCACACTAGGGGACCTTACCCTATCCCTAATCTCTGGGTTACCCCTAATGGTGGAGATGCCTGAGTCCCGTGCCTGGCTATACTCCTGACCAGAACTAACCTGATACCTCCTTCCCACCAGGGAAGGAAGGGACAGGAGTGAAAAGAAAACACAGATAAAGACAGACAAGGGAAAACTAAAACTCTGACACACTTCAATCTCACAGGGACAAACAATGAGAGACTCAGGAAAAAAGCAAGAGCAGGAAGGTAGCAACAAAAAAACAACAAGAGTTAACACCACAACCACACACAGCAACAAGTACTACAACCACCAGATAGTCTGGATCAAAACACCTCATCAGAACAGCTAAGATAAACTATAGCTGGCATAGAAGGAAGGATCTAGCCAGCATATATAGGATGGGAGAAGATGTGATTGGCTCCCCCACAACATGTGTTCAAAGGAGACTAACAAGCAGACTAGCAGAGATTAACTCTTGCTAGCCTGTGTATGAACTACTACTCTGCTGGTCGACGCCTAAGTCTACCTGCGCTGATCACAGACATCAGAAAAGTTAGCGGGCATAGTGTCAGAATCTGTAGTCTGAACAGATGCCGACGCCGCCATGACAGTCAGCGATGTTTGAAAAAACCTCCATGTGACAGCCACACTAGAAATTTAAAATGAGTTATATATTAAATCGCTTTCATATAAGGAATGAAAGTAGAAAAAACATTTCCAGCAGAGTAGTGAACACAATGAACGAATAACGAATATTGGAATAGAGCAGAAAGATATATAAGATAATAATCCTAATAATAAAATATAAGACACAAAAAGATGGTCAATAAATAGTTAAAACAAGTAAAAGAATTTATATAAATAAAAGTGCAAGTATATACTTATGTCTATTTAATCATATTAAACAAAGTGAGAAAGTAACTGATATATTCCCCCTGAAGAAGCAAATGTGCGAAACATGCATTGAGGTGAACATAATTGGTGTTTGCTTTGGATAATTATTGTTTGTAATGGTATTAGTATATACCTAACTTGTGATAATACTGTTTTGTATCCACCCTTTCATTGTCACTTTGTTTAACATGATTAAATAGACATAAGTATGAATTTGCACATTTATGTATTGTGATGGGGTTACTCACTCAGCTTGAGGTAATGGCAGGAAAACGTCTCCTTAAAAAGTCCATCAGATTTATTTTAACAACACATAAACCACTCTTCAGGAACATATCACAAGCCCTCATCTGGCTTCAAGGAACATAAACATGGTTTTACATTTCATTTCACTTGTGGTACGCCCACACAGGTTCGGATACAACTTCTCCCTAGCAGTATCCCAGTGGAGTTCTCACCATCCTCCACACACTACCCCTAGACCAAGTGAATCTTCACTCTCTCTCACTCTGGCAGGTTCCTTCTAGAGGTTTCACAGCCTCCACACACTGACCATGTGTCAAACAAACAGACACCATTATAACATATGAGACACACCCATGGATGGAGGTATGTGGATAGGCAGACATCCCTAAGAAGTCTTGTAGTACTATAGTGTATACATTATTTCATTTGTTTTAACTATTTAGTGACCATCATTCTGTATCTTATATTTTTTTGTGTATACTAGACCATTATTGTTATGATTGTTATCTTATATTTCTTCCTGCCCTATCTCAATATCCATTCATTGCTCACTACTTTCCTGGAATTTTTTTTCTACTTTTATTCTTTATATTAAACTATTATCTTACAATTTTAAGCTATTTAATAACAAAGTCATTGTCAATTTCTATGCTAGTGTAGCGTTTCTTCTTGTCGGCTTTAACATTAAACTTCCACCCGCATTTGACCAGAAGGTCACACCAAATTAAGGTTATTGGGGTTTTCCTCCACCATGTCCCTCACAGACGCAGTCCGCTCCTTTGCCTCAGGGACTCTCCTCTCACTAATTGACTTATTAACCGTTATTTTTTCAAACTAAGCCCCTCCTCTTCGCTATCTCCCTCCAGCCCGGGAGTGGATTTGCAGGTCTGGGGCAGCCGGGCCTTACACCCCCTTACATTGTCAATCTTCTTATAGCCTAAGCCATCTTTATTATGAGCAACAATTCTTTTTCTTGGATACACAGACATTTCTTTGCCATGAGGTGCCATGCTGAACTTCCAGTGATCAGTATAAGAGAGTGTGTGAGAGATAACACCAAATGTAACTCTCCTGCCCTCCAGTCACACCTGAGACCTTGTAACACTAATGAGTCACATGACTACAGGGAGGGAAAATGGCTAATTGGGAAAAATTTGGCCATTTTAACTTAAGGTGTACCCACTTTTGTTGCCAGCGGTTTAGACATTAAAAGCTGGGTGCCGAGTTATTTAGAGGACATCAAATTTACACTGTTTTACAAGCTGCACACTGACACTGCACATTGTATCACAGGGTCAGATCTTCAGTGTTGTCCCTTGTAAAGATATAATAAAATATTTACAAATATGTGAGGGGTGTACTCACTTTTGTGATATATTGTATACAAGTGCATCTCAATAAATTAGAATATCATCAAAAAGTTAATTTATTTTAGTAATTCAGTACTAAAAGGGAAACACATATATTATATAGTCATTACACACATAGTGATCTATTCCTATATATTATATAGAGTCATTACACACAGAGGGATCTATTCCTATATATTATATAGAGTCATTACACACAGAGGGATCTATTCCTATATATTATATAGAGTCATTGCACACAGAGGGATCTATTCCTATATATTATATAGAGTCATTACACACAGAGGGATCTATTCCTATATATTATATAGAGTCATTACACACAGAGGGATCTATTTCTATATATTATATAGAGTCATTACACACAGAGGGATCTATTCCTATATATTATATAGAGTCATTACACACAGAGGGATCTATTCCTATATATTATATAGAGTCAATACACACAGAGGGATCTATTCCTATATATTATATAGTCATTACACAGAAAGGGATCTATTCCTATATATTATATAGAGTCATTACACACACAGAGGGATCTATTCCTATATATTATATAGTCATTACACACAGAGGGATCTATTCCTATATATTATATAGTCATTACACACAGAGGGATCTATTCCTATATATTATATAGAGTCATTACACACAGAGTGACCTATTCCTATATATTATATAGAGTCATTGCACACAGTGATCTATTCCTATATATTATATAGAGTCATTACACATAGTGATCTATTCCTATATATTATATAGAGTCATTACACACAGAGGGATCTATTTCAAGTGTTTATTTCTGTTAATGTTGATGATTATGGGTTACGGTCAATGAAAACCCAAAAGTCATTCTCAGAAAATTAGAATAATTACCACAAAACACCTGAAAAGGCTTCCTAAGTGTTTAAAATGGCCCCTTAGTCTGGTTCAGTAGGCTACACAATCATGAGGAAGACTGCTGACAGATATCCAGAAGGCAGTCATTGACACACTCCACAAGGAGGGTAAGCCACAAAAGGTCATTACTAAAGAAGCTGGCTGTTCACAGTTCTGTACCCAAGCATATGAATGGAAAGTTGAGTGGAAGGAAAAAGTGTGGTAGAAAAAGGTGTACAAGCAACCGGGATAACCGCAGCCTTGATAGGATTGTTAAGAAAAAGCCATTCAGTGGTCTTCTGCACGTAGAAGTATATGGCCTAGAATAGCTTCATCCAGCAATTGCACCCAATCTCTAGGGGCTTCTCAAACCGATCCTGGGTGCACGCAGTTAATCGCGAAGCCTTCCAGGCACCTGGGAAATAAAAATACTAGAATAAGAAAAAAAAGGAACATTTATTTATTTGTGTCTCACCAGTATTAAACTTCACGTCAGCTTTAGTCCATTTGCCATTTGTAGAGTTGTCGGTGGTGTAGGTTTTGGGGGCCTCGTTATAAAGCCTTAGGACAGGAGCAGGACACAAACAGATGCTTGTACTGTAAATGTAATTATTAGCGTGTTTGTAGGACAGATAGTTACTGCTTTGCTCAGCAGCTCCTATTCCTCGGCATATCTCCACTGGCAAGGTGGTATGGAAGTGCCAGTCACGTTTCTTAATTAAACCTCTTCTCAGGAAGAACATCTGTAGTGCTGGATCCTCCACAGTTGCGTCTGTGCGCCGCTGTACAGATCATTTGTATGCCATCAGCATCTGTTCTTCCTGACCTGGTTGCTTTCTTTTCCATTGTAAGAGTCAGATTTTCTTAATGCCGAAGATATTTGTCCGCGAAGAACACACTCTCTAGACATTGCATGACTGTGTACTCAGATACAACCAGAGAGAATACTAATATGTATACTATTCCCTTCCTAGGACTCATCAATAACATCATTTACAATAGAACACTAAAAAAAAACATGTATAAGTATGCATGACCAAAGTTACCAACATGGACACCTTTTTTTTATTCTTAAAAGGAACCTATCACCAGATTTTTTATGTATAAACCAAAACTAGCACCTTAAAGGGAACCTATCAGTTCCAATATGCACCCAGAGCCACGAGCAGTTCTGGGTGCATATTGCTAATCCCTGCCTAACCGTCCCTATATGTAGTAGAAAAGTATTTCTAAAGATCCTTTATGATATGCTAATGAGCACAGGGACTAGTAGCAAGGGCGTTTTTTCCCCCGACTAGTCTGCCTTCTTAGCATGTTAGTACTCCCACAGGGAAGGGCTTAAATGCTATTCAATGTCCATTGCCCAGGGTCATCGGCGGTGACGAACATACCTGTGTGCGTTGTCACCGCCTTAGACACTAGGTTTAGGGTCCTGGAAATTCCGGTCATGCGCGCTATGAAGCTGGGTG
Source organism: Anomaloglossus baeobatrachus (assembly GCF_048569485.1). Taxonomy (NCBI): domain Eukaryota; kingdom Metazoa; phylum Chordata; class Amphibia; order Anura; family Aromobatidae; genus Anomaloglossus; species Anomaloglossus baeobatrachus. Next base: position 263,658,759 of record NC_134359.1, read on the forward strand.
TACGTATCCTCGTCATACGCACTAGACCTCTCTGAAGCCGGGATGCGTACCCCCAGCTTCATAGTGCGCATGACCCGAAGTGCTGGGATTTCTGTGACTGGGTCCTTCTCCCATATCACACAATCAACAGAGCGAGAGATGGCAGTACAATCCAAAGAGCATTTATTCCAAGCAAGTCAAAACGGTATAACATAACATAATCCACAAAACAGAGGGTAAAATTAGTCCAGTAACACAAATATAGTCCGGTAAGCGATAAATGTCCTGGTCTCTCTGAGAAGCCAATTTCTCCCAGAGGATCAATCCTTCTCTCTTCAAGTTCTCAAACAGACTGCCTCATTCCCCCAGGAAAGCAAAGAGGTTAGGTGGATTCCAGGCCCACCTCCACCCACACCTAGGGACAAACACTACAGGCGGTGATTACCTACAGACAATACAATGTACACACATCAATACAAATAATGGACAGTGAACCAAGCCTAAAATACGACCCTAGACAACGTGATACACAGTACACCAAATCCCGCCATCACAGTTTAAAGCGGTTCGCGCATGCGCACCTATGTATTCAGCTCTGCCTGCAGTACAGCAGAGCGAAGTGTGCCATCACAAGCGTGAGATTTTGCCTGGCGATGTGGATGGCAATATTACTTACAAGAAAGGGATTAAATGTTTAAAATAAAAAAAGTAAAAAATGTGTAAAAAAAGTCAAAAGAAATCATGGAAAAAATTGTATCACTAAAAATGCTAAAACCCCCCACAATCTCCACATGCACAAGGACCCAAGCTACAAAACTAAACCATAACCTATACAATGAATGCAATTTAAAAAAAAATAAAATAAACAACAGAAAAATATTTAAAAAACATGATAAAAGGGTGTATAGAAAAAAAAATATTATATCACTAAAAATGTCATTTTATCCTGCAAAGAATGCATCTCTCCCCAAATTCAATTTTTTTTATATGTGTGGCCCATATACCCAGCCGAGTTTGAGACCCTGACTTAGAGGGTGACCTGACTTTTAGCCCAAACTTATTTTCTAGCTTTAACCAAAAATGCTCCTCTATTCCCCATTGATTTTTATACAGTGTGATTTATGTCTGCTCCTGTAACAGCAAAAAGCTTTGCAACGATCCTGTATTATATACATTGCGGTATATATTTGGTAGCGCTTCTTATTTTTACTTCTCACAGCACTGGCATTAGACAACTCCTCCGGGAGAATATAAACTTGTATACGATGTTACAAGAAGAAAGAAGTAAAATGTGAATCACTGCTTCTTCAGTATTTCTAAAAAAAAAGTGAGCCTTACCCACTCTTACTGCTAATACTGCTATATACAGTGCCTTGCAAAAGTATTCACCCCCTTTGGCTTTTGACCTATTTTGTTAGATTACAAGCTGTGCTTAAATATTTTTGTAATCTGATTTGTGTGTGATGCATCAGAACTAAATATTCTAAGTTGGGAAATTGAAGTGAGAAAAATATAGGCAAAACTTAAATTTATGGGTAAAATAAATAAATATTGCCATGTGTATATGTATTTGCTATGAAGCCCCTAACAATTTCTGGTGCAAGCAAGTCACATACTTAGTGAATGAAGTCTGTGTGCAATCTAAGTGTCCTGGGGTCTGTCAGTATATACACACTTCTTGCAGGTACTGAGTACTTAAGGCACCCTCCCACTTTGGTAGGTGCCTTTTCAACATGTTCTTGTAGCCTAGCCTGCCCGTGCTAGTTGTCAGGTCCCTCATGCTATTATGCACTTTGTATTATTTTTAACTCTATTTCTGCTTCCATCCAGTAGAGCTGGTGTTCCCGCTTGTGTCCATCTGTCTACCTCCCGTTCTTGCAAACACCTATCGTCTGCCTGTTTCCACCTGTACTAGTCAGTCCCAGACCATACGAGACCCTGCCTCATCGGTCCCTGTTCCTGGTCTCCGTCCTGTGGTGCCAGCTTCTAAGGTATTGGGATCCCCCGGGGCTGCCTCTGGGTGGAAACTTACCAGCATGTGTACCTACTGCCACATCTGGTGGTAGTAGTGAAGATTTGGTGACCGCCCAAGTCCGCTCCTCCGGGTGACTGAACGGAACCTTAGTCCAGCGGGCCTAATTCCACCTTGTCTCGTAACCCGGGCGTGATAATTAACTAATTATTATTATATACATATTTATCTTTTTCATGTAGAAGTAATTGAACTGCTTCCCCAAACTTTGCTTAGCATAGCATGATTTCGATGAAGCTTAGTCTCCCATATACATGCACCTTGCATTTCCAGTTTCCATTTTCTTTGCTTAGACTGAGGTTTCTCAAGTTTTCTTTTCCCAAACTACTTGTCAAAAATTCCTTAAAGTTAGGAGCGAAGTAAGCCCTAGCAAGCTGTCTTACCATTCAGGTGGACAGCTCAGGTCTGCCAGAGCTGTTTTTTCATTTTCCTTCATAGATTGGGATCCCCAGTGGGAGACCTTCACTCTATGATCTCCGGCCACATAGATGATCCACTCTATGAACTTCGACTTCATAGATGATCCACGCTATGATCTCCGTATGTCAAAAGTGTGTCATGTCCTAATGTGATCTCCAGGGATCTGGAATCAGAAGGTCACAGTGAATAGTTTATCGCAGATCCGCTTTAGTGCCAACTCGTTGGAGCTTAATTAATTTCATCCGATGCTGAAAGGGTTAATGTTCCTTTCTTTCCTGTTGCAATCTAAAGGCCCCGTCACACTAAGCAACATCGCTAGCAACATCGCTGCTAACGAACAACTTTTGTGACGTTGCTAGCGATGTTGCTGTGTGTGACATCCAGCAACAACCTGGCCCCTGCTGTGAGGTCGTTGGTTGTTGCTGAATGTCCTGGGCCATTTTTTAGTTGTTGCTGTCCCGCTGTGAAGCACAGATCGCTGTGTGTGACAGCGAGACAGCAACAACTAAATGTGCAGGCAGCAGGAGCCGGCTTCTGCGGAGGCTGGTATCCAATGTAAACATCGGGTAACCAAGAAGCCCTGTCCCTGGTTACCCGATATTTACCTTTGATACCAGCCTCCGCCGCTCTCACTGCCTGTGCTGCCGGCTCCTGCTCTGTGCACATGTAGCTGCAGCACACATCGGGTTAATTAACCCGATGTGTGCTGTAGGAGAGCAGGGAGCCAGCGCTCAGTGTGCGCTGCTCCCTGCTCTCTGCACGTGTAGCTCCGTGCAGTGGTAACCAAGGTAAATATCGGGTTGGTTACCCGATATTTACCTTAGTTACCAAGCACAGCATCTTCCACGCTGCGCTGGGGGCTTGTCACTGGTTGCTGGTGAGCTCACCAGCAACTTGTGTAGCCACGCTCCAGCGATCCCTGCCAGGTCAGGTTGCTGGTGGGATCGCTGGAGCGTCGCAGTGTGACATCTCACCAGCAACCTTTTAGCAACTTACCAGCGATCCCTATCGTTGTTGGGATCGCTGGTAAGTTGCTTAGTGTGACTGGACCTTAACAAGTAGTTGTAATCTCAATTAGAGCTAATCCCTTCTTCTATAAGTATTCACTCCTCACCTACCTATGCCAGCTATATTTTACTATGTGCTTTGAAGGAGCCTGTCTTTGGAGAAGCTGAGGTGTCGCTTCTGTTGCAGCTGAGAAGTTCATGCAGGTGTTTTATTTATTGTGTCTTTCCCCATCTGTTTGTCTAACCTTCCTTGTGTTGTCTTATTGCAGAGGCGAGAATAGCGTTTCGCTGGCCTTCACTAGTGAAGGTGAGTTCAGGGCCAGCAAGGGCCTAGGCATGTAACGGTGTGGGAAGGACCCATCTAGGAATTTTAGGGAGTGCAGGGATCAGCCTCAGGTGGGTGTTAGTGTGATGCTACTACTAGGGAGCACAGGAACTCAGGGAGGATGGAGTGCTCTTGAATGCAGTCTAGCGCAAGCCCACTAGAGGTCACTAGCACCAATTTGATTATGCAAGAGAGTGGCCAGTAAGCCTAAGGTCGGTGCTGGAAAGTCACATCTGTACAGAGGAGCAAGCAAAGCCAGAGTCGGGTGAGAACAGAGGGTTGGAAGGCTAGGAGGTCATGTCAAGAGGCAGAGGGAAGCCGAGCCAAAGTCAGAGTACACACCGGGATCAAAAGCTGAGCAGACAAGTAAGTATGGAGGAGGAAGCAGAGAGGGGATTACAAGCGGAGAGCGGGTACGGAGACAGGGGAAGTAAGACAAAACTGGACAGAATGGAAGTCAGGGGGAGAGCGGTACAGAGACAGGGAAGTAAGACAAGACTGGATGGAACGGAGGTCAGAGGGAGAGTGGGTACGGAAACAGGGGAAGTAAGACAAGACTGGATAGAACAGAGGTCAGAGGGAGAGTGGGTACGGAAACAGGGGAAGTAAGACAAGACTGGATGGAACGGAGGTCAGAGGGAGAGTGGGTACGGAGACAGGGGAAGTAAAACAAGACAAGATGGAAAGGAGGTCAGGGGAAGAGCGGTGTTACGGTTGCTGCGAACACTGGAGACTATGTCCAGATTTCTTGCTACTGCACATGTGCGAGCGCTGGAGACTAAGTCCAGATTTCTTGCTACTGCACATGTGTGAGCGCTGGAGACTAAGTCCAGATTTCTTCCTACTGCACATGTGCGAGCGCTGGAGACTAAGTCCAGATTTCTTGCTACTGCACATGTGCGAGCGCTGGAGACTAAGTCCAGATTTCTTGCTACTGCACATGTGCGAGCACTGGAGACTAAGTCCAGATTTCTTGCTACTGCACATGTGCGAGCGCCGGAGACTAAGTCCTATCTTGGAGCCATTGCACATGTGCGGGTGACATCATCGCTGACACGAGGTCACATGTCTCTGACACCTTCTATGCCGATTGGTCGCTGGTCATGTGCTTGTGACGCCTTGTTCGGTGATAGGCCAGCATGACGTCACTCCTGTCGTTCTGGCAGCGGATTGGCTCTGGTGTCCTCCATCTTGGATGAGGCACAGAGTCTATATAAGACCCTGATACACGCCACATGGCGCTCAGTCCTCTTGGTTCATGCATAAGAGTAGACGCTCTGTGCACGTTCCTCTAGGCATTCCTCTGTCTATGCTATGTGAGCGCTACCGGCAGGGTAGTGTTCTTATACCTTACAGCTTCGGCTGCTGTCTGTATCCTTACCTCTTAGGGGAGCGGACATAGGCAGGTGCCTGAGGCACATGGTCTGGCTGGGCCTTGTGGTTCGACTCGTAGGTGGACGTTGCCGCTAGGGTAACGTTCCTTATACTGCGTCTGGCAGTTGTTCGTATCCTCGCACACTAGGGGAGCGAACAGAGGTAGGAGCTTTGTGCGGCTTACGCTGCTGTTCGTCTCTTTTGCACCACTAGAAGAGCGGACCTAGGCAGGTGCCATATCTAGTGGTTCGTGTCCTTGCACACTAGTGGAGCGAACGCAGGTAGGAGCTTTGTGCGGCTTACGCTGCTGTTCGTCTCTTTTGCACCACTAGAAGAGCGGACCTAGGTAGGTGCCATTTCGCACACATTGCCTTTGTCTCTGTGATTATTAACAGAGATCATTCCACACACACCCCCAAGTAAGGGAGGAATTGCTTTACTTACTTATTATATCCTTCTGTGAGTTAACAGAGGTATTGCACTCTGCCATAGTCTGCAGCAAAGTCTTTGCACGGTGGACCCTGACTGTCTGATACTCCTTTAGGTTATTATCAGACAGCCCCCTGTAACAAGCGGTACAGAGACAGAGAAGTAAGACAAGACTCGATGGAACAGAGGTCAGGGGAAGAGTGGTACAGAGACAGAGAAGTAAGACAAGACTGGATGGAACAGAGGTCAGGGGAAGAGTGGTACAGAGACAGAGAAGTAAGACAAGACAGGATGTAATGGAGGACAGATGAAGGAGTACTTGGAAGCGGGACAAGATCAGAAACTCATGGGATCCAGGAAGCGCACACTGCAAAGCAGGAACTCTTACTGGCAGCGTTCAGAGAGGAACTCCAATAAAAAATAACGTGACACCCGGAATGAGGCCGGACAGAATAGGCTCCTCCCAAATGACCTAACCCCCGGAGGAAACCGACAGAAGGAAAACAAACACATACAGTGTCATGAGAGTCATGATAGTTAGGAGGTGATCACACTCTACTCTCCCTAGCGCCAGGGACGTCCATTGTATCGCTTCCCTAGTTTTCCCTTTGTGTTGTGTCGCTCTCCGGAAGTCCCCTCACTCCAAGCATGACACTTGAAGAGTCACATGGAGATCTGTTGATCAAGCCCTTTAACATTATCTTCTCAAATTTTTGTGATCCGGTATGATATCAATGTTTGTTGAACCTGCTTTTTAGGAGACACCCAACATGGACAACATGCAGGACTAATAAATAAATTACTAATTGGCCATAACGGGCCTAAATAAATATTACACCAAGATATTAAATTACACATAGCTAAATCTATAAAAGACTTGGTTTAATTAAAAGAAAAAAACTTTACAAGCAATAAATAATACATCAATTTCCACAACGTTCGGTGTCCAGCGGCCATACGTATTCTTTTTAATTTTGTATTTCCTCTCGTTCTCATTTTTCAACTGCGAAAAACATAGCACACAATAATTTAGAATCAGGAGAAATTCTCTAGGACAGGTATTGATATTTCATGCAACACAACTACATTTGTTTTAAATTATTCATAGGAAATAAGAAGCTTCGTGTCCCCACAGGACTCTTAAAAGTTAATTGTCTGAAAGTTGAAACAAGTTTATGGAGGAATTTAAAAGGGAATTAAAGCATTTAATTCTAATAATGGTGTCCATTAGTGACCAGACAAATATGGACGACAGGGAAATATCTGTCTCAGAAGGGCCATGATACAGTGAAGTTTGAGGATACAGAAGGGTCAAGTTAAGATATATTTTTGCAAACATATCCCAGAGCCAGTCCTGTATCTAATAATAACTAACATTGGATGCATTATTCACCAGCCTCTATGTATGTACCAGAGATGAGCAAATCGATTTGCTGCAAATAGGATTTGAGTCGAGTATTTGTGAAACTTGCCTCATTATCACAGAGTATATAACAATAGGTTAGGGGTTCCTAGGCTGGCCCTACAACTTAAGACCCTGCGCTGTCCCTTATCTTGGAGGTAGGCTTGATTGTAGCCAGGTCCGAGCCCCCAGCGTGACCCTAACTCCCGATTTTACTCCACCTCTCCCCTACCCTCTGGTCGGGCCAGGAAACCCAAAGATTAAACCTTACAAGACAACACGTACAAGGGAGAACGGAAACTCATACACACTGCACTCAAAACACACAGGATAGACAATAAGTGTAGAGGGGAGCAAAGAAAAAGGGAATGAAGTAACACCCTCAGCATGACCCTGACTCTTATCCAAGCACTGATCTTATTCCCTTTCTCCTTTACACTGTGGGCGGGCCAGGAAACCCAAAAACGAAACCCCACAAAACGACACAAACAAAGGAGAATGGAAACTCGTACACTCTGCACTCAAACACACAAGAGAGACAATAGACAGGGGAGCAAAAAAAGGGAATGAAGTAACGCAGAACAGGGAAACGTTCACACCACTCAATATCGCAGCAAAGATCACCATCAACAGGTTCACTAACAAGACCGGTATCACTTGGAGCCAAAGCTAAAGCTATAATCGGCACTAAGTAGTGAGACCTAGGAAGTAGATGACTGATTGGCAATTGGCAACCTGAGCTCTAAGCAGAATTCCCCAGGAATTATCACCTGCAGGACTGAGGAACAGAACACATGAAACAGCCGACGCTCAGCTCTGGCTGAGCAACTAGGAGACATCAGGTTGCGTGAACAGCGTGAACAGAGCCTGACATTGCCGTCACACCTAATGAGTCTGGACCTGAACACCGCAAGACACTCATGCACAGAAGGCTGACATGACCTTAGGTGTGACTGAACGTGCTTCAGCTATCACATTGCATGAAAAAGCCTAGCCAATGAAGTGGAGCTATAATAGTCTGTATAAAAACATAGGCAGGGAATGCAGCAGCCATTGTTGGGTGATTTAGAACATTAAGAGGACATCAGAGCTCTTAACTCAGCAATGGAGATAGGAAGAGAAAGCTAAGAAAATGGACAAATACTTCAGACAGAACTGTAATGTGTTGTACAACTGCAGAAGTGAAGAAAATGAGTGTAGTAATCTGGGTTTAATAGAGAGATTCAGTTAATAGGAGGTGAGAGAGGTAGGAGAGGTGCCAGCAGCAGTGCTGAACTCGATGTGATTGTACTGCCCCGCACTCGGCTGCAGCCAAGCAACTTGGATCCGGGCTCGTTGGTGGGTGGCTCGAGTGCCTCCGGACCCGGGGTCATTTCGCTCTGAAAGGCAATGCTGGCGCTTTTGGTGGGGGTTAAGTAGGTGCACGGCCGGAGCCGCGCTTGAGTTCGTGATGCCACCCACGGGATGTGGTGAAGGTAGACACCACCGCTGCAGTTACGGGGCACCTGGGGGAGATGTTCATGCAGCAAGTTGTTAACCCCTCCGTGGGCAGGGATGGTGGCCCCGGGCCCGTTGGGGGTAGCTGAGCGGTGCAGAGCAGTGCGCGGCTGGATAGCACTGTTGTACTCACTGTTATTGACACACACAAGTCTCTGGTAAACCAAGTTGATGGTGGTTGGTGCCCGCAGCCGGCTGCGTCTGGTCCCCCACCTGGTTCGGTGGTCTTGGCCTTTCTCCTGCACCGTGTTGTGTAACTGTGGACTGCCTGCGCTTCAGTGACGGGAGTCTACTCCCCGGCTTTGTGAATGTTGGGAGAGCCCTTTTTCCCGCAGACACTGGCCCGTGGGATCTCTCTGCCTGTGTGTTGGCTTTCTATACCCCCTCGGTGGGCTGTTGTCTTCGGTTGGGACTTGGGTGGGAAAGGACCTATAGTCCAGACTGCAATCAGTTAATTAACTCAGTCCAGTGGATTCTGGACCTCGATTGAGGGTCTGAGTACCCCCCTGTGTGCTCTGGTTTTCGAGTCGGTTTCCCCGGGTCGGCACTGGCGGGCCACTACCCTGTCCTGGTTCCACCACAGTTCCACCGAGCCGTCTTCCCGGCTCCTGCAGACTAAGGCCACCGTTTGCCTCCTAGCCAAAGGTGCCCGGGCTCCAACCCCGGCACCTGTCATACTCCTTCACTCCTCAAACTGCTCTCTCTACAACTCCCTGTTTTTCCTGCCTCAGGCCCTCAGGCCCTCAGGCCTGACACCATTTTGGGGGACAGGTGTTATGCGGGGCCCTATCTGTGACTACCTGGCTAGTCCAGGGCGTCACATGATCAGGGATATTTTGCACCTGGCAGCTGTCACGCTTTGGAATTACAATTTAAGCGTAACCGTTGTTCTAATTATTATTTCATAAGTCAATGTATACATGAAAATAAGCAACTTTGTAAAATCTTATCAGAGAAATGTTCTTCTATCTTAGCCAGAATTGATCAGTCATTATCAAAATTTTCAATTTTGAGGTAAAATCTGTATTCAGTGAAGACTTTCCCATTACTGAGATAGGAGATGTCAGGAGGAGGGAGGAGCTAGAGTCAGAGGGAGGAGCTAGAGACAGAGCTCCACCCTCCTCCCTCTGAAAGCCATTTTTTTAGAGACTACATCACATTTGAAGTATTTTTGGCTATGTGACAGAAAATATCTAAAAGAGACACTATTTTGACAACTGCACCCCTCACAGTGCTCAAACCCACATTCAAAAAGTTTAACCCTTCAGGTGCTTCATAGGAATTAAAGTAAAATGTAAAGAAAAAAAATGAAGTGTTTACTTGCCTGTGCATGTACATTTATTTCAGTTTGCGGGACCTCCTTCCCGATCATGATGTAAGTGTACGTCAAATGTTGTGAAGGGGTTAAACATTTCTTTTATTCACTCTTGATGCACTAGAAAGCAAAAGCAAGCCACAGGGAAAAAACAAAACTCAGTGTCAGTCAAATACTGTATACTTGCTTCTCACAAGCAACTGAACTGAGTTTTTTATTTCTTGTACAATCCTTTTGTGCAGTATGGAATAATTGTTTTTTAAAAATACAAAATATTTTTTTTCATAATCCATACATTTAACTGTGATGTAGGAGGGTGCAGCACTGTCAAGAGCTTTAAGGGGAAATATAATAAGTTTATATTGTATTTTGAAGCACATTGGGCAACCAGTGCAATGGCTGGCACATTGCTGAGGCATCGGTGTAGCAGCTGGAAAGAAATATGGATCTGATTTCTTGTATAATCCTTTTGTGAAGGACGGAAATATTTGTTTTTTAAAAATATAAAATATTTTTTTCATAATCCAGACATTTAACTGTGATGTAGGAGGGCGCAGCACTGTCAAGAGCTTTAAGGGGAAATATAATAAGTTTATATTGTATTTTGAAGCACATTGGGCAACCAGTGCAATGGCTGGCACATTGCTGAGGCATCGGTGTAGCAGCTGGAAAGAAATACGGATCTAATTTCTTGTATAATCCTTTTGTGAAGGACGGAAATATTTGTTTTTTAAAAATACAAAATATTTTTTTTCATAATCCATACATTTAACTGTGATGTAGGAGGGTGCAGCACTGTCAAGAGCTTTAAGGGGAAATATAATAAGTTTATATTGTATTTTGAAGCACATTGGGCAACCAGTGCAATGGCTGGCACATTGCTGAGGCATCGGTGTAGCAGCTGGAAAGAAATACGGATCTAATTTCTTGTATAATCCTTTTGTGAAGGACGGAAATATTTGTTTTTTAAAAATATAAAATATTTTTTTTCATAATCCATACATTTAACTGTGATGTAGGAGGGTGCAGCACTGTCAAGAGCTTTCAGGGAAAATATAATAAGTTTATATTGTATTTTGAAGCACATTGGGCAACCAGTGCAATGGCTGGCACATTGCTGAGGCGTCAGTGTAGCAGATGGAAAGAAATATGGGTCTGATTTCTTGTACAATCCTTTTGTGAAGGATGGAATAATTGTTTTTAAAAATACAACATTTTTTTCATATTCCAGACTTTTAACTTTGATGTAGAAGGGTGCAACAATGTCAAGAGCTTTAAGGGGAAAAATAATGTTTATATTTTATTTGAAGCACATGGGTAACCAGTGCAATGGCTGACACATTGCAGAGACATCAGTGTAGCAGCTGGAAAAAAATGTGTACATAGAGTTTAGTTGCTTACAGAGTTCATATAAAATTCTAAGATATGATTTTAAATCTGGCAGTTACGGGGTCCTTATCTCACTCCATGTTGCTGGCGAAACGTCTGGTTGGGTGATGATCCAGAGGTTACAATCCGTCTTTTAGGTCTATCCTTGGCTTGTGGTGATGCTCTGCTCCTTTCACTGCCTTACCTCTGCTGGTTGGACACTGACGTCAGGATCACCCCATCTGCACTAACTCAAATGTCTTCATTACCCTTTCTACCCATCTTGCCTGGATCTTCTTCCATGAGATTTTCCTTAATAATGGCTGTGGCCCATTTTGCTGGGCACATCAGATATAAGGTGTCTTTGCACTGAAATTACAGCAATGTCTTCATCATATGGACAGCACAAATTTCTATCAAGACTCTTTAGCCCCAAAATGCTATATAACAGACCCAAAAATGTGGATGGTTATATTATAATTTAGGAATCTAATAAAATAGTAATTAAATTTTATGCATCAGTCGTACACAGATTTGATTTGTGTATGAATTTACATGCATCACATCACTAATCTCAGTAATCATATCAATATATTACACCTGCTCGATCTTCTTCCCTAGAGTCTTCTTCATCACAGTGTGGAAAAGCCTTTAATTTGACTTTCATGAGTTCTGGGCAGCACAAAATGCTTTTTTTCCTACTTTTGTTTCTAGAAATTTATGACAGATTTTTTTTCCTTTTCCATTTTATGGACTAAAATTGTGTGAACTGTATTTATCTTGGCATAATTAATTATTTTTTAGGAATCTCCTGCTGTGTCTTTCAGGAGAACGGAAATCATGATGTAACATTACTGAGCTGTTAGAAGTATTTGGGCCACATAACAGTCTGAGTACGGTGTGGTCTCTTTGGAGGTTGGGCCACCCTCAGTGGGCACTTTACTGTCCTTCAGGCACCACCACATTTTTGGGTAGCGTAGTAGAGCATCTCGTGTTTATGTATGCTCAAGTTGTCTCTTGAGTAGCACAAAGCTATACAGTATCCATATTTTCATTAATACCTGTTTTCTAGAAGGGCAGATGTTAATCATTGACTTACCATAATGCTCGTTACTCACCTTGCGCTCATCCAAGCGCCTGACCACATCGAATCGAGCATTCGAGCATTTTAGTGCTCGCTCATCACTATCTAACTCAATTGACACCTATATCTCTCTAAAGAGGGGACTTATCAGCCTCCCGGGAGTCCAACATTACAGGATTAAAGAGGGAATCAAGTGAGCAGGGGATTTGTAACAGGGAATAGTTAAAATGAAAGGAGCGGTCTATGGGGTGACATCAGAGAAGGGAAGGACATCAGGGGAGGAGAGGGGTTTATAAGGCTGGAACTGTTACCCAGAACAGCCATTTTAGACAGACCATGAAGAGAACAATCTCCCACTCACCCTCCCTTGTCATCAATCCATGGTTCCTACCAAGAGGTCATTACGTCATGCTATTATGTTGAGAATTTGCATCATCTATGTCATAGCAGTGAGAGATAGGCGGAGGTGCTCAAAGTTGGTGAATTTGGATAAAGGAGGATCGTGGAGGGGGGATCCACATGGTTCTGGAACCCCATGTGGACTTAATTAAGTGGCAATGGGTGTCATGCTCGCCGCCGGGGGATGATACTGCGGCGAGCATACTTGGGGTAGAGGACCGCGACTGTGGCAGCTGACCTGCAGGACAAAGACGGACACAGGAGTGGACATTGCTGAGTCTCAAGTGCTGACAGAGACCATCAGAGTGGCTCATGGCAGGATGCACAGGCAGGATGGACAGGCAGTGTCTCTAGCACCAACATGGCAGGACGGACAGGCAAAGTCACCAACAAGGCAGATGACATGGCCAGCGCAGGACGGGCAGGCAGAGTCTCTAGTACCAACAAGGCAGGCAGAGTCAAGGTACAGGCAGGACGGGACAGGAACCAGGTGCCAACAGGCAGGATGGGCTGCAAACCAGGTATGGACAGGATACCAGGACAGGCTGGACCCAGGTGCCAACAAGCAGGATGGGTTGGGAGCCAGGTATGGGCAGGACAGGACTGGAAGCAGGCGCCCAACAGGACGGAACAGGCTGGGTCCAGGTACGGGCAGGACAGGACCTGAACCAGACGCCCAACAGGGTGGAATGGGCTAGTAACCAGGTACGGGCAGGAACAGGACTGGATACAGGACAGGACAGGACCAGACGAGACAGGCAGGAATAGGACAGAACGGGACCAGACGAGACAGGTGACCTGACAACTGATTTGAAGGAATTAACTGACTAACAGGATTCATGGTGTTGAACAGCAACTCCTCTAGTGGGAGATTGCCCTAAATACCCAGTGCCTCTCAGGGATAGGTTGAGAGACACTTCCTGCGCTCTTTTTGAGAGAGGGGCAGTGGCGCGTGTGCACTCCTTATGAGTGCTCCCGGAGGTCCTCTGGGAGGAGGCCGGCAGAGGAACCCAGATGGAGGAGTGAGCACGGACGCCGAGCAGCAAGGGAGCTGGCCGCGGCGGTGAGTCAATGGGCATCCCTGCAAGAGAGGAGAGGCAGGGACGCAGCGTTACAATGGGAAATTGATAAAATCCCAGGTTAAGGGATTGAAGGGCCCATGAGTAATGGTTCATGCTTATTGGCCAGGTTGGTTAACAATTGCCTCTGAGCTGGTGCGAAGCAGCTAGAGGTAAGATACGACTTAAGCCAAGGTGGTTATATTATACTGGCCTTAAATTTGGGGCTTCAAGGACCACCCTACTAATTTTTGGGTATATGATTTATAATGTTTATTTTTTGTTTTTTTTGTGTAATAAAAGGCTGTTTTGGCCAATTTAATCCAGCTCAGTGTTAAAGAAAGGTTTAGGGGATACATCACACATGACCCACAAATACCCTTTGTCATCCATTTATTTAAGGGTTTCAAAATAGTGCATTGATTTTTGGAGTCTACTGTCAATGGGCCGTATAAACTGTATGGTGTAACATCTGTTTCTTACCATTATTTTACTGAAAATGTGTTTTCTAAACCAGACAACCCCTTTTCGTGTTTCGCATTGCATGAACAATTCCTGCTTTGTCCTCTTTGGTCAGATCCTCCACAATAAGAATGACATATTGGTATTATTCAGCAGCCTCCATACTTTTTCCTCGATACCTGTGTGAGTCAATGTTAAGATCATTGAGAGGTTCTGAATAATCACCTCTTCCTCTTTTTACAGCTCCTTGTATACTGGCTTTATATTTTAAGACTAACATTTTGTGTAACCTTGCCAGCAGGCATTTCGTTTCTTGTGCACTGATTATATTGATGTAGACACAGGTTGGGATTCAAGGATATTCATAATACACAGAAAGAGCAGACCCAGAAGAATAGCAGACATACAACGCAAGGCGAGATTACCAACTTATAACCTCACTTTACAAAGGAAAAATAATTATATCCTTGGATTCATTGAATTCCCTACAAAGATGCCCATAGACTATGACATTATGTACTTCTGTTATACTGAATTGTAGACTTATTAAATGTTATCTAAATATAGAGGTTGCAAAAAAATTCAACCTAAGAATCTGATATATGAAGCTATTTATCTAGTGGTTATCTTAAGGCCACTTTACAGGCTGCGATATCGGTACCGATATCGCTAGCGTGGGTACCCGCCCCCATCAGTTGTGCGACACGGGCAAATCGCTGCCCGTGGCGCACAACATCGCCCGGACCCGTCACACTACTTACCTGCTCTGCGACGTCGCTGTGACCGGCGAACCGCCTCCTTTCTAAGGGAGCGGTCCGTGCGGCATCACAGCGACGTCACTAAGCGGCCGCCCAATCAATGCGGAGGGGCAGAGATGAGCGGGACGTAACATCCCGCCCACCTCCTTCCTTCCGCATTGCGGGTGGCGGCAGATAAGGTGAGGTTCCTTGTTCCTGCGGCGTCACACGGAGCGATGTGTGCTGCCGCCGGAATCACGAACTATATCGTACACGCTCCAGCAGCGATAGTTGAGAAGGGACCCCATGTCACCGATGAGTGATTTTGAACGTTTTTGTGACGATTCAAAATCGCTCATAGGTGTCACACGCAACGACATCGCTAATGCAGCCGGATGTGCGTCACAAATTCCGTGACCCCAACGACATCGCATTAGCGATGTTGTAGCGTGTAAAGCGGCCTTTAGCATCATGTTTGGCAATTTGTGCAACCTTAATTGAGCTTAAAACACATAAAACGTTCCCCTAAATGCATCCAAACACAGTATAGCCACCTGTAGAGACTGCAACGATGCTGGAACTCCATTGTTTTGCCATATGGTGCTCTGTACAGTGCCATATTACAAGGACGGCTCTGGATCATACCACAAACTCCTGTCATAGTACAGTGATGGAGGGGAGAGAGGGAGGTAGACCCACTGTTCCAAAACCAGGCTTCTTCATCAGAGCCTCTGATGGTGAGGATGGACTTGTCTGACGATAAGCACCAGGTACCATTCCAGGGCAGCTCATGATTGTCACGCTGCACCCAGGTCGGAGCAAAACGAGATGGCAGAACAAATATGCTGCCACTAGGGAAGGAAAGGGAGGGTCAATCCTTGACACTTGCCCTCAGCAACCTCAAACTTCTTGATGTCCCTAGAAGGGTTTTTTTTACCCCCTGCGGCTATCACTTTCCTATCCCTGTCTTTGCCTGAACACAACCGTGACTAGTGCACAGGGCAGCAGGAACACTAGTCCGGCTCTAGGTTAAAGACACAGAGGGTAAGACAGACAAGGGTAAAAGAAATAGCAATCATACAAGGCACTTTAAACTACAGGAAGGAGTAAAGGGAACCAGACAAGTGAGGCAAACTGAAATGGGATTAAAGGAAGGGAAAGTACCAAACAACTTCCATGCAGCAATATCCGGCTATGGCTCCTTAAACGACTTCAAGTTCGTCACTTCTCAAGATCAATCTTGAGGGTAGCTGTAGCAGGGTTATCACTGGCAACTCCTAGAGCTGAGAAGGCAGTATTTAGAACATAGCTGAATGGTAAACTTATGCTGGCGTCACACGGTATGATATATCGGGCGATATGTTGTCGGGGTCACGTCGTTAGTGACGCATATCCGGCATCGTTAGACATATCATACCGTGTGACACCTAGGAACGACTGTGAACGAGCAAAAATACTCACCTTATCGTTGCTCGTTGACACGTCATTCATTTTCAAAAATTCGGTCCTCCTTCTGTGCGCCGGTTGTTCATCGTTCCTGTGGCAGCACACGTCGCTCCGTGTGACACCACGGGAACGACGAACACAGCTTACCTGCGTCCCGCCAGCAATGCAGAACGAAGGAAGTGGGCGGGATGTTACGTCCCACTCATCTCCGACCCTCCGCTTCTATTGGCCGGCCGCAGTGTGACGTCGCTGTGACGCTGAACATCCCTCCCCCTTCAGGAAGAGGATGTTCACCGCCCACAGCGACGTCGCCCGGGAGGTAAGTACGTGTGACGGGGGTTCACGACTTTGTGTGCCACAGGCAACTAATTGCCCGTGACGCACAAACAACGGGGGCTGGTACGATCGCTCGTGCAATTGCTGAGACCTGGCTTTTCATCCTGAATAAGGAGACTGGACAAACTACATAACCCTTGCAGCACCGGACTCAGGGGAATCTGCATAGCCAGCAGTATTAACCTGTGCAAGTGTACATGTAGCCATGAGCTGTGATCTGTTGACCCAAGAAATAAGGAGGACCACTCTCCGACGTGATACTCTATTGACAACTCCCATCAATATTATTACTTATTAGGGCTTAAACTTCCATCAGTATTGATCTCCATTAAAGCTAATACTAAAAACAAAAACACATTAGAGTCTACTCCTATAGGTATTTTTTACTGTGGATTCTTTCTACTCTACTAAGTGCTGTTTGTAGGTGACAAATAGGTAAATTTAGAATATGATCAATGGCACACACTAGGTTTTGTGGATGGGTACTGGACCAAATGGTTCATAAGTTCTACTGGAGGCTAGCAAACACCATCCATGCTACATTTCCTCCACAAAAAAACAAACTCATGTTTTCTCATTTTACATGAAGACCCTATCAAAGATCAATCATGACCCCCCCCCCACGTTGTCCACCTTATTGGAGCCAAATAAGAGATGATACACTATTGATCCAGATTATATAAGGAGAGTTCCCAAAATGTCACATTACCTTCTTGTGATGATCAAGTTCTTCCCTTTTCTTGTCTTAGGACATAAAGGTCTGTCACCTTCTGATGCTTTTGTCCATGTATCATTTTAATCCATAGCAAGATACAATGAGTAAACTTCAGTATGGCACGTCATGGTGCTCCAACCTTACAACAATGGAAAGACAGTTTTTATTGAGAATCATAAAACCATATGAAATGTTCAAGATCCAAAAAGTCTATAGTTGATAAAAAATATCTGTCAGTTGCTTTGGATGCCATTAAGAGTAGGGTCACAAATTTAAGATTCTTGGGAAAAGTACAACTAATTTTGGTACTTGATATATTAAATCACTTTTCGAAAGAGGGAAATGCAGTTTTAATTAGGAATTATCAAGCCCTCTGAATCTTTGAAGCGCTAAATAATCCCAAAATGGTAGAAACATCTGGGGACTGTGTCAAGGGGTAAAGGCGGAAAAATTGGTGGACCTAAGTCCAAGTCTATAAGACACTATCCATCTGGGACAACATGTAGGCAGTTGCTTGGGTCACCAATGAGGAGCAGAAGGATTGGAGTCTGGTACTTAGTAGCACATTCCATTTCAAATTGGTAACTTATTTAAGAATCAATAAATCATCTGAAGTATAGAAAACTCAAAAAATCCAAACGTGAAAACGTTTGGATTCTGTGGTTCAGGGAAAGAGCATAAAAAGACATTAAAGGGGTTGTCCAATGAATTAAAGTTATCACCTCTCTACAGGTGGGACCCACACCGATTGGCAGAGCAGGCCATTTTTATCCCTGTTAGAATGGAGTGGCAGCCTGCATTCTTGACTTTTACTCCATTTATTCCCTATGGGGCTGTCATACGCTACGTTGGCTTAGAGAATGAATGGAGCGGTGGTTGGGCTTCCAACTTGACACCTTATTTTGTAACAAGGATAAAAGTTCCGTGTTGGGGATAAAAAGTCCTCATTCTGCTGTTGGTTCAGGTCCCAGGGGTCGGATCTCCAACAATTTGTGAATGATCCCGTATCCTGTGTTTTCCTGCCTAATTAGTAATTTATCACCTACCGTAACTTATTTTCACCAGATAACCCCCATTAGCCACAGGTGATTTTATTCTCCAGTAGCAGGTTCCTACTTGCCCATACACATGGAGGTTTGTGACTTAGAGGCTTCCGTTCAGAGTAGGTTCCAATATATAAGATATGCCTTGACATGGTTACTGGGCAGATATAGAAATGGCCATTTTTGTATGCTAAAAATCTAATTATTTCCTAGATTTCCTTAAGCAGTAATGCATATCTACTATATATTTCTGCATTCATTGTTTGCATGATTTAACATTTCAGAGTGCAACTGTCTTTTTTGTTATGATATGTCAAGTTCAATTTTGCACCTGTTCAGACTGCATTTTGGGAGCGCCATGAGTCTTTTCGTCTAGATTGCACAGTCATGTCCTCTGACTGTGCACCCCTCCGCCATTAGCCACAGGTGATTTTATTCTGTAGTAGAAGGTTAAAACTTGCTCATACACATGGAGGTTTGGAGCGTGAGGCTTCAGTTCAGTGTAGGTTCCTAAAATACAAGATATGCCTTGACGTGGCTACTGGGCAAATATAGAAATGATAATTTTTGTATGCTAGATTTCCTTAAGCAGTAATGCATGTCTATATTCTTGCATTCATTGTTTGCATAATTTAACTGTAATGCAAGTCAGTACTTACGGGTAGTACAGACGGAAGTGTAGTCAGGAAAGTCGGGTTCTGGTAACAGGAGGACACGTATGGACACAGGGAGTACACTGAGGCATAGTCAGGTCACAATCCGAGGGTTAGAATTCCAGCAAGGCATGTAACAGATTCAGGGAGTAAATTGAGACGTGGTCAGGTAAAGGTCCGAGGTAAAAGCCAGGAGGTCATGACAGGAACAGGGAGCGGGCAGAGAGGAGTCAAACAACAGTCTGTGGTCAGAAAACAAAGAACAGAATGCTTGCAGGAAAACAGGCCAAAAGCACAAGAACTGAACCAGAATGTATGACTGGCAAAGTTCTGGGAAAGCATGCTCAGTATATTCAATCAACCTGCCAGCTCAGTGCTCAGGAAAACACAGCAGAGCATCTCCTATGTGCAAGATGCTCTGCACAGAGGAATCATGTCACTGCAAACTCATTAGTCAAGGAAAGCGCAGCAGAGCATCTCTTCGTGTGCAAGATGCTCTGCAAAAAGGAATCATGACATTAGCAACTGTTTTTTTTTTTTTTATTATAACCCCTTTATGTTCTTGAGATATCTGTTTTTCTGTATGTAAGTGATGTTGCACAGCTTCTAGATTCCCAGGTGTAGCAGAAAGTTCACATAGCAGATTACATGGGATAACAAGTTCTTTACTTCTGAGAGCATGAGGTAAAAATATGCACAGTCATACAGCATTGCATCAGGAAGGGAAACCAAAGGCAGGAAGAAAAACAAAAGACTTTTTACAATACAGTGAGTAAGGAAACTTAACACAACATCGCCATCTAGTGTTAGATCAGCATAAAGTCCTCCTTCAGACATACAAAGAAGTCCTCATCTGTGGCATATACCAACAAGTGATTTGTATTAGTCATAATTACACAACCCAACTGTCATGATCCAGGCCGGCTTTTCCGTGCTGCTATTTACACCTAGCTCTGGCCTGGTTATGTCAGGGGTTAACTTTCCTTGCCTCGTTCCGGATCACAGGACGTTATATATTGCCTTTCTACCTATGGTTCAATGCCAGTGATATTTCAGCCTTGCAGCATGTATACTGGCTCTGGTGAGTGTTCCCGATCTGTCCTGCCTCCTTGCTACTGTGTCCTGACTTGTACCCTCCCCCGTTCGTCTTCCTGTCCCAGTCCCTGACTTCCCTCTCCTGTCTGTTATTTGTGTTTCCCTCTGCATACCTGATCTCTTGGCTTCCGAATCGGTTCTGTTTACTTGATATTGATCCTCTCTTTGCAGTGACTAGACTTTCCTTGCTAGACCCTGACTGTTTGACTACTCTATTGCCCCCTGGTGGCTTGCCTGTTAACTGCCTGCTGAAGTTACTGTGCTGTACTTCAGCTACCTTTCATTTACAGTGTTTCTTTGTCTCTCTTTCACTACTCTGCTCCCACCTAGTGGGGAATACGCTGTACTACGTCTTACTAGCCTTTGTACAGCGTGACACCAACACACTTATATATCTGCATGGTGAAGTCAGATGTAGGCAATTACCTAGGGCGGCAAAAGAGGGGCACAATTTACTGGTTTTTTTTACCAAGTACATTGAGTTCCTTTGGTTTGAGACTTGATAGTACATCGTCCTGTACTAGCAAAGCATCCATGATCAGGAGCATCCATCTACACCAATTTATTCCGAATCCCTTTTAGAAGTAATCAGCGAGTGTATAAATGCCTGTTTATCCCTCTTCGCGTCGATGAATCTCTGTGTCTGAGTTTCTCCCTTTGTTTCAGCGTCTGCATATCATATAGGCATCATTTCTCTACAGCCTGTCAGAGAATGAAGTGAGACTTCTTTGATAAGAAAACGCTAGTAATTACATATTAATAATTTAAGACAATTTTCAGAGGACGCCATCCTGCGCAATATATTTACTACAATGCCTGTGATCTTGATTCTCTTTTAAGTCTGCTCCATTATAAATATTGTTAGCATTCTGCCTAATAGATGCACACTTCAATTTCCCTTAAGGGCTTTGTATATGTAATAAAATATTGGTATATATAATTACACACTCTGCTTATGCTTTTATGTGAAAAGCACACTGTAGATCACTTCATTTACTGCACTGTAGTAATAAGCAGAATTATGACAGCTTCTCAAAGACCGGCGAAGATTTAAACTGCAATTTATTGAGTTAATAAAAGCAAAATTCAGTATAAGCAGTGTAGGTTTTAATACCTTACAGGAGCCTCATCTATTTCTTTCTGCTTGGGATTTTATTGGAGATTACGTGTTGACACCGCAGTCTTATCCTCTAGTCATAGTGCCGTGTAGCCTCGCTCACATTACAGCTGACGGATGAGCTTGTGATAACCAATATGATACCCAATAGGTTACCATCCATTTTAACTGTGGCCTTATTAAAGGGAACCTGTCACCAGATTTGGGGCCTATAAGCTGCGGCCACCACCAGTGCGCTCTTATATACAGCATTCTAACATGCTGTATATAAAGCGGGCTTTACACGCTACGACAT
This sequence comes from Anomaloglossus baeobatrachus, assembly GCF_048569485.1. Taxonomy (NCBI): domain Eukaryota; kingdom Metazoa; phylum Chordata; class Amphibia; order Anura; family Aromobatidae; genus Anomaloglossus; species Anomaloglossus baeobatrachus. The sequence goes on from NC_134359.1 coordinate 263,680,347, forward strand.
CGCTAGCAATTGATAGCGAGCGTGTAAGCACCTGCCCCCGTCGTGGATGCGATATCGTGTGATCGCTGCCGCAGCGAACATTATCGCTATGGCAGCCTCACACGCACTTACCTGGTCGGCGGCATTGCTGTGGCTGCCGAACAATCCCTCCCTCAAGGGGGAGGGACGTTCGGCATCACAGCGACGCCACCGCGACGTCACTAAGCGGCCGACCAATCAAAGCGGATGGGCGGAGATAAGCGGGACGTAACATCCCGCCCACCTTCTTCCTTCCGCATTGCGGCCGGCGGCAGGTAAGGAGACGTTCCTCGCTCCTGCGGTGTCAGACACAGCGATGTGTGCTGCCGCAGAAGCGTCGAACCACATCGATAATCAACCATTACCGATTTTTGGTTTTGGGACGACCTCTCCATGGTGAACGATTTTCACCATTTTTGAGGTCGCTTAAGGTTGCTGGTAAGTGTCACACGCTGCGATATCGTTAATGACGCCGGATGTGCATCACTAACAACGTGACCCCGACGATAAAACATTAACGATATTGTGGCGTGTAAAGCCCGCTTAAGAGTCCAGGCCACTGTGTAAAACATAAAAATCACTGCATAATACTCACCTAAGGAGCAGTGCGGTGCAGACTAGTCGGATGGGTGTCTCCGTTCTCCGGTACCAGCACCTCCTGTTTGTCCTCCTCTTCTGAAGCCAGGGTGCATGACGCGTCCTACGTCATCCACAAAAAGGGCGGTGCGGTGCAGACTGGTCGATGTGTCTTCATTCTCCTTTACTGGCGCCTCCTCATTCAGCCATCTTTGTCCTTCTTCTGGTGCCTGGGTGCATGACGCGTCCTATGTCATCCTCACTAGCCGGCATTGAGGTCCCGCACATGCACACTACAATACTTTGATCTGCCCTGCTCAGATATGGCTATTAGGGATGATCGAATACTTCGATTATCTGGCTTCGCAAATAATTTCCGAATACTTTTCCACTATTCGACTATTCGTGAATATTCGATGCGCAATGTAAGTCTATGGGAAACCCAAATAACAACTATTCAGAACTATTCGGGCTTACCATAGACTTACATTGCGCATCGAATAGTTGAAAAGTGGCGAGGTATTCGGAAAATACTCGCGAAGCTGGATAATCGAAGTATTCGATCATCCCTAATGGCTATCTGAACCTGGCTGTAGTGTATCCTTTTGTAACAAGCCTTGCACTAGTGTTAGTTGGCCATGGTCAAGTCAGGTTTTTAGCCACTGGACTTGATGGCAAGCAGTGATCTTTTAAGAGGGTGCAGTATTAAAAATGAAAGCCAGAAATTAGTTGCGCTCTACACCAATGTCATGCTGCTGAAATGTATAAACCAGCTGTTGGTAGCTCAGACTTGGCAGCACGGAGGTGGTGGTTGCTCAAATGTGGCAGCATGAAGGTGGTGGTAGTTTAGACGTGGCAGCACAGAGGTGGTGGTAGCTTAGACATGGCAGCATGGAGGTGGTGGTAGTTCAGATGTGGAAGCACAAAGGTGGTGGTAGCTTAGACGTGGCAGCACAGAGGTGGTGGTAGCTTAGACATGGCAGCACGGAGGTGGTGGTAGCTCAGACGTGGCAGCACGGAGGTGGGGGTAGCTAAGACATAGCAGCACGAAGACGGCGCTAGCAGACTCTAGGAAGAGACACAGATAGCGGGTACAGGTACCTAGTACTAGAACAGTCTACTAGAAGAGGCAGGACTAGACACTGTGAGGGGTACAGGACCTCAGAACTAGCAACGCACTATGGAGAGGTAATGTTGCTCAGGCACCTCCCCTAAGAGGAGGAAGTCTTAAAAACCTTAAGGCTGATAGCTGACCTCAAGGAACACTTCCGGGTAATGGGATTCTGGCCCTGTAAGAAAGGAGGCGTGGCCACACGCACACCCTATGGGCGATCTTAGAAGGCCTGTGTGTGACCTGTAAGCAGGAGGAGGCAGTGGCAGACCCCAGGACAGTAGCGAGGCACATGGGACCAGCGGGCAGTTGAGGAGAGCGGCGCCCTTGCCGCGACCTGGGAGCAGAAACCTGCGGGGTTGCCACCCCGGGACCGGGCGCTTCACCAGGTTCTTTTTTGGATTTTTAACCTTACTTGATGCTGGAATACTTTATAATGTTCTGGACAAAGTTGCAAAACTTTTCGTCATTTTTAAGCTTTGTCATGCCGTCGTTACCTACCACTGAGGGCAAGGACATCCTGATCTGTAAAGGGATAGTGTCAGCCAGCATGAAGACAATGCGCTGTCAGATTTCCCAGCTAAGAATCACAGCTCATTACTATAACTTTTCAATTGCCTGCCAGAAGCGTTGGAATTGGCACCTAATAATGAGCCATTAAACCAGTGTAAATATTACCATTAAGGAGACTTTCAAGAGTAAAACAAGATTAGCAAATAAGCACTTTTTTTCCGAACAATAACTCATGCGCCATATGTTTCCGGAATCTAAATCTGCCTACGATGCCGAGCAGTCTATCTCCTCTCCGACAGGACCTCTGCACCGGAGAACGTCTCACTCCCAAAAAATGCCTGCAGGCCACTTTTTTTGTTTCGACATGTACTGACATTTCATCATTTATGCGCAGCACATCATTACCGCAAAGCGTGCATAATGTATTGATCTAGCGTACCTCAGGAATAAAAATGCCACCCCACAGCCCTCTGCCACGAATGCAAAGCAGTAAACACGATCTATTCTTAGGATGGTGAATCTCGAGAGTTGCGTCTTATTTAATACTGGAGACGTCCCCGTAGACTTGGGGGTGGGAGATCAAAGCCGAATCCGGTGAGTTTCTAAGACAAGACAATCTTTTTGTTCACATTAGTCGAGCCACATCTAAACTTCAGTAGTTGCCGTCTGATACTTAAAACCACATTTATGAGTCTTTTTTGCTTTTTCCGAGGGCTAAATTTGGTGTTAAGAAATTTAAACAATCATTATGTTCTCTGACTTTCTATTCCCAAAAGTGGTCGTGTAATTAATTATTTAACCCCTACAAGGCAGGGCACACGATAAAATGTTAATGTGTTTTCTTATGGAAATAATTGGGTATGTTAAGGAGATGGCATTTATAGATAATGCATAGTGTAATGCGGGCGTCACACGATACGATCTATCGTGCGATCGTACGAGCGATTGTACCCGCCCCCGTCGTTTGTGCGTCACGGGCAATTAGTTGCCTGTGGCGCACAAAGTCGTTAAACCGCCGTCATACGTACTTACCTGCTGAGCGACGTCGTTATGGGCGGCGAACATCCACTTCCTGAAGTGGGAGGGACGTTCGGCGTCACAGCGACATCACACAGCCGCCGGCCAATAGAAGCGGAGGGGCGGAGAGGAGCGGGACGTAAACATCCCGCCCACCTCCTTCCTTCCGCATAGCCAGCGGGAGCCGCGGGACGCAGGTAAGCTGTGTTTATCGTTCCCGGGGTGTCACATGGAGCGGTGTGCTGCCCCGGGTATGATGAACAAACGTCGCAAAGAAAAATAAACGACTTTTTAAAAATAGGCGACGTGTCAACGATACACGATTTGTTACCGATTTGCAAACGTTCAGAGTCGCTCGGAGGTGTCACACGAAACTACGTCGCAAACGATGCCGGATGTGCGTCACGAAAACCGTGACCCCGACAACATATCGCATGATAGATCGTCTCGTGTGACGCCCGCCTCAGTCCTTGACTCAATAATAATAGATAACTTTATCCAATCTACCTATAGTGGACGCACTTATCTTGTTAGAACATCTTGTGAACTCACCCTGACGGCCATTTATGTATGTAAATAATTCAGAGATTCTAACCCACATTATGATAGTCCCAATACTTTAAGTGCCATTTCAAGGTGTTGTTTCATGTCCACCGATCGGCCATTAAAATCACTGATCGGTGGGGTAAATCATATCTGGTGACAATAGTACCTGTCAAAAAAAAGTTGTATATTTTAGACAGCAAATGAATATTCAGTTCTACAAATGATGGATTGGAAGTAGGAAGTGTGATGCTAGAAACTACAAGCAGTATGAATAGAAGGGTAGTCAGGCAACCTGGGACGTGGTCAGGAAGAGGTCCGAGGTCAAAAGCTGGGAGGTAACGTATAAGGTTCAGGCAGCAGACAGAGACGTGGTCAGGAAGAGGTCCGAGGTCAAAAGCCGGGAGGTAACATATAAGGTTCAGGCAGCAGACAGAGACATGGTCAGGAAGAGGTCCGAGGTCAAAAGCCAGGAGGTAACGTATAAGGTTCAGGCAGTAGACAGAGACATGGTCAGGAAGAGGTCTGAGGTCAAAAGCCAGGAGGTAACATATAAGGTTCATGCAGCAGACAGAGACATAGTCACGAAGAGCTCCGAGGTCAAAAGCCGGGAGGTAATGTATCAGGTTCAGGCAGCAGACAGAGACGTAGTCACGAAGAGCTCCGAGGTCAAAAGGCAGGAGGTAATGTATGAGGTTCAGGCAGCAGACAGACACGTGGTCAGGAAGAGGTCCAAGGTCAGAAGCCAAGATCAGAATACTTACACCAGACAGGAGCCAAGAGCACACTGAGTAAACAGGAAGTATGACTGGCGAAGTTCAGACAGAGCAAGCTCAGTAAAGAAACAAAGAAATCACCAGGAATGAGGCACATCTGTGAAGGCCCCTCCCAAAACCAGCGCGGACACTAGTGCTGAAAGATAACCTGTCAGCAAGTGCACGAGACACATGACAATAGCATTCCAAATGCAAAATGCTCCACAAAGTGGAACTGTGACAGGAATAATGAGCAAGCATAAGGATCTGAGTAGGTGTTACAAGGACTGAATTGTGATGTCAGTGTATATCCATTTCTGGTTGGGTCTTCTCAATATGCAGGGGTTAGAATTCACCAAAAATGATCTAAGGAAGACAACCAATTAGAGCCATTGCCGTCCAAGTTTTATTGATGTGATTGGGGACGTAAGGCTGGATTGTCTGGTCCTAGCATATGGGAGGAGATAATACTGAGCAAATTGCAGAAACCTAACTGCAGGCTGCGTATGAGAGTGTTTGGCCGATAACTGCTTAAAGAGGACCAACCACCAGGACTTTCATATATAAACTAAAGCCAGTGCTATACTGGTGCTATCATGCTGATTCTATACATACCTTTAGTTCTGAGATCAGATTAATACTTTCTGAAATATAGGCAAGTAAAGTTTGTGAAATGCACTGTTACTTGATATGATAGGTGCAATGGAATATCTAATAGGTGGACCCGGATTTGCTAGTAATTACTGCCCATGTCTGCCTTCCTGTCCTTCCTCCCCCCTGTCTCTGTTATTACAGGGGGAGGGAGGCAGGACGGGGGGGAGGAAGGACAGGCAGCTGACAGGGGTGGGAATAACTAGCAAAACCAGACCCACCTATTAGATATTCCATTGCTCAACTAAGGTCCTGCAATGCCGCCCAGAAGATGAGATATGCGACATAATGGATCAGAAATACTCTACCAAATTTCTAATTGAAGGTATTTGCTAATATTATTATTATTATTATTATTACACCTACTACATATTGGGATAGGATCTTGGTGATGGGAATACCACTTTAAATAAAAATAAGTTTGGCTTAAAATGCACCAAATTTTAAATTACAAAATGAAGCCGAACAATGTATGGTGAAAAGTTAGAGAAAAATCTAAAGATGGGCCAAAATTATCCTCTGGTGCCTTTTCAGATGGTCTAGCCTAATTAAGCCATACATACAGTGCCTTGCGAAAGTATTCGGCCCCCTTGATTTTTTCAACCTTTTCCCACATTTCAGGCTTCAACCATAAAGATAAACATTTTATTGTTATGGTGAAGAATCAACAAGTGGAGCACAATTGTGAAGTTGAACAAAATATATTGCTTATTTTAAACTTTTATAAAAAAGAATAACCTGAAAATTGGGGCGTGCAATATTATTCATCCCCTTTACTTTCAGTGCAGAAAACTCACTCCAGAAGTTCATTGAGGATCTCTGAATGATCCAATGTTGTCCTAAATGACTGATGATGATAAATATAAGCCCCTGTGTGTAATCTAGTCTCCGTATAAATGCACCTGCTCTGTGATAGTCTCAGTGTTCTGTTTAAAGCACAGAGAGCATCATGAAGACCAAGGAACACAACAGGCAGGTCTGTGATACTGTTGTGGAGAAGTTTAAGGCCGGATTTGGTTACAAAAAGATTTCCATAGCTTTAAACATCCCAAGAAGCACTGTGCAAGAGATCATATTGAAATGGAAGGAGTATCTTACCCCTGCAAATCTACCAAGACCCGGCCGTCCATCCAAACTGTCATCTCAAACAAGGAGAAGACTGATCAGAGATGCAGCCAAGAGGCCCATGATCACTCTGGATGAACTGCAGAGATCTACAGCTGACGTGGGAGAGTCTGTCCATAAGACAACAATCAGTCGTACACTGCACAAATCTGGCCTTTATGGAAGAGTGGCGAGGAGAAAGCCATTTCTCAAAGATATCCATAAAAGTGTTGTTTAAAGTTTGCCGCAAGCCACCTGGGAGACACCAAACATGTGGTAGAAGGTGCTCTGGTCACATGAAACCAAAATCAAACTATTTGGGCACAATGCCAAACCATATGTTTGGCGTAAAAGCAACACAGCTCATCACCCTGAACACACCATCCCCACTGTCGAACATGGTGGTGGCAGCATCATGGTTTGGGCCTGCTTTTCTTCAGCAGGGGCAGGGAAGATGGTTAAAATTGATGGGAAGATGGATGGAGCCAAACGCAGGACCATTCTTGAAGAAAACCTGTTGGAGTCTGCAAAAGACCTGAGACTGGGACAGAGATTTGTCTTCCAACAAGACAATGATCCCAAACATAAAGCAAAATCTACAATGGAATGGTTCACAAATAAACGTACCCAGGTGTTAGAATGGCCAAGTCACAGTCCAGACCTGAACCCAATCAAGAATCTGTGGAAAGAGCTGAAAACTGCTGTTCACAAACGCTCTCCATCCAACCTCACTCAGCTCCAGCTGTTTACAATGGAAGAATGGGCAAGAATTTCAGCCTCTCGATGTGCAAAACTGATAGAGACATACCCCAAGAGACTGCAGCTGTAATCGCAGCAAAAGGTGGCGCTACAAAGTATTAACTTAAAGGGGATGAATAATATTGCACTCCCCAATTTTCAGTTTATTATTTTTTATAAAAGTTTAAAATAAGTAATAAATTTCGTTCAACTTCACAATTGTGTCCACTTGTTGTTGATTCTTCACCAGAACATTAACATTTTTTATCTTTATGTTTGAAGCCTGAAATGTGGGAAAAGGTTGAAAAATTCAAAGGGGCCGAATACTTTTGCAAGGCATTGCAAATAGCTGTAGGCAGCTCAGTTGGCAGCCATCTTGGCCATCTCTCCCATTAAAGGCAGCGCTCCTGTGCTGTCTATGAGGGAGTAGTTGTCATTCTTTTCTTTTGGCGACATATTTCAGGGATAAGAGAATTGGACATGCCATAACTTTTTTCCCCCTGCAATAATCTGTAGAGCGAGAGTCGATAGACCCCATAAATGTTACAGTTGGTCGATCTTTCTGACACCAGCAGATCCAATATATTAATAAAAGAATCAGGGACAGATTTCTGAAAACTGTATAAAAGAATGACTACTTGTTGCCCATAGCAACCAATTACAGCTTTCATTTGACCAGACCTATTGTAAAAAATAAATCTTCATTCACTGTGATTGGTTGCTATGGGCAGCAAAGTCAGTTTTCTTCCAAGAAAATGGAAATAAAGATGTGTGATGGAGTCAGTCGCTACTGATTCATAAAGAGGCATTAGGAGTGGCGTGCGCCTCGCTACAAATCCTACTCCAGTCCCCACTGGAATAAGATTTGTGGCGTAACGACTTTGTCGGAAGCCATACTTCTGCCACGCTCCGTCCTGCCCCTTTTCTCAGAACTGGGTGAAAATCGCGCAAGAACACTAAAAGTTACAAAAGTTTAGCCCAGTGTCACGCACGGACTAGTGAAGAGTCCAGCGTGAGCCAAGACATATAACAACAGGGGTAACACCATGACAAACAAGGGAGACACTTTAACAATGGTGGGCCCTAATGAGAGGAAAGATGGGCACCTCCTCATTTACCTGTCGCTGTATCCTACACTCCTAGCAAGTCCCAATACAGATTCCTCACCTGTCGCCGAGCAGGAACCTGACCGCTGAGATGACCTCACAATGGTCCCTGGCTAGGGAGTGGACAGGTGAAGGACGCTAGTCCCACCGCTGCAGTGAAACAACACACCAGGGAAGGAAGACAGACATGGGGAAAACATTACAACAGACTGCTGCAGTCAGCACCAAAACTGTAGTCACACCAGCAACTTCAGCAGAGGGTATCAGCATCTCCTTCCACCTCCAAGGTCAGCATCCCAATACCAATGAGAATAACCGGCACCCTCTGCTGGCAGCAGAGGGTATACTAATGTGGCGCCCCTGAGGCTTCCGTCGCCACAGGTCATTGCACCCCATCTGCGGTGTGATGCCCCATTCTGGGTGAGGAAGAGAGTGAACTCCGGTCCCCTGGTAAATTCACACTACACCCATTGCTAGGGACACACAGGACCAGGGAAAGTGGCAGTTACCCTCCCATGCTGCATGCTGAGAGGGGCTGTAAGACCCATCCCTGCTCCCATAGGGTACAGCTTAGCAACTGGGGAGGTGGGAGGAGCCAGGGAGAGCAGACAGGGACAGGAAGGTGAAGTTTAGCCAGTTCGCTCAGGGAGTGGGAGAGTGAGGAGTGAGCATGTAGAAGAGAAGAAAGGGTCGCAGGGCCACGGGTAGTCCTGGAAGGTGCCACGAGCAGTCCTTGTTGGGTACCGCTGCCGAGGGCCCAGAGGCGCTACGGGTAGCTACAGGCTGCGGTGGCCCGTTCCACAGCAACATCAGTGGAGCGATCAGCTGCAACAGGGGACGGTCCCTAGATACTGAAGGAGTTAAAAGACAGTCTCCAGACAGTAAAAACCGAGGCCCAGGGAATTGCAAGCTCCCAGGGCCAGAACCCAGAGCAGATCTTCAGAAAAGGGGTGATCAGCCGACAGGTGACCCCCCAGCCTGGAGGCTGTAATGGAGGCCAAGCCAAGTCCATCTACCTAAGGCAAGGCTAGTGAAGTCAGCAGAAAAAGGGACACTAAAGAGAGGGAACCGGATTTCACGCTCGGAATCATCCAGAACTGACGGAGGTCCCTGACAGTGGTCCCAGCAGTCTGAGGGTCCCTGCAACTGTGACGGAAACTGTGAGTAAAAGAACTGGAACTGCACCTTTGGACTCGTCTCTGTTATTCCACCTGCATAGACACTAATAAGCACCAACTGTGCCCCGGGCTTTGCTCCACCTGTGGGGAGCAGTCCCATCATTGCTGCCACAACATCATCCCGGAGGCTTCACACAGCAGCGGCGGCTCAGTAGCCGCATACCACAGGTGGCGTCACGAACACAAACATTAACAAGCAAGCCACATAAACTACTGACACCCACCAGGGCCACGGAGCCGGGCCCAGCCACCACTGACTACCACCGGACTAGTCCGGCCCGGCACCGAGTGTCCCATAGCCCTGGGGTGGGCGAGTCAACTTTTGGCGTCACGAACAGGATTTCGTGCCCGGTCACACCGGGTACTGTGCGCCTGAAGAACTGTGTAAAAGACTGTGTATTACAACGAGAAACCGCCGCCATTGGCGCTGCTGAAAGCGGGAAGAAGGGGGGCGTGCAAGAAGAAAGGGCGCCAAGAGAAGCCCCGCCCCCTTGTCCAAGGAAAGCGCGCGAAGCGGTGCCCGCCATAGAAAAACGGAGGAAGAAGTGGCGACTAAATAAGCTGGCAGAAGAGAGCCTGAACGCCCGACCAGCAGACAAAGAAAATGTACCTGATACTAAGCGGAGCGGTGCCGGCCGGGATGGGCTGGGCGCCAGTCTGGCGCCAGTTGCAAGTACAGCCTCCGGCCCCGCCGCCGAGAAGGAAAAGGGAGAAGCCGAGTGGCGTGGTCGAGCACCCGAGCAGTGATCCAGCAAGCGTTTCCCAGGTTGGCAGCATGGCAGAGAGGCTGCAGGAGTGTACACCTGAGATCGGGAAGATGGATCCCGAGCTGGACCTGCTCCGGGAGGAAATGCGAATCCTGGCTCGGAGACTGCGTAACCTGCAAGCAGAGGTGGACCGGCGGAGTGAAACACCGATGGTGCCGGAGAGTGTGGGCCACAGGATGGAGGCCGCGGAGCAGCGACTGGGTGAGCAATGTGAAGCCCCGACCCGTCCGGACCCACTGAGCCACCAAGCGCCACCGCCCTGTCCCTCTACTGTCCCGCAGGCCTTCTCCGCCAGCCCCGCTGATGCCCGGTGGGGCACCGGAGGCCTGCCCGAAACCCCCGCAGACGGAGCCTGGGGAGGGGTGGACCCCGACCAGCTAGTGGGCCCCCTACCGAGTCCCCCTGTGAGTCTCCTGGGAGCGACATCCCCGGGAGTGCACTGGGACGCAGCGCCCATAGAGAGTAGAGGACTGCAAAAGCCCCTGCGCCCCAAGGAAACCGCACTGCCAAACGAGCTGACCTGCCGGAGATTGGTGCAGGAGTACCAGCAGGAGCGGGAGGCCCGGGAGGAGACGGCCTCGGGGAAACCGGAGTGGCGCCGCACTATGCCAGCGTGTAGCGTCTCCCCTGTCAGCAGCAGCCGCAGCACTACCCCAACGCAGGCCCAAGCCGCAGAACTGAGCCGCGGGCCTGCAACAGCCACGCAGGAGACACAGACCCGGATCTCCATGGCTTGTTTGATGCAAGGTGCACGGCCAAAGAAGGACCCCCGCAATGAAGAGTAAAGATGAAGAGATGCTGAACTGTATATAGCCCCTGTATGCCCCTTATTCTTTTCGAAGATGACACCCTTTCCTGCTGTACTGCCCCTGATTCTTTTTGAAGACGTCACCCCCCATGTTATGTGCTACCGGGCCACTGAACTGGAATGTGGGCCCCGGTGAATGTTTAGGTGTCATGTCATACCAGGCCACTGGACTTAGTGGCTGGTGTGTGGTGTATGTGTTTTATGTCCTACCAGGCCATTGGACTTAATGGCTGGTATGTTGTTGATCTGTCTGATGCAACCAGGCCATTGGACTTAATGGCTGGTCGAAGATGTTACTTTGTTTGTTTGAAACGAACTGACGGGCTACTGGACTTGTAGTAGCCAAAAATGTAATTAGTTGCACCCGTTGTGCCCCCTACCAGAATTATGGGGGATGTGCCTGAACCGTGCAATGGACTGAAAGTGCACCCATAGTTTCTTTATAAGAAGTTTGCAACGTTAAAGTGATTATGCCTCCCATAAAGGGAAGAAATGTTTTACAGGTTATGTTATTGCATACAAAAATGTTTTGCAGGTCTCCATATGTTTTTGTTGTTTTTCAGCCCGAGGACGTGCTGGGATTTGCTGTGGGGGAGTGTGGCGCCCCTGAGGCTTCCGTCGCCACAGGTCATTGCACCCCATCTGCGGTGTGATGCCCCATTCTGGGTGAGGAAGAGAGTGAACTCCGGTCCCCTGGTAAATTCACACTACACCCATTGCTAGGGACACACAGGACCAGGGAAAGTGGCAGGCAACCCTCCCATGCTGCATGCTGAGAGGGGCTGTAAGACCCATCCCTGCTCCCATAGGGTACAGCTTAGCAACTGGGGAGGTGGGAGGAGCCAGGGAGAGCAGACAGGGACAGGAAGGTGAAGTTTAGCCAGTTCGCTCAGGGAGTGGGAGAGTGAGGAGTGAGCATGTAGAAGAGAAGAAAGGGTCGCAGGGCCACGGGTAGTCCTGGAAGGTGCCACGAGCAGTCCTTGTTGGGTACCGCTGCCGAGGGCCCAGAGGCGCTACGGGTAGCTACAGGCTGCGGTGGCCCGTTCCACAGCAACATCAGTGGAGCGATCAGCTGCAACAGGGGACGGTCCCTAGATACTGAAGGAGTTAAAAGACAGTCTCCAGACAGTAAAAACCGAGGCCCAGGGAATTGCAAGCTCCCAGGGCCAGAACCCAGAGCAGATCTTCAGAAAAGGGGTGATCAGCCGACAGGTGACCCCCCAGCCTGGAGGCTGTAATGGAGGCCAAGCCAAGTCCATCTACCTAAGGCAAGGCTAGTGAAGTCAGCAGAAAAAGGGACACTAAAGAGAGGGAACCGGATTTCACGCTCGGAATCATCCAGAACTGACGGAGGTCCCTGACAGTGGTCCCAGCAGTCTGAGGGTCCCTGCAACTGTGACGGAAACTGTGAGTAAAAGAACTGGAACTGCACCTTTGGACTTGTCTCTGTTATTCCACCTGCATAGACACTAATAAGCACCAACTGTGCCCCGGGCTTTGCTCCACCTGTGGGGAGCAGTCCCATCATTGCTGCCACAACATCATCCCGGAGGCTTCACACAGCAGCGGCGGCTCAGTAGCCGCATACCACAGGTGGCGTCACGAACACAAACATTAACAAGCAAGCCACATAAACTACTGACACCCACCAGGGCCACGGAGCCGGGCCCAGCCACCACTGACTACCACCGGACTAGTCCGGCCCGGCACCGAGTGTCCCATAGCCCTGGGGTGGGCGAGTCACTAAGGGACTGGGAGTAGTCCAAACCGGGAACACCTGATCGTGAGTCTGAGGCTGCTGGAAAGCAAACTGATATTAACTGTTTCTTTCCCAAAGGAAAGAAAACCACATGTAAATAGCAGAGTCTCGTCAGGAAAAGTGAGACTCAGACCCAGAACCTGTTACTAATTTCTTATAGCAGAGGGACAACTGTGGCTCAAAGCCTCGAAATGTGCCAATGTCATGCAACTTTTTAAAGCTGGTATAAAAGGTTTGATGAATCAGGCCTATGAAACAGTGATTTTCTGTAAATACCAAAGTTTATCATTTATTCTAACCCACACCGATCATCACATATACTAAGGATTAGAACCGGTAGGAGATGCTTTCCAGGCTCTTTTGTTTTCCAGATAAGAGTCTATCAGCCCGCGTCCACCTACTTTACTACCTGTTCTGAGCCCTCCAGGTCTGTTTGATCTGCCTCTTTATGTAGTAGAACATTATGTCTCGCACAAGTGGGTTTTGAAGTTCTTTAATATATTAACTTCTTCCACCTCTGCCGGGAGAGTTACACTTGATGTTCTTCCTCCTCCCTTTGATCTGGCAGTCCGCGAGACTCGGAGTTTGGCCTCTTATTCTGCTCAGGTACGGCAGCACGTTGTGGCTCTATTGAGCCTCTCAGTGTGGGAATCCACAGAGGTACAGACCAGGAATATGTGAGGATTCAATACAGGTGAACAGACCATACATACAATGAAAAAAACCTTCCCTCGCTCATCTGGAGGAAATCAATAAAGTATAACTTGTGAACAAAAGTTGGCTTCATGGTAAAAGTAGGGTAACAATAAACTGCACAATGTATTCCGCTTGTACAAAATATAGTTTCGCATTCCATAAAATGATAAATCAAAGGTATTAATTTATATTGATAGTAAAGGCCGCTTTACACGCTACGATTTCTCTGATGATATGTCATCAGGGTCACGGTCTTCGTGACATACTTCCGTCATCGTTAGCAACATCGTTGCGTGTGACACCTACGTGCAACTCCGAACGATCGCAAGTAGGGTGAAAATCGTTGATCGTTGACACGTCGTTCAGTTTCAAAATATTGTTCGTCGTTTGGAACGCAGCAGACATATTGCTACGTTGACACTCTGCCAACGACGAACAACATCCACACGACCGCTTTGGCCAAACAATATATCTCTGAACGATGTAGCGTCGTTTGTGAGATGTGTACGTGTGACCGCTACAAAACAACCTATGAGCGATCTCGGCAAATCGTAACGACGATCTGGGCGTGTCACATCGCTAACGAGATCGCTAGCGATATCGTTGTGTGTAAAGCAGCCTTTAGTGGTCAGTAGTTGAAGGGGTTGTGTATTTTTTAGGACTTTTTTTTATGTAAAGAGGTTCACCTAGCATGTGATAAAAATGGTCGTCTGTTATGATTCAGTGACCGAGGAGGATCCAAAAAAAGGACAAAAACTGGAAAACCCAGAGTGTTACCAGAGTGGTTGGAATCTTAGCGAACTGCAGACCTCACACTGACACACAACTAGAAGTAGCCGTGGGACGTGCCTACGATGACCTGGTCACCTCGACACAGCTGGAGAACTGATTATTCCTACAGAGAGAAATATAAGAAAAGCTAATCTGCCTCGGAGCAGTTCCCCAAAAATATAGATAGCCCCCCACATATAAAGATTACGGTGATGTAGGAAAAAACAATACACAGGAAGAAAACAGATTCAGCAAAGATGAGGCCCAAACTATCTATATAGGAAAGGATAGAAAAGAGCACTGTCTGCAACCGTGCAAAACTCTAGAAAATAACCAACACGCCTGATATGGAAAAATACTAAAAATACTAAAAATACTACACGGACTCTCCCCCACTATATCAGTACTCTGGTGTTACTGGGATTCAAGCAAAACACTAATATAGAGCAGGGACTGAAATCAGCGCCAAGAATGACAAAACAAAATATACTGCAAAAAGTGAATCAAGGTACACAGACATTCCCAGCAGGGAATGATCCAACTCCACCCAAACTCTACACAAGCAAAAGCAGAAAATAAGCCTTAGTACCTAAACAACAAACAACGAGTAAGTGGAAGCAACCAGCAGGGTACAAAGACCAGACTTATCTGTATTGAGTCCGGTAGAAACAGAAAGTTAAGGGTGCTTTACACGCTGTGACATCGCTAGCGATCTCGTTAGCGATGTGACACGCCAGATCGCTGATGCGATCTGCCGAGATCGCACATGTGACCGGCGCTACAAAAACCGACCTATGTGCGATCTCGGAAAAAGATCTAGACATCGCTAATGAGATCGCTAGCGATGTCGCAGCGTGTAAAGCACCCTTTAGGTCCCTTTCACACATCAGTTGTTTGCTGTCAGTCACAATCCGTCGTATTTTGAAAAAAACGGATTCAGCAACTGATGCCGCTGATTTTGTTTTATTCTCATAGACTTTTATTAGCGACGGATGGCCTCACGTTTCATCCGTCGTTCGACAGATCAGTCAAAAATTCTTTGTTCATCGGACGGAGAAAACGATTATAGGAGATGATGGCGTGCACTCGGTCAAAGGACGGAGAAAGCAGACATGGTAACATTTTTTGTCTACGTCGAAAAAACGGACAGCGATGGATCCATCGCTGTCCATTGTTTGGTAGAATGGAAGCCTATGGTCGCAGGATCCGTCGTCACCCGTCATATGCGTCAGATTTTGTTTTTTTAAACTGCGTATGCTCAGTATCACAACAGATCCGTCGAAAACTGGAAGAAACAGATGGAAAAAGCTGATGCGACAGATCCGTTTATTCAACGGATCCGTCACATCAGTTTTTCCAATGGGTTGTGACTAGTGTTGAGCGGACCCGGACTGTAAACGTCCGGATCCGCGCGGTTTCAGCGCTATCTCCGGGCCGGACCCGGACGCGGGATTCCGGGTGCATGATCCGGAATTGGCAATTAATAAAAATGAAAAACACAATAAATAAATGAGCGTTTCATACTTACCGAGACACGGTGTCATGGCGGCATACTGCTTCCGGGTCGCGCTTTCACTTCCTGTGCTGTGCACGCAATCACACAGCTTTCCGTGTTTTCCCCACCCACCGACCGTCCTCTCAGCTGTGATTGGTTGCAGGCTGACGCGCTCCCCAGCCTGTGACAGCTCTGCCGCGGTCATCGCTTATCGCGGCTCAGTAATAGGCTGCACTCAGAGCGGGCAGTCTTCTCTATAGCTGCTCGCTCTGACATGTAGCAGAGCTGGATGTGTCGGCGTGGGACTTTTCCTGTGGATTACATCGGAGCTGCAGGGTGTTTGGGCTTAATAAAGAGGTGAATCAGGGTGCGTGTTTTGTACTTTATTTCAAATAAAGGATTGTTCTCTGTGTCTGTGTTTATTTACTGTCACTTACATGTTTGTGTAATGCAGGTATCTGATAGACACCTGTGCCATCACAAACCTAGGGTTTCGTAGCAGCTGTGTGCTGCTATTAACCCCTGCTATTACCCCAACTGGCACCGCATCACACCTGCGGGAAGTGCCGGTATCGTACACCGATATTGTCACATCTAATAGATGAGGCAATACCGGGCGGCTGCGGGCTGGAATACCAGCCCCCAGCTGGCGTTATCTTGGCTGGGGATGAAAATTAGGGGGAACCGCACATCGGGTTTTTTTTTACTTTCACCAGAATCGCACATGCGAGGGGCTCACGCGAGACTGCCATGGCAGCACCCGGCAGCCTCGCACGTGTGACTCTGGGCACTGGATACACAGCACAGATACAGCGCGACAGCTGGGGCTGCAGCCGTGCGCTATAACTGTGCTGCCGAGTGCCGAGTGTTTATTTTTACCACCGTGAACTGACCGACAGACTGTACTGCTTTCCCCGCCCACCGGCCGTCCTGGCGCCTGTGATTGGTTGCAGTTAGCTGACATGCTGCCACTCAGGATGGGGGTGCATCTAGCTGCAACCAACATGCGCCGGTAGGTGGGGAAAACAATGAATATTGAATTGTCGGCTCCGGAAGGTAACAGCGTGACCCAGAAGGAGTGTGCCACTATGACAGCGCCTCGGTGAGTATGCCGCGCTCGCTCTTAGCCTCCTAGCCCCTCCACAAACATTTTTTAACCTCTGGATTCTGGTCCCAGTTCACTTATATGGGCACCAGATTCCAGAGCGGATCGGACTCTTTTTTAAATCTGGCAGTGATCCGCCGGTACCGGAGTATTGGCCGTTCGATCAACTCTAGTTGTGACTGAAGGCAAAAATCTGATGTGTGAAAGGGGCTTCGACGTAGCCAAAAAAAGTTACTATGTTCATTGTTTCCGTCTGACAGACACAGTTTTTTCAACAGATCCGTTGAAAGACAGATGAAACGTGAGGCCATCCGTCACAATCCGTCGCTATTAAAAGTCAAAGAGAAAAAAATGGATCCAGCGGCATCAGTCACTGGATCCGTTTTTCTCAGAATTTGACAGATTACGACTGACAGCAAAAGACTGATGTGTCAAAGGGGCCTTAGGTAACAATCACAGCAGGGGGAGTGTTGGACTGATGTGCACTTGAGTTTCTAGTCCTGTATTGTTAATTACAGGGTAGTAAACCCTTTAGTTTACATAAACAATTGCACACACACTGATAAGAGAAGCAAGGTTGCTTTTTGTTTTTTAACCCCTACAGCATGCTGTCCTCAGCTTACATAGAAAAACCTTGCTCTGAAATCTCCACTGTAAAACTCTTACTTCCTATTATTTCTAAAAACAACACATGTACATAGCCAAAATGGTCAGATCCCCACCCTATCTTTTATATTGAAGCATCTAATGAGCGTGTGCAAAGATCATTATGAATAGATGGGGAGCAAGGTCAGCTGTGACATTGAAACAAGATGGCAGGGGTTCTGTAGTTGTGGTCTGGCTTGTGTCTAGGTGCACCCCATGGTCTGTTACAGGCAACTTATAGGCCCAGTGAACATGTGAGGTGCGTCCACTTACTTGCTGTTGGTGATGCTTTGGTTCCCTCTACTTGTCTGAGGGTCTGTCCCAAGGAAATAGACGACACTACAAGGGTATTCTGTAACACGGTACCTTTACTTCTTGTAACAGTTGGTTTCACAGGTTACATGGAATCTTTCTCCACCTGCACTCTCCTGGTTCTTCTACTTTGGCTGTGTGTCGACCCTGCAGCAGTAGAACTGCTCGGATCCGGGGTTGCTGTGGCTTGAGGGTGACCGGACCCGGGGGCTTGCGGCCACTCAAATGTAAAGGGGGTATTTACAGGGGATCAATGTTCGTGACGCCACCTGCGGGTGACGGTAAAGGGGAGTACCGCCGCTGCCGAAGGGAGTACCGGGGCAGATGGTATGGGGGCAGCCAGGTGTCAGTCCCTCCGCAGGTAGGAAAGGCCCCGGACAGTGGGGATTTTGTAAACGGGTGGCTTGGCCTTGAAAAGCAGGGTGCAGAGGTGAGATTACTCACTGCGGTAGTCGTGGTGCTGGATTAGGTGGAATAAGCAGACACTCACACAGATGGCAAACCAAAGTCTCTAAGCACCGCAGTCTCTACGGGGGGAGCCCGTCCAGGTCCCGCTCCCACCAGTGTTACTTGGTAAGTCCGGAGCCCGGCCTCTGTGCATAAAATGATTGACCGTTGTGGCCCCTCAGCTTGAAGCTTTCGGGGCCCCGTTACCCGTGTGTATGGCAGCTGTGCTCTTGATGGCTGGCACTTGGGATTTTAGTGGGTTGTGTGGTTTGGAGAATCCTATCCCCCTTGTTGTGTTGGTACCTTCAATCTCTGAGTTCTTGGGGAAAGTTCATAAAGAGACTATCCTCCACAGGTGAATTATCAGGTTGCGAAAAGCTACTCCCTGATCTAGGGTCCAGTACCCCACCGTACTCTGTACCAGTCCGGTTACTGGACTTCTGGTGCAGACCGTTCTCCAAAACTAAGTCTGTTACACCTTCTCCGATACCCTGCGACCGGGTCTTTGACTCCTGTGGTCCCGGACCACCGTCTGCGACCCAACCTGTCGCCTCCCTGGAAGCTCCAACTCCCTAGCTCCTCACTCTTTGAGGGCTAACTCTGTTCTCACTCTCAGCCCCTCCCACCAGTCTGCCTGACCCCTAGGTGGGCGGCCCTGCTCTAACCTGACCAACCCACTGGTGTGTCTGTACAGTTCTGGTGTTAGGTGTGGTTGGGATTTGTAGTGTGGGTGTTAGTGACACTGTTGATGGGAACCTGTAACCATGGAGGGTAGACCCTGCACCCTTGGGGACAGGATGCAGTTCCCTGTAGCACCCTGATGTAGTCAGGGGCGCTACAGCTGTATTTTTGGTTTGCAGACTGGCACAGCCCTAACTTTTTCCTTCCAGTTTCCTCAGAGTCCCAGCTCTGCACTACCTCTTCTATCAGGGTCCCGCATACCCCTACATTCGCCCTGCAGTCCCATTGTCCAATGGAGACCTGCCTGCAGGGGACCAGTGCGTCCCCGCCACACCATACAAGTTCCTTCTCAAACAGCCATCTTCCTTATTCTCTTCTCTTTTCCTGTCTCAGGGAATTAACCCTCCAAGATTCCTCCCAGGGGCCAAACTTTCCTTAACCCCTGGTGTCCCTGCCCTAGGATGCAGCCGAATTACCCAGCTAAAATGACAGAAGTATGAGTTAAAAAAGCCTTAGTGTCCAGGGTGAAAATTGCAGAATTACAAATTTTATTTCTTTTCATTTATTTAATATACCGTATTTTTCGTTTCATAAGACGCACCCCAAATTTAGAGAAAAAAAAAAGGGGTCTGTCTTATAATCTGGTGGTATCTTACTGGAGGGGAGGTGGCAGCGGTAGTGGATCCGGTCGGAAGAGGCTGGGGCAGTGCTAGAGTAGGGTGATGCTGCAGTCAGTACAGTGGGTGTCACAGATGCTCGCTGGGGAGAGCAGCGTTGCGCTGTGGGTGGTGAGGCAGGGGCTGCCATCCTGAATGTCGGTGGTGTGGGCTTTAAAGAAACGGCGCCCAGAGTTGGCGCGTGCACAGATTAAGCTATCGGTTCACTCTCAAGCCGAGCTTTCATCTGAGCAGGGGCCATTTTCCTTAGGTCCGCTGCTGGGAAATCAATGGTCAGGAGGCAGTGCATGCGCAAATGAGATCTTGAGTCAAGAGCTCAATCTGCGAATGTGCTAACTTCAGGCGGCATTATTTGAAGCCCGCACCAGCGACATTCAGGATGGCGGCCCTGCCTCACCGTCCGCAGTGCAGCAGAGCCCACAGCGCACCACAACAGAGCCCACAGCGCACCGCAGCAGAGGCCACAGCGCACCAGAGCCTACAGCGCATCGCAGCAGAGTTTACAGCGCACCGCAGCAGAACCCACAGCGTACAGCAGCAAAGCCCGCAGCATCGCCTCTGCCTCCTGTGACCCCTCTCCGCCACCCCACGCTAAGCTATATTCAGCTTATAAGACGCACCCCTGATAGTTTTTCAAACAGGTGCAGGCTTTTATCTTATGCTAAACAGTTAATGTTGGAAGTTTTACCTTCTAGACTCCATGTCTTTAATGGAGGTCATTTGGAGATCATTGTTAAGCACAAGCATGAAAAAAAACCCCTCCGAATTACAGCCGGTGAGAATGACAATAGACTAGTACTTGTGTAATCAACTCCCGTACGAATAATGACAGCTTCTGATTTGACAAGTTGTGTACACAGATGTCATATGAAATGAAGGCAGATAATCAAGGAAGAACAATAAACAAAACTCTTTTTATACCGAGATAGATTACAGCTAATTATAGGCGCCGCGCAGGAAGACTGCTGACGACAGTTTGCATCGAAAGGTGCCACGGTCAGGTTGACTTGCCGAGGAAAAATATTGCTTTTGCCTCTTTATTTTATGTCTTTTTATCCCCCCCATGAAACAAACTGCAGAAAGTGAGCATCGGTCCTTGTGCACAGACTTTTGATCGCCATGCATTTTAATTGACTTAGTTAACATTTGCATTTCCTCGGCTCTGACCTTTAAATTGAGCTACTTGACTTCTGGAGAGTATTCTGTGAAGATAGCCTTTTAACCTGGTTGTATAAATGAAATGCTAACATGTAAATGGTTAATCACTCATGCATGCATATTAATTCAAAGTCCTAGTAGGTGTCAGAGTCCAAGCGTCTTCATAAATGGGCTTAGACTTGCAGAATACGACTCACCTGGTATTAATGAGATACTTGGGACTGGAACAGATGTGAGAAAAGTACTCCCTCTCTTTGAATTCTATGCTTTAAAGTATCAGTGGTCTTTAAAGGGAACCTGTCACCAGGATTTTCCCTTATAACCTGCGGTCACCACCAGTGAGCTCTTATATACTGCATTCTAGAATACTTTCTATAAGAGTCCAGGCTGCTGTGTATAATGTAAAAAAACCTTTACTATTCTCACCTAGGGTGCAGTCGGGTCCAATGGGTGTCACTGCTCTTGGTCCAGTGCCTCCTCCATCTTGTGCAATTGTTGTCCTCCTTCCCAGCCTCGTATGTGTGGCACCCCAGGGTTGCCACAGTAACAACACAAAGGGTTAACTCCCCACACACAACACCAAGACCTCTTGGCCAGAAGGGGGAGACCAAGCTGCTTCCCTGTATATTCTGGTGGGAAGGGGAAATGGTCAGTAGTTTCAGTTTGTGAGTTCAGTGCAGAGAACTGAGGAGAAAGGATCTGCAGGTTGGAAGCTGGCTTTAGCTCACCTCAGGATCCACTGACCAATTCCAGGCCTAGCTGAGGGTCTGAGGAAAGGAGACAGATTACACAGGGGAACATTCCTGGGAGACAGAGCATTGCAGAGCTCACCCCAGTGGAGCACACAGAACGGATGCTGGATCCGAGACTGCAGGTTACATACTGTACAGTTAACACCAGAGAAGTGAGGATTCCACATTCTCTATCTGTACCACAGACACCGCAACAAACGCAGAGTTCAGGAACATACTAGGAAGGACTCGAGTTGCCTGTCAGGTCGGTACCTAGGAGCAGAGCAGAGCCGGCTGCCTAGTTCACACAGCAGCAGGGCCACAGACACACAGTGCAGGCAAGGAAGCCAAAACGGCCCGGCTGGGTGGGAGAAACCCTGAACCCCTCACAGACTCCGTGGACAGTACTCTGCTGAATACCATCATCAGTAAAAGACAAAGAAACTGCAAAAACGTTAGTCTGCCTGTTTATTGTGCTCGTGTCCTGCACTCCCCCCATAGACTAACACACTGCCCCGGGGAAAAGGCTCTACCCGTGGGGAGCCGTCCCATCTCAAGCTGCCTTCCATCACCCCGGAGGTTCTGCAGCAGCGGTGGTCATCTCTGATCACATTCCACGGGTGGCGTCACGAACATAACCCCCTTTTTTATTGTGGAACCAGGGAGCACGGACCGGGTCACGACACCGTGATCCCCTTTCCAGAAGCAACCCCTTGGCCCGGTTCTGGGTATCCCCTTAACCCCTGGCGACACAACTTTGGCGTCACGAACAGGATGCAGACTGGACCCGGCTGCAACCCGGGTGACGTGTGCCTGTAAAGACTTATTGCATCGCATAAAAGACTTGCACTGTGAATTGTTGCAACAAAGAACGGACTTTAAACTTTGCAAAGATACCTGGAAAAATCCAAAAACATCATTGGTAAAATTTTCCAGGCGCCATCTTTAATTGCGCCATTAGCTGCTACGCGCGGGAAAACATCGCGCCTAAACTAAGACTCCGCCCACCGCTTGCAGAGGAGGTGCGCTCGGTGCTGCGACCCGAACGAAAACACAGAAAAGTGTCCCAGGCTTGCTGTCAAGAAGACTGGTGAAATTAACTAAGTGGGCGCAAAGATGTCGCAGCAGGGAGGCGCTGTTGTACCCGGCGGTGCAGCGGCACCTATCATGCCGTTCCTGATGCCGTACACCCCGGGTGCAGTGTGGCTGCCGCAGTACTCAGGTGAGCCCAACACACTTAATGACTTTATCGGAAAGCTAAAAATCTACTACAGCATGTACCCCCTCACAGAAGCTCAGCGTGTTGGTATGCTTATGGGACAGTTAACTGGCAATGCCCAGCGGGAGGCTACATCCTGGCCGGACGATGCAAAGGACACTGTAGAGCATATAATAGCTGGACTAAAAGCAGCTTTTGAATCCACTGCTGGCAGCCGGGCTAAAATGAGGTTCTTTGGATGCAAGCAAAAACCTAGAGAGAGCGCAAGAGACTTTGCCTTAAACTTGCAGGAGGCGTTCAGAGCACTTAAATTAGCAGAACCTGCCTTATCCCCTGGAGCAGATAAGCTGCTGATAGACCAATTCCTGGATGGACTCTCATCCCCTTCCCACCGGGGACAACTGAGCATGATGGTGATCCAGGATCCAGGACTAACATTTGCCCAGCTAAAGGATAGAGCCATCCGCCTCCAGCAGGTGGAGGAGCCGCAGGATATAGACTCTGTTCAACACCTTACAGCGGCACCCCAGCAGCCAGTAGTGCCGGTGATATCGGCCATGTCAGCGGCTGCTGCTAACCACCTGGAGCTGATCACTAATGAGGCTCTCCATCAAAGGCTTGATGCCCTGACAGACCCTGTTGCTTCCATGGCTAGAATCGTCCAGGAGCTGCGTGGATCCAAGTCTGCACCCAAGATTGAGCTGGCGAGTCACGACCAGCAAGGAGGATGTCCCGTGGATGAGGCCTAGGAGATACCAAGTGACGAGAGGACGACCCAGCGACCGCTACCAGCCGGATGGACAGCCCATTTGTCGCCGTTGCAAGGAGCCAGGTCACTTTGCCCGTGAATGTGCTTTAAATCGGGATCCCCTGGGGAGGCGGGCCGCTCCTCAGGAATGAACTCTCAAGGTCCCTCACCCTGGCACGACAAGTATGTGGGGGGACATCCAGTCATCCCCATCGTGCTGGATGGCATTCCGCTCAACACCTTGCTGGACACTGGTTCCCAAATAACATCAATTCCGCATGTCCTTTATAAGAGGTACTGGGCTGATTCAGATGTTAGCAGTGGTCCATCTAATGTTGCATTGAATATATGGGCTAGCAATTGTGAATTAGTACCACAGGTTGGTTTCAGAGAAATGACCATTAAGATTGGGAGAGTAGAATTGCAGAACCAAGGTATTGTCATTGTTGATGTTGACCGGCGAGAACGTGAACCAACTATGCTGCTAGGAATGAATGTAATTGAAAATTGTTTTGCAGAGGTAATTACTGTCTTGCAGCAGATCACCGAGACTGCCAAACCTGGGCAACAGAGACTCCTGCAGAAGGAAATTAAAGCCTTGATGCTGAAGCAGCAGGTAGAAATGTCAGGAGGTGAAATTGGCAGTGCAAGGGTAAGTGACCCAATACCTATTGTAATTCCTCCCAAAACAGAAATGCTGGTCTGGTGTAGAGCCGCAATAGGCATCAGAGGGCGAGACTATCAGACCCTGGTAGAACCCGTGTACTCAGACAGTAGGCCCACTGTACTGACGGCCAGAGGAATAGTTGAGGTACATCGGGGAAGAGTGCCAATACGCCTTCTAAATTGTGGAGAAGATGAGGTCACCCTACCAAAGTATGCTACCATGGCTAAGCTATATACGGTTGATAACAATGCCATCACCACCGTTGAACCCTTAAGCCCGTCAAGTCAGGCGGAGGACAATGGCTCAGAGGGAAAGCTGGAGGATTGGTGCCAAAAGCTACATGGAGGTACCGATTCTACACCCTCCCATCAAAAGCATGGAGTATACAGGGTAGTGAAAGATTATTAACAAATATTCAGCAAAAACCCATTAGACTTTGGGCAGATCAAAGGGGTAGAGCACACTATACCCACAGGTAACCATCCACCCATAAAGGAGAGGTATAGACCAGTACCACCGGCTCACTACCAATGCGCCAAAGACATGCTCAAAGTAATGAAAGAAGCAGGGGTAATAAGAGACAGTTGTAGCCCCTGGGCAGCTCCACTAGTGCCAGTTAGAAAAAAAGATGGGACCATGAGGATGTGCGTAGACTACAGACGGATCAACCGCATTACACACAAGGATGCATACCCATTACCTAGGATAGAAGAGTCATTGGCTGCATTAAAATCCGCTACTTACTTTTCCACCCTAGATCTGACTAGTGGGTATTGGCAAGTTCCTGTGGCAGAGGCTGATAAGGAGAAGACAGCATTCACCACGCCGATGGGCCTCTGTGAGTTCAATTGTATGCCGTTTGGACTCTGCAACGCACCTGGAACCTTCCAGCGACTGATGGAGTGCTGCCTAGAACATAAGAACTTTGAAACTGTCCTCCTG
Source organism: Anomaloglossus baeobatrachus (assembly GCF_048569485.1). NCBI lineage: Eukaryota > Metazoa > Chordata > Amphibia > Anura > Aromobatidae > Anomaloglossus > Anomaloglossus baeobatrachus. Next base: position 263,705,285 of record NC_134359.1, read on the forward strand.
TACCTGGATGACGTCATAGTCTACTCCAAGACCTATGAACAGCATCTACAAGACCTGACAGAAGTGTTTGAAGCCTTATCCGGATACGGCATGAAAATCAAGCCATCAAAGTGTCACCTTCTAAAGCCAAGGGTACAGTACCTGGGACATGTCGTGAGCTCAGAAGGGGTAGCACCAGATCCTGAAAAAGTTACCGTGATAAGAGATTGGCCGAGACCCACCAGCGTGAAAGAGGTGAGGCAATTCCTGGGACTGGTTGGCTACTATAGAAGATTTATAAAAGGGTTCACGAAGCTAGCAGCTCCCCTACAAGACATCCTGGTAGGACAGTCAAAGAGTCTACAGCCCGAAATCCTCCTTTCCAGTGGAGTGATGAGAGAGAAGAGTCCTTTAAGAAGTTGAAGTGGGCACTGACAGGAGAAGAGATCCTGGCATATCCAGATTACCATCAACCCTTCATTTTGTACACGGATGCCAGCAACGTAAGACTGGGAGCAGTATTGCCTCAAAAGCAGGAAGGCAAGGAGAAAGTTATTGCCTTTGCAAGCAGGAAGCTCCGGCCTACAGAAAGAAACCCAGAGAATTACAGCTCCTTCAAGTTAAAACTACTGGCAGTAGTTTGGGCTGTAACAGAGCATTTCAAACACTACCTGGCAGCTGCAGAATTTACCATCTTTACTGACAACAATCCGTTGACCCACCTGGACTCTGCAAAATTAGGTGCGCTGGAACAGCGATGGATAGCCCGACTGTCAAACTACAACTTTGTCATCAAGTACAGGGCAGGCCACAAGAATGGGAATGCATATGGCTTATCCCGGATGCCACACTCGGGGAACGTGGAAGAGGAACCGAAGGGTCTGGAAGAAATTGAGCTGCCGGCCTTTCACCGTCCTAAGGTGGGACAGTATCAACCGAGTGTCTACCAAAAACAACAGCAGGTAACTCTCAACCCATTAGCACACCACGGATGGACTGACACACAAGACAGCGATCTAGCTGTGAAGCTAGTGAAAGAACTGCTTACACAACAAGGTGCATACCCTAATCAGAATGCCCCAGCTGAGACACAACATCTCTGGAAAGAGAGAGGTAAATTGTTCCTGTACCAAGGGAAGCTCTGTAGAAGGCACACCAATCCAAAAACACATGAGTTGGTCTGGCAGATCATCGTGCCCAAGAGAGACGTCAAGATGGTTCTGGAAGCTTACCACGACGGTGCTGGTCATTTTGGTTGGAAAAAGTTGGAAGTGCTCTTAAGAGAAAGATTCTACTGGGTTGGCATGAGAAAATCAATTGAAGATTGGTGTAGAAAATGCGGACCGTGCAACCTCAGAAGAAAGGATCAACAGAACCAGAGAGCTCCACTCCAGTCCATAGTAACCAAGCAACCACTCGAGCTAGTCGCATTAGACCACGTCAAGTTGTCACCAAGCCGGTCCGGCTATGTCTATGCCTTAACCATCGTGGACCATTACTCACGCTTCTTAGTGGTGGTACCCGTGAAAGACCTTACAGCTAGAACAGCAGCTAAAGCATTCCAGACGTACTTTTGCAGACCCCATGGTTACCCAGAACAAGTCCTTGCAGATCAAGGTCCAGCTTTCGAATCACAGATCTTCCAAGAATTCTGCAACATGTATGGCTGTAAAAAGATCCGCACAACAGCATACCATCCCCAAACAAATGGCTTATGTGAGAAGATGAACCATATTGTGATTGACCTGTTGAAGACCTTACCAGAGTCAGAAAGAAATCAATGGCCAGAGAAATTGCCAGACTTGGTGGACTTGTACAATCATGTCCCGGTGAGTTCTACAAACTGCACGCCTGCTTACCTCATGCGCCGGTAAACTGCCAATTGATTTAGATATGGGAATTCTGAAGCCAGATGCGGAAGTTCAAGAATCCAATTGGGATACCCTACGTCAGCAGCAGTATCACCAAGTAGAAGAGTGCGTAGAGAAAAGTCTCCAACAAGCTAGGGGAAGACAGGAGAGAACCTTCAACCAGCATGCTCTAGCAAACTCATTGCAACCTGGTGACCAAGTTCTCAAGAGGAAACGGCGCACAAACAAATTGGATAATCAGTGGGAAACCACCCCATATACAGTCTTACCATCCAGTATGGATAATCCCAAAGTGTGTCTCATCAGTAAGGATGAAGGAAGGACATAAGCTGTCGTGTCAAGGGATCAACTCAAACCGTGTCCTGAAACCCTGAAGACACCAGAAGTCACCTTACCCATACAGGTACAACCTGTCAAGAAGGAAGAAGATGTGTTCCATACAGTCTTAGGAGATTTCCCAAAAACATGGCCAAATTACCATGGAGCAGTAGTAGTCCCGATGATCGCCTTCCCTCAAGTGGTGGAACCAGCATCAGAACTCGTACCACAAGAAGTCTCAAGACAAGAAGAACTGGAAGTCGAAACCGTAGAGGAAGAACAGATTCCTGGTCCCAGTGAGCTTGCCAGTCCTACAGTCAGCCCCCCATCCTCACAAGTACCAGAAACACCAAATAGGTACACTTCCACTCACACCATTATGCTAAGTACACCCAGTACACCAGCAGTACGCAGGTCACAGCGTAGTACTCAGGGTCAGATACCAGCAAGATATAAAGACTAATGTGGAATTGCATATAAAATGTACATATGTTATAATGTTTATATGAAAAACCGTAACAGTTTAGTGTACAGAAAAGGTGAGAGAAGAGTGGTGTAAGGTGGCAGCACGGAGAGTTACAACTTGATCACATTGTTGGTGGCCCGAGGGCCGTGAGGCCTAATGCACTTACGACCAGAGTAGAGACACCTGTAAGAAGCGTTTGGTTGTTTAAATGTTTATATAATTGCAACGTTAAGACCAAAAGCCCAGTACCTACAGAGACTATACTGTATGAACACTTATATATTTTTGAACATTTTGGACTCTTTTTGAGCTTTAAGGTTTTTGTATTTTTTCCTTTTGAGACTCTGTATATATATAATTGTTGTGATAACTTGTTTGTTTGTTTCACAGTCCTGGAGTACTGTTCTTCACTAAGGGGGAATGTGGCACCCCAGGGTTGCCACAGTAACAACACAAAGGGTTAACTCCCCACACACAACACCAAGACCTCCTGGCCAGAAGGGGGAGACCAAGCTGCTTCCCTGTATATTCTGGTGGGGAGGGGAAATGGTCAGTAGTTTCAGTTTGTGAGTTCAGTGCAGAGAACTGAGGAGAAAGGATCTGCAGGTTGGAAGCTGGCTTTAGCTCACCTCAGGATCCACTGACCAATTCCAGGCCTAGCTGAGGGTCTGAGGGAAGGAGACAGAGTACACAGAGGAACATTCCTGGGAGGCAGAGCATTGCAGAGCTCACCCCAGTGGAGCACACAGAACGGATGCTGGATCCGGGACTGCAGGTTAGATACTGTACAGTTAACACCAGAGAAGTGAGGATTCCACATTCTCTATCTGTACCACAGACACAGCAACAAAGGCAGAGTTCAGGAACATACTAGGAAGGACTCGAGTTGCCTGTCAGGTCGGTACCTAGGAGCAGAGCAGAGCCGGCTGCCTAGTTCACACAGCAGCAGGGCCACAGACACACAGTGCAGACAAGGAAGCCAAAACGGCCCGGCTGGGTGGGAGAAGCCCTGAACCCCTCACAGACTCCGTGGACAGTACTCTGCTGAATACCATCATCAGTAAAAAACAAAGAAACTGCAAAACCGTGAGTCTGCCTGTTTATTGTGCTCGTGTCCTGCACTCCCCCCATAGATTAACACACTGCCCCGGGGAAAAGGCTCTACCCGTGGGGAGCCGTCCCATCTCAAGCTGCCTTCCTTCACCCCCGGAGGTTCTGCAGCAGCGGTGGTCATCTCTGATCACATTCCACGGCTGGCGTCACGAATATAACCCCCCTTTTTATTGTGGAACCAGGGAGCACAGACCAGGTCACGACACCGTGATCCCCTTTCCAGAAGCAACCCCTTGGCCCGGTTCTGGGTATCCCCTTAACCCCTGGCGACACAACTTTGGCGTCATCCTGCGTCATAAACACAGAGGCCTCCATTGTGCTCCTGCGCATGCGCACTTTGATCTGTGCTCCTAAGGGCAGAAGAAAGTACTCTAACGCACAGGCCAGAGCATGCGCACTACAATATTTTGATGTGCCCTCAGCCGCATAGATCAAAGTGCGCATGCGCAGGAGCACAATGGAGGCCTTTGTGTGGATGACGCAGGACATGTCATCCACATGGGGCTGGGAAGGAAGACGGCGATTGCACAAGATGGAGGAGGCGCCGGACCAAGAGCAGTGACGCCCATTAGACGCAACTGCACCCTAAGTGAGTATTATAGAGGTGTGTTTTACATTATACAGAGCGGTCTAGGCTCTTTTATATAGTATTCTGGAATGCCATATATAAGAGCTCACTGGTGGTGGCCACAGCTCATAAGGAAAAACCTGGTGAGAGGTTCCCTTTAAGAAGGTCTTAAAGAGGTAGTTCACTACTTTGCTATAGTGGCCACCGCTTTGTAAAACTGATAGGGAAAGCTTTTTCTAAATATCTTGATCAGCCAATTCTGCCTCTAAGCGGCGCCATCCGTTCATCCCCATCAAGTGACCCCCGGGGCTCCGTGACATCTGAGATCCAGTGATGTTACATCTCTTTGCCTTTTTCTCACTACCTCCTTCACTCCTCTGCATAGACTACAATAGCAAAACCTATAGGAAACAATGAGTGAACAAGCCCGATGATAAAAGCATATCTTTATTGGATAATAATTAAAAACACAAACGTAGAGAACAAAAGATGAGGTCACAATGAAATAGCCTCAGGTGATCAGAATTTTAGTCTATAGATGGCATAGGTGCACAGAAAATACGTGTCAAAGAAAACAATAAGTCATAAGAAAAATGGGCCCATATTAGAATTTAGAGAACATCCACAAAAATACTAAGTAGATACAACACATATAAATACCATATTATACTGTCCCAATGGGAAGGGAAAAAAAATTTCAAAGGCAAAAGCCCGTTGTATCCACTAAATGGCAACAAATGCTCATAGCATAATAATAAGGCATGAAATAGAATGGTAAAGGACCTTGATATGGAAAATAAGGTACTGGACAATAAGTGGAGGGAATATGGGTCAGGCTGGAAAGAGATGAACCCCAAGAAAAAAGGGGGAAGAGAAATACCAGAGGCAGAGGTATGTAATGAGAATCAAATATTGACAAGAAGGTAGTAAAAGTGCAAAGATATTATTCAGACAGAAGTCCAAGGCAAATGCCGATGAAATCCATAGGATAATGATCCTACAAAGTATAGCCAAAGGCTATAAGAACCAACCATAGCAATACTAAAGACACAAGTTAACGACACAAGATATCAAGCAGATAACAACCTGAGGGTAACAGGATACCCCAACACGTGTTTCGCAAAACCTTCTTCCCCTTTTTCATTTTGTTCTCTACGTTTGTGTTTTTAATTATTATCCAATAAAAATATGCTTTTATCATCGGGCTTGTTCACTCATTGTTTCCTATAGGTTTTTCTGCTGAGTGAGTGGAGCCACCATTTATATATTTGCTTTGGTCAAAAAATTGTTTTTTTATAGACTACAATAGGCAGCTGAAATCTGATCCCTCAATGAATAGTCTTGAACAGGATAGATTTTTAGCAATTTTTCAAAGTGTATAATTAGTCGGGAAGGCAAGAGGAGTAAAAGAAGAGGCTCATAAGTGGCTGCAAAGAATTTTCATCTAATATAATTTATCACAAAGTTCCTTATATTTGCTTGTACTATTGATTTATGTAAAGTTTTTAAAAAGGACAGTGACTATTCAAATATAATCATCTGAGGTCCACTGTCATCCAGATATAACTCAGCTGTACACGGGGGCTAAACTGTCCAGACATCGGCTGAGATTGCAGGAGAAGCAGAGACCGGGTAAGTCAGCTAAATGTCATTTAACAGCCTGGAAGATCTGCAGTTGATTGTTTGTGATATGACACGGCTCCTCTGGGGATCGCAGAACCCTTTGCGCGGCTTGTGGCATTTCCCAAGAAGATGGAGGTGTAAGTATATTGAGTGCGATGTCACTTTGTCAACATGTCATTGACACAGGTGGAGAATCATTATTGTCTTTCGCAAAATAAAGATATGAAGCTCAGCACTGGAAGTGTGTTTGACTGTAGGCGTCACATGGTCCGCAGTGAGATCCGCCGTGTCTTGCCTTTAATTACATTGGATTAAGCAGGCAGCTGTTCTGTAAGACGGGGTATTGGTGAATGTGAAATCACAAGCCTACAGTCTGATTTTCGAAAATAATATTTTACCTTTATTCCACCATTATTATAGGTTTGTCTAGGCACGAACATAAATAAACTCTTCACTGACTTTCTTGGGATCTGACATTCTATAGAAGCTTCCCCAAAAATTCCAACTTACATGTCCACAAATATTAGGGTATGTCTACAAGGGACTGAAATACTACATTGGAAACTTAAAGGGACTCTGTCAGCAGATTTATGCAATGTAACCTGAAGACAACATGCTGCAAGTGTTAAAACAGAGACTTCAGCCCTGTGTCTGTTATTTCACAGTCTTTTTTTGTATACCTGAACTGTTCGCTTAAGCCTCTTATCTTTATCATTAGTGGGTCTCAGCAGTGCAAGAATTAGGGTCAGCTGTTGTGAATGTCAGTTATGCTTTTGCTGCTGTGAGGCTCCCTTTTGTGGCCAGTAATGGTGTTTGGACAGAGACCAGGTGTGCTGGAGCAAGGGTTATGGGTAGGAGGATAACTCTTGGGTTGTGGCTTCTGACATTCATGCGGACAGGTTGGTTCACACCTTCCATCATGCTCACCCTGAGCGACCCGGTGGCGTTGGTGAGGTTCGGTGACCCCTCCTCAAGGGGGGGGTACTGTTGTGAATGTCAGTTATACTTTTGCTGCTGTGAGGCTCCCTCTTGTGGCCAGGAATGGTTTGGACAGAGACCAGGTGTGCTGGAGCAATGGGCGTTTCCATTGCTAACTCTCTGCCTATTTAAACCTTGGTCTTCTAGCAGTCTGAGCCGGTTGTCATTTGTCCTTTAGTTTACCAGCCTTCTCATCTTGCTCCAGACCACATCTACCCCAGATAAATGCTTTGTTCTTTCTTATGTTGTTTTGTTCTTTTTGTTCTTATCTGGGTTTGTCTTTTACTGTGGTAATTGTCAGATCATTTGCATGCAGGAATCTTCCCTCTCTGTTGCTTAGTTGGGAAGCTCCCTGCAGCTATGTTTGGAGTTTTGCTCCTATAAGTCCATGTGTTTGTTGCTTCTTGAATTTGTAATTGTTCCTGCTTTCTGTTCGTTGGTATGACAAGAGCGCCTGATATAGGACGGAGTTCAGATCGTACGATCTGAGGACTTTTTGTACTATCAGGTATTTTGATTATTGTAGGGTTTTTCTCTGGCCACCATCAGCCCCTTTCCTATCCTTTCGTATTTAGTCAATGGAGTCTCACCTTTGCTAATCCTATCATCCATCTGTGTATTGTGTTTTCCTATATCACCGTAGTCTTTGAATGTGGGGGGCTTGCTATACCTTTGTGGTCTATTTCTGAGGCAGAGAGTTATTCAACCTTCATTCCTTTAGGATAGCTAGTTCTCCGGCTGGGTTCACGGTGCATAGGATGTTAGCTCACCCCTCAGCTACTTCTAGTGTTGATGGTTAGTAAGGGGATGGCGGCCAGATTAGTTGCCAATGCTCTTGTCACCTTTTTTTGCCAATGATCTGTTGTGATCTTCCATGGTTTCGGATCATAACAGTCAGCACACACGGGAAGTAATACGGAGAGAGTGAAATGCGATAAAAAAATCGCATTCCACTCAGACCAATATTACTCTATGGGCCCTAATCGGACCGAGAAACCATGCTACGGCTAGAGTGTGATCCTGTTTCACTTGCACCCATTCAAGTCTATGGGGGCGAGAGAAATGTCATATTGCACTCGCATTACACCGGAGTGTAATGCGATTCTCGCTTCAGCCGGCAGCGGAGGAGATGGGGAGATAAATCCCTCCCTCCACAGCACCGACCCTCCCCTCCGCAGCTGTGGTCTGATTGAGGGTTGGACCACAGTCGCATTACATTCGGCTCCTGCTGCGAGCGTGAACTGAGTGTTATGCGGGAATGTGTGGCCTCAGCCTTATAGTCCGCCTCTGCTACATGTGAAATCTCAAATCTTTCACTGTGTCAGAACAGCTGTAGCCACTAATCTAAGAGATACATCATTGAACTCAGGGCCTCTTTGCCTACATCATGCTGCTCTCAGATGAGGTAGCAAAAACCTGCTGACAGATTCCCTTTAAGCGTAAAAATTCAGAACAAATTCTGCTTTTTTTGTCACAACTATCTGTGAAATTCTGCAGATATTATCATTTGCATCTAAATAAGTTCTCACTAAAGTTTTTTCCTGAAGCAAAATAGTCACAGTAAGGCTTTTTATTGATTTTTTAAATAAATATTGGAGCGGAAACTGCACAGAAATTGAATGGAAAATCCAAGTTTTTGAAGGGTTTTTGAGTGTTAAGAAGGATTTGGAGAGCGTTCTCTAAGTTTTTGCTTTAAAACGACTCCATGTGCACATACCAAAGAGGTATGTGCATAAGGTATGGATTTTTGGAAAAAGAAATCCACAGTGTAATGCAATACCAGCAAAGTTAATGAGACTTTTCTGATCTTACCTACACAATGCTTTCTTTTCAGGCCTGAAATTGACCTATTTTGTGGATTTTAAAACAGTTAATGGATCCATTCTACATAGACTCCAATGTTAGAAAAAAACGGATCTGGCAGAAATCGGTTATTTAACAAAGGACAAAAAAAGTTGTGTTTGCAGAACTTTTTTTGCCAACGGATCTCTACAGGATCCATTCTAACAGATGATTACAGGACATGTGAGCTCAGCCTAATAATACCACTTTTGTGCCACTCCCCATGAATCTTAAAGATTATTCTAATCTTATTCAATTCAGTCCCTTCTCCACAGCACACTGAGCGGGTACGGTATGGGTGGCACCAAACAGTGACATCATTGTAATATCTGTATCTTCGGATCCATGATCCACTACAGGATTTAACTGTATTGGTGAAGGAAGGTGTGGACGTTGGGCTGTGAGAGATCCAGTGGTTGTAGCCCTCTTCAGGCAAGGTGTGCGACACTTACTGTAGTCTTCAGGGCAGCAGCCACCACCTCGCAGCCAGTTGCCATCTTGTATGTAGTAGACATAGGACTCTGGAGAATTCTTGACAAATTGACTGTAAATGGTTTATTAATACTTTCACATACACGACAGACATGGCCACACTTATACGGTTCTGTTTTCTGGAGTACTCCATCTGGCTTATCCTTCTGAGTGGGACCTAGTCCTCGAGCTGCCAGGCATATGCCTCTGCTTCCCCCTTGTTTTATGCTGCAGCTGGCTGTGGTCCACTAACTGCCTCGGACGGCTTCTAGTCTCTCAACTTCCCTAGGCCCGTTCCAAGGAACTCTCTCGGGCACATCCGTCTAGTCCCTGGACTCTTCTAAGCCTGTCCCCAGGTGAGCTATAGGCTCCGGACCCTTGAAAGATACCTCCAGGATCCCCAACGGACCCAAGTTTCAACATCACGTCCTCACTCCATGAACTCCTCTGTAGAACTGCTGCCTTATAGCCCATCTCTACAGCCACTCCTCTTGCCGTCTGTCTTTCCTCTTACCTTTCTCTGTAATCAGGAAGTATCTGATACTGCTATATATATTACTAACAACATCTTTCTACATTACATTCCTATACTTTACCTTACACTACATTCTACTTAACATTCTCCACTCTGCTACTTCTATTACAAACTATGTTCTACCCTAAAGCTTATCTTCCTAAGGCTAGTTTCACACTTGCGTTCAGCGCATTCCGTCACTATGGAAAATACCGCAGTCCGTTAACGGACCGCGCTATTCTCCTTAGAGTTGTATGGACGACGCACTGTAACGCAAGTGTCTGCGTTGCATCCGCTGGACGACGCAGCGGCGTTATTTTGACGCTGCGTCTAGCGGATTGAACGCAGCATGTAACTTTTTTGGAGCGTTAAAATAGCGCATCATGACGGAATCCGTTGGAATCCGCCACGGTGTCTAATGATTGTCTATGGTGGCGGTTTCCGCCGCTATGCGCTAAGCGGCGGAATCCGCTGATGGATTTCGTCACGTTCTACTGCACATGCTCAGCATGTCCAGCAGAACGATCGAAATCGTTTAAAATCACTCCTGGTCTCTGTCCCCCCTCTCCCTCCTCTCTCCCCTCCTCTCTCATACTCACCGATCACGGGCGCGACGCTGCACAGCTGTCACACTGCTCCGGCGGCTTTTCTTCTTTTGAAAAAGCTGGCCGCCCATTATTCAATCTCGTATTCCCTGCTTTCCCCGCCCACCGGCGCCTATGATTGGTTGCAGCCAGACCCGCCCCCACGCTGACTGACAGCTGTCTCACTGCAACCAATCACAGCCGCCGGTGGGCGTGTCTATATCGTGCAGTACAATAAATAAATAAATAATTTAAAAAAACGGCGTGCGGTCCCCCCCAATTTTAATACCAGCCAGATAAAGCCATACGGCTGAAGGCTGGTATTCTCAGGATGGGGAGCCCTACATTATGGGGAGCCCCCCAGCCTAACAATATCAGCCAGCAGCCGCCCAGAATAGTCGCATCCATTAGATGCGACAGTTCTGGGACTGTACCCGGCTCTTCCCGATTTGCCCTGGTGCATTGGCAAATCGGGGTAATAAGGAGTTAATGGCAGCCCATAGCTGCCACTAAATCCTAGATTAATCATGTCAGGCGTCTCCCCGAGATACCCTCCATGATTAACCTGTAAGTTAAAGAAAATAAACACACACACCCGAAAAAATCCTTTATTTGGAATAAAAGACAAAAAAAACACCCTCTTTTACCACTTTATTAAAATCCCCAAATACCCCTCCAGGTCCGACGTAATCCAGAGGTCCCGCAACACATCCAGCTCTGCTACATGAAGCTGACAGGAGTGGCAGTAGAACACCGCCGCTCCTGTGAGCTCCACGCAGCAACTGAAGTGAATGGCGCTGTCAGCGGGGACGCCACTGAGGTAATGCCGGTGTGTGTGTGCGGTGATGGTGGGTGCGGTAGTGTCGGGATGTGTGCAGGAATGATGAGGGCTGTAGTGTCGGGATGTGTGCGGGGATGTCGGGATGTGTGTGGGGATGTCGGGCTGTGTGCGGGGATGTCGGGCTGTGTGCGGTAATGTTGGGCTGTGTGCGGGGATGTCGGGATGTGTGCGGGGATGTCGGGATGTGTGCGGGGATGTCGGGCTGTGTGCGGGGATGTGGGGATGTGTGCGGGGATGTCGGGATGTGTGCGTTGATGTCGGGCTGTGTGCGGGGATGTCGGGATGTGTGCGGGGATGTCGGGCTGTGTGCGGGGATGATGGGTGCTCTCTCTCGGCCCAAAGAAAACTTAACGCAATGCGTTATTTCACTGGAATCCGTGGCCTTTATTATCACACTTTTTGCAAGGCATCCGTCACATGCGTTACACAACGCAATGTGACGGATGCCGTTCAACGCGAGTGTGAAACTAGCCTAATACACTTTACTATACATTGCTAATATATAACAGATTGCACTATACAATACCATATACATAGTTATTACAGCACAATGCACTTACATTGACTGTACCAGGCCTCAGCGCTAGGTGGCGCTGACCGTTACACAATCTCGGCTCTGCTACATTGGGGAAACACATACTCCCGCAGCAGCGCAGTCCATATAAAACACACTTGACATAGTAGACATAAAAACAGTATAAAGCTCAGTAGGACTGGGGGCCATACAACCACCTACTAAACTGATGTCAACATAACTGTGGCATTGTCACAGGGTATGTACAGATGGAACAGGGACTTCTAGGCTGATTCTAAGACTGGGGCCCCTGCACTGACCCTTATCTTGAAGGTAGGCTTGATGGTAGCCAGGTCAGAGCTCCTAGCGTGGCCCTGTCTTCTGTCCAAGCCCTGATACTACTCCCCTCCACCCTGGGTGCGGGCCTGAAACCCAGAAACTAAAGCCCCACAAATAGAAACAGACAAGGGTAAATGAAAACTTGTGCACGCTGCACTCAAACACAAAGGAGGGACAATATGTGAACTGGGGAGTAACACAAAAGGGGTAGGAAATAAATGCACAACTGGAGAACTCACACACCACGCAGAACCGCAACTTGTAGATCACCATAGAACTGGATAACCACAGGAACCGAGGAAGCAAAAACTATATCCGGCACACATATTCAGAATCCAGAACCCTTGTAAAAGGTGAAGGCGGCTGGTGATCAGCAGCCTGGGCTCCCAGCAGATGATCACAAGCCAGCAGGAATTAACTCCTGCTGTACTGGAGAGCAGTGAAGCCAGACCCAGCCAACGCCTATGACAGGCTGTGCAAATAAGGAATCCCAGGCTGTTTGTTGGACTCTGCAGTGTGAACAGAGTCCGACGCCACCTTACACCCAATGAGTGCAATGCCGAACACCACACAACGGGTATTAAGAGTTAAAAGTAGAGTATCCAGAAGTCTGGGCTTGGGAATGTGCCTGGACAAAGTTTGAAAAGAGCGAAAAAAGTGTTACTTTCTATTTTTTAGTTTGAAATTTTGCACTCCAAAAAATTTGGTCAAAGGTCATCTGCCCCTGAGCTCACCCTCATGCTGGCCCCATGTGTCTCTATGCAATGTCATCATTGGTAAGTGTCTTCGCGCTGTGTCTGTAGGTGCATTCGTTTTCTCGCTTCTTTATTTTTTACTTCTTAAGGTGTTAATTATAACGCGCCCTCATTGTCACTATATGAGCCTCTTAATATGAAATATGAAGCGTTCCCAGCCAGCAGCGCAGGGGAGCCGGAGATACTCCGTTACTTTTATAGCCGTGTATAATCAGGAAATTGATCCTTTGTATTATGTTTGCATGATACTTTATACCAAACAGTCGAGGAGCGGAAACCAATGTATTTACTCAGAGATCAGACTGGAGGAATACATCAAGGTTTAATCACCTTTTCATTTTCTTCAGTATTATATATACAAAATAAGGTACATAAAGGTAACAACATTCATCTAATTGCTATTTGAGTAAGGAGTGATGATGTTTCCTTAAAGGATAAAGCGAGCAATGGCTTCCTCGATTTCAATGCGACTTTACAAAATGATATTGGACTGTGTCTAACCATGTAAGACAGGGATGACAAAGTCAAATACACAGAGGGACAAAATTAAAAACTTGGACAAAGTTGTGGGCCAACCTTAATCTTTTTTTTAAAAAACATTCTACAACTGAGGACATTTTTCTTTAACTTCAAATATAAAACTTTTCATATGGAAACAAACGTGTCCCATGAGCAATGTACATTTTAATTAATAGATAGTAAGAGTCCGATCACATGACTGGAGCATTGGGTATATTTTCGTGGACAGGGGGAGGACTATGGGGTGCATTATACTATTTGGAGGACTATGGGGCCCGTTATACTATATGGAGGACTATGGGGTGCATTATACTATTTGGAGGACTATGGGGTCAATTATACTATATGGAGGATTATGGGGGGTTCATTATACTATATTGAGGACTATGGAATCCATGATATACATAGAAATCATGGGCCCCATAGCAGAATTTCTAATTGTACCCCCCCCTTCCCCCATGAAAAAACAATAAAAAGCTTTAATATTCAGTGGGAGTCATAGAAGAGCATATCTCACAACTTTGTAGCCTTTCTAAATTAATTATTTTCCTGTTGAAGTCCCTAGATTCCACTTTCATTGCCCCCCTAAAGTATAATGCCAAAAAGCACCCGTCAAATACAGTATGCTGCCTACCACAGTGAAGTCCTCCACAGTACCCTTCACATGCAAGGTATGGTGACCCTACTGTATCCCCTCTATTCCCCTGGAAAAGTATGGTGACCCCCAACACAGTATGATGGCTCAACTGTGATCCCCACACAGCTCTTCACAGAGTATATTCCCCATATAATTTTCCATACAGAATAAAGGGCCCCACATAGCCCTCTATATAGAATTATGGGCCCCACATAGCCCTCTATATAGAATTATGGGCCCCACATAGTCCTCCATACACAATAATGCGTCCCACATAGTTTTCCATATAGAATAATGGGCCCCACATAGTCCTCCATACAGAATAATGGGCCCCACATAGCCCTCCATACAGAATAATGGGTCCCACATAGTGCTTCATACAGAATAAAAGTCCCCACATAGTACTCCATACAGAATAATGAGCTCCACATAACACTCCATACAGAATAATGGGCCCCACATAGCCCTCTATACAGAATAATGTGACCCACATAGCCCTCCATACAGGATAATGCGCCCACATAGCCCTCCATACAGAATAATGGGCCCCGCATAGTCCTCCATACAGAATAATGGACCCCACATAGTCCTCCATACAGAATAATGGGCCCCACATAGCCCTCCATACAGAATAATGGGCCCCACATAGCCCTCCATAGAGAATAATGGGCCCCACATAGCCCTCCATACAGAATAATGGGCCCCACATAGCCCTCCATACAGAATAATGAGCTCCACATAACACTCCATACAGAATAATGGGCCCCACATAGCCCTCTATACAGAATAATGTGACCCACATAGCCCTCCATACAGGATAATGCGCCCACATAGCCCTCCATATAGAATAATGGGCCCCACATAGCCCTCCATACAGAATAATGGGTCCCACATAGTCCTCCATACAGAATAATGGGCCCCACATAGCCCTCCATACAGAATAATGGGTCCACATAGTCCTCCATAGAGAGTCAGGGGGGCACCGGACGTCACTTCATTGCTTTTGCTGTGCAGAGCAGTTAAGTCAGAGGTTCTAAGCGCAAATCATGGAGACCAGAGTAGTGGTGAGAATTTATTTATTTTTAAATCAGTGAGTACACTGTGGTGGTCATAATCTTGTATTGACTATAGGGTGTATTATACTATATGAAGAACTATGGCTGGTGTATTATACTTTTTGAAGGACTATGGTTTTGTATTATACTCTATGGAAGACTATGGAGTACATTATAATATATGGAGCACTATGGGGGTGCATAATACTATATGGAGGACAAAGGGGGTGCATTATACTATATGAAAGACTATAGGTGTGCATTATAATATATGGAGGACTATGGGGTGCATTATGCTATATGGAGGACTATGGGGCCTATTTTACTATATGTAGGACTATGGAGGATGCATTATACTATATGGAGGACTGTGGGGTGCATTATACTATATGGAGTACTATGGCGTGCATTATACCATATGGAGTACTATGGGGTGCATTACACCATATGGAGTACTATGGGGTGCATTATACTATATGGAATACTATGGGGTGCATTCAACTATTTGGAGGACTAGGGTGCCTATGATACTATATGGATTACTAAGGAGGTGCATTAAACTATATGGATGACTATGGGGTGCATTATACTATTTGGAGGACTATGGGGCCCGTTATACTATATGGAGGACTATGGGGGCCCATTATACTTTAAGGTTGACTATGGGGGCGAATTATACTATATGGAGGACTATGGGGTGCATTATACTATATGGAGGACTATGGGGCCCATTATACTATATGCAGGACTATGGGATCATTGACGTACTTATAAATCATGGGGCCCATAGCATATGTTTTTAATGGTTGCCCCTCCAAAAAAATATTTGGTGGGGTCACAACAGAGCATATTTCACAACTTTGTAGCCATTACAAAGTAGGTTTCCTCCTATTGAAGGCCCTAGATTCCCTCTTCATTGAACCCATATCATGCCAGGACTACTAAATAGAAGAGACATCGTGGAGATTTGCAGAACTTATACTATTTGGGGGACTATGGGGCCCATTATACTATCCGGAGGACTATGGGGGCCCATTATTAGAGATGAGCCACAACCTAGCATTTGAGTTCGGTTCGTCGAACAGAGGCTCCGTTCGACGAACATTCGACGAACCGTTTGACGAACCATTCGAACCCCATTGAAAACAATGGCAGGCAAACACAAACACATAAAAACACATTATACATATACACATACAGTTAATAAACATTGCCATTACACTTACAGTTCCCCGTGACGCGTCCTGCACTCTGTCTCCTGCCGCTTTTCCTTCTGATAATCTCTGCGTCCTCCCGGTAACCAGCACTGATGATAGGACCTTCCGTGACATCATAGCAATAGCATCTGACCAGTCACGTGTCTATTATCTCATTGGCTACAGACTGGTCACATGGCTAGATGTCATGCTAGGTCCCGGCAGTGCATCTCTCCGATACGCAGTGCTCCTTTATGTACCTCCGTGTACCGGCGAGATGCTCTAGCACATGGTCGGCTTCCCCGTTCCTGCATGTCGGCGCTCTTTACAGAGTCAGCCCACATGCAAAGACTGGATGCCACAGTCGGTGAATAACGGAGATCAGCATTGCTATAGCAACCCACCTGTCAGCGGTGACGTCACCGCTTACAGCACGCAGCTTCTGCTCACTCACTGAGTGATTAGACTGCACGGGAGAGCAGCAGCGTCTTCCTCCCATGCTGTGCTGTCTGATGTAGCAGAGCTGCATGGGTTGAAGGAGAAAGATGACAGAAGACCATGGATCGTGGAGGATGAGAGGGAGTAATAAACATGGAGTCTCTAAGTGTGTCTGTGTATTTATTTCTATTAAAGTATTTTTTTTCTGTGTGGTGTCTTTTTTTTAACCCTTTATTGGAGATTCTTAATGGCCGTGTCAAACTTGCCTGACATTAAGAATCTCTGGCTTAATACTAGCTAGTAGAACAAAGGTAGTATTAACCCATTAAGCCACCCAGCTTCAGGGCTGCTGGAAGAGTTGGATACAGCGCCAGATGATAGCGCTTCTATGAAAGCGCCATTTTCTGGGGCGGTTGCGGACGGCAATTCACAGCAGAGGAGCCCAGAAAGCTCGGGGCAACCTGTGCTGCGGATTCCAATCCCCAGCTGCCTAGTTGTACCTTGCTGGACACAAAAATGGGGCGAAGCTGATGTCGATATTTCTTTTTAATTATTTCATGAAATTCATGAAATAATTAAAAAAAGGGCTTCACTATTTTTTTAGTTCCCAGTCGGGTACAAATAGGCAGCTGGGGGTTGGGGGCAGTCGTACCTGCCTGTTGTACCTGGCTAGCATACAAAAATTTGGCGAAGCCCACGTCATTTTTTTGGTGGGCAAAAAACTCCTGCATACAGTCCTGGATGGAGTATGCTGAGCCCAATTTTTGTGTCCAGCCAGGTACAACTAGGCAGCTGGGGATTGGAATCCACAGCTCAGGGTGCCCACGCTTTCTGCGCACCCCTGCTGCAAATTGCAGTCCGCAGCCGCCCCAGAAAATGTCGTTTTCAGTATCAGCTGATTCCGTCAGGTGATCGCATCAGCTGATCATCGCCAGGTCTGAGAGAGAGAGAGAGAGAGAAAGAAGAGAGAGAAGATAGAGAAAAGAGAGAAAAGAGAGAGAAAAGAGAGAAAAGAGAAGAGAGAGAAGGAGAGAGAGAAGAGAGGGAGAAGAGGGGAGAAGAGAGAGAAGAGGAGAGAAGAGAGAGGAGAGAGAAGAGAGAGAGAGGAGAGAGAATAGAGAGAGGATAGAGAGAGAAAAGAGAGAGGAGAGAGAAGAGAGAGAGGGGAGAGAAGAGAGAGGAGAGAGAAGAGAGAGAGAAGATAGAGAGAGAGGAGAGAGAGGAGAGAGGAGAGAGAGAGAGAGAGAAGGAAAAAGAGAGAAAAAGAGAGAGAGAAAGAGAGAAAGAAAGAGAGAGAGAAAAAGAGAGAGGGAGAGAGAGGGAGAGAGAGAGAGAAGAGAGAGGAGAGAGCAATGCAGCCTCATTCCGTGAACTGCTCCGATTTTAGAGGTGTGTCCCGTGGCTCACAGCTGATGTCTGGCTCCTCCCCTCAGTGCATAATTAAATTAAATTATAATTATAAATAAATAATAATTATAATTTAAAATAAATTAAACTCTTGGTCGGGACTTGAACTCGTGAACTAATGCTTTTTAGGCGAGTGCTCTATCCTTTGAGCCACTGCCTCTAATGAGGAGCATAGGCAGATTTGGTAATCTTTAGCTCTATACTGCAGTAGAGAATCTAGAAGCAGATTGTTCAGCTGCAAGGATGGATGGATGGGCGGATGGGCGGACGGATGGGCGGACGGATGGGCAGATGGATGGGCGGACGGATGGGCGGACAAACGGACAGGCGGACGGACAGACGGGCGGGCGGATGGACGGATGGACGGGCGGATGGGTGGGCAAACACCGGCAGTACCGCACTCCTCACCGCACACACGCAGGCACTTAAACCCCCATCATCACCGCAGGCACTACAACTCCCATCATCCTCCCCTCAGTGCATAATTAAATTAAATTATAATAATAAATAAATAATATATATAATTTAAAAATAAATTAAATTCTTTACCGTGACGGCCGGGACTTGAACTCGTGGACTAATTCTTCTTAGGCGAGAGTTCTAACCATTGAACCACTGTCTCAAATGAGGAGCATAGGCAGATTTGGTAATCTTGACGTCTGCATTGCAGACTGAAGTCTCCGGTGACAGCGTGATTCCCTTCAGGTGCTACGTGGAGCTGATACAGAGCGATCGTGTTCTCGGTGCTCCCTGCATCACCATGTAGCAGAGTTGACAGTGTCGTGTGGATTACTTCGGACCTGGATTGTTGTTTGGAGATTAATAAAGAGATAAATGAGGGGTTTTTTTGTCTTTTATTCCAAATAAAGGATTTTTCGCTGTGTGTGTTTATTTACTTTCACTTACAGTTTAATCATGGAAGGTATCCCGGGGAGACGCCTGCCATGATTAACTCATTATTACCCCGATTGCCACCGCACCAGGGCAATTCGGGATGAGCTGGGTAGAGTCCCGGGACTGCCGCATCTAATGGATGCGGCAATTCCGGGCGGCTGCTGTGTGATATTGTTAGGGTGGTGGGCTCCCCATAACGTGGCACTCCCCATCCTGACAATACCAGCCTCCAGCCGTGTGGCTTTATCCTGGCTGGTATCAAATATGGGGGGAACCACATTTTTTTTTTATTATTTATTTATTTTACTGCACGATATAGACCCGCCTGATTGGTTGCAGTGAGACAGCTGTCATTCATCGTGGGGGCATGTCTGACTGCAACCAATCATGGGCGCCAGTGGGCGGGGAAAGCACGGAATAACTGATTGAATAATGAAGTGGCAGCCATTTTCAAAAGAGGAAAAGACGCCGCAGATTTGTGACAGCCGTGCAGCGCCACGCCCATGATCGATGAGTAGGAAAGAGAGAGGGATTGTGCTGGGGACGCAGGACGCATGCAGATA
Source organism: Anomaloglossus baeobatrachus (assembly GCF_048569485.1). Classification (NCBI taxonomy): domain Eukaryota; kingdom Metazoa; phylum Chordata; class Amphibia; order Anura; family Aromobatidae; genus Anomaloglossus; species Anomaloglossus baeobatrachus. Next base: position 263,724,770 of record NC_134359.1, read on the forward strand.
CGCAAGGTGCGCACATACTTACTGCGAAAAGCCACTCTTTTGGTTCTCGAACGTAACTCAAACTGCCGAACTTTTAGCAAATCGTTCGAGTTCGTCGAACGACTCGAACACCCCCCAAAATCGCTCAAACATGAATTTGGCGAACCGTTCGACTCGAACATCGCTCATTTCTACCCATTGTACTATGAGGACTATGGGGGTGAATTATACTATATGGAGGACTATGGGGCCCATCATACTATATGGAGGACTATGGGGTCATTGACGTACTTATAAATCATGGGCTGGCTATCACGGACAACCGATGTGGCTTCAGTACCAGGTTCCTACAAATCTTTCCACGTCCATAAAAGTCATTTTTATCAAAATATGAAATTAATTAATCCATATGGTTAGCGCTATAAAAAAAAAATCTAAGTTAAAATTGAAACACCAGAATTGTTTGGAAGGAGTCAAGCACAAAAATGTTTAATAACTCGTAGCTGGGATTGATATGATGCCAGGTAAAATAATAAAGATTAATATCAAATAAAAATCCTCGAAAAGGTTCTGCAGAACTCCCGGCTTTCTGTCATGTATCTCCGCATCCTCCCTTAATATATAAGGATGAAAATCTAATGTCTGACTCAGCAAGTTCTTTAGCCTCCAGTCACAACACGACCCATGCATGATAAATCATAATAATACCGCTATATGAGGACACCGTCTACAGTCGAGGCTGTCCATGCCAAATCCTACCTCCACCTTGGCCAAGCGGCAGTCAAGCTTTAGCGGATGCTTTACAGTGGTGCTGCAGTCTTGCCGGATGATTTGCTGTTGCACAGATGGAGCGCGATGCTCGGAGGCGCTCATAATGTTGTACGCAGCCATTATCCCGCAGCACACTAAATCCTGCTCATAAACAAACATCCATCAACTGTTTTAAACAAAGTGCACGTGAGCGTCAGCGAATGTCAAATCAAACAGGTCTGTGTTCTACAAGGCTATTAAACCGGGAGCAAATATACCAGGATCATTAGGAGTCAAATTAAAATGGTAATTAGGGGAACAAGTCTTTGAATAGCATCCTGCGAAAAAAAATGGAATGGAGATTGTTACATAGTCCTAACGATACGAATGCTGCGACCTCAGGGAAATCCGGATTTGATGGACCACAGCATCAATCTCTGTGGTCGGAATAAATGAAGCCGCTATTTATCTTAGCTCGGATGTTAGCTGTAAACAGACAAGCGGCAATAAAAAAAATAAAAATAACCCTGACCTGGAGAGAGAACAATTTCATTGGGTGTTGGGTTGGATTAGACTGGAGCAAAAAGAGCACAAATATGGCTTACAATGTTATTATTCTTATTTTTTCATTTTTTTTTCCTTCGGCAAATGATAGGTTTTCAGGTCTGACAGGTTTAAATATAGGATGTAGGTGTTTGTACAAAAGGTTAGCTCTAAAATCGCCGAAAGTGACTTCTTATAGCTGAGAGTAAATGCGAAAACTACATACATAATACACATAAAATACATACATAAACAATACAAAATATATACATAGACTGCATATATAATGCATTCAAAATATATACAAAATATAAACATCTACTACATATATTATATACAAAATACATACATAGTCCACATACATACTACAAGTAAAAACATCAGCCACATACAGTATATAAATATAATATATACAAAATATATACATAGACTGCATATACAATGCATACAAAATACATACAAAATATAAACATCTACTACATATATTATATACAAAATACATACATAGTCCACATACATAATACAAGTTAAATACATACAAAATATAAACATCTATTACATATATTATATACAAAATACATACATAGTCCACATACGTAATACAAGTAAAATACATACAAAATCTAAACATCTACTACATATATTATATACAAAATACATACATAGTCCAGATACATAATACAAGTAAAAACATCAGCCGCATACAGTATATAAATATAATATATACAAAATATATACATAGACTGCATATACAATGCATTCAAAATACATACAAAATATAAACATCTACTACATATATTATATACAAAATACATACATAGTCTGTGACGCCCTGGACCCCAGCGGTCACAGGTAATTACACCTACCACATTTCACACACACCCCCATCCCCTGTGAGGACACACCCATCACCCGAAAGGGAGACCTGATGCCTCCCTCAGGGCCAGTAGGGCACACCAGGTGGGCAGAGTCAGGCGGAAAGGCACGCCCACCGAGGAGACTACTGTCCTGAGGCAGGAAGTTCAAAGAGAACACAGAGAAGAGTAGTTTGTGCAGCGACAGTGAGTGGTAGGAGAGCAGCTGTCAGGGACCCGGGTAGGAGCCTGGGACCCTTGAAACATAAGGCAGGCAGAAGGTGGTGGCCGTCTGCAGGAGTACCGGTACAGCAACTGGCGGAACCGTAGGGACCGGGCCAAGGTTGGAGCCCGCCGGCCCTGAATCAGGGAGTCAACCGTGTACCGGAGCACCAGAAACCGGGTACTCAGACCCCGTCCTTGCTTAGAAGCCACTGAGTTTAGGGAAATTGACTGATTGCTGGCTGGATCTCACGGGTTCATCCACACCCAAAGTCCCGAAAGAAGGCAAAAGCCCACTGATTCCGGGTGAGTGCCACCGCCAAGGGCCAAACACCTGACGGGCCAGCGCCTGCGGGCAACATAGGGCTCCTCCGGCAGCTCAACGCTGGGGAGCGGGCTACCACTGTCCAGGCAGGGGAGCCGAAGACCACAACCAGAGGTGCAAGGGAAAGGGGCCACCATTAACCTCACAGGGGGACACAAGCAGCCGGCTGCGGGACCCGACCATACCCGAACTTTGGTTTACCAGTGACTCTGAGTGTGAATTAATTGTGAGTACACCAGTGCCATCCGGGCACGACACTGCACCGCAGCACGGCACCCTGCACCCCGACAACAACACCGTCGCCAGCACGTCACCCACCAGGCCCCGGGACACACCGCCCCTAACATCTAGGCTGTGGCCGCAACACCGATCCCGGACGAGCCCCCATCACTCCAGCCGCAGCGGTGGTGCATCCCGTCACCACAACCCGTGGGTGGCGTCACGACCCGTCCGACGATAACGCCCCCCCCCCCCCCCCCGGCTGCGCACCTCGTCCCACACCACCACCACCCCACTGCCTCCCCATTAAACAAAGCGACGTGGCCCCCGGTCCGGAGGCGCTCGTGCCACTGACAACCCGAGCCCGGACCTCGAGCGGCTCAGCCCGAGCACCGGAGAAGCGGCCGGGCCCCTCTCAGGGCGGTACAAGTCCACATACATAATACAAGTAAAATACATGCAAAATATAAACATCTACTACATATATTATATACAAAATACATACATAGTCCACATACATAATACAAGTAAAATACATACAAAATATAAACATCAGCTACATACAGTATATAAATATAATATATACAAAATATATACATAGACTACACACCTAATACAAGTAAAATATAGACATAAAAGATACAAAATATATATGTAGCGCCCCACGGGGCCTAAGGGGTTACTCATCACCGGGCCAGTGGTTTCGTGGGGTTCACTGTGACTGGCCTGACCCGGCTCTGTGGCCCCATTGGCTACAGGAAAAGACAGGTGCAAGGGTGTCCAGTGTAAAAGGGAGATGGAAGTAGGGTTAAGGGTCCCTGGGAAGCGTGTCGCCAGGTGCGGTGGCAACAGAGATCTCGGCCCCCTCTGCCACAGACCCTTCCTGCGACTTTTTTTCTTCCCCCAGGAACGGTGTTGGATGGGGATGAGGGATGCTTTGCAGCTCCACCCGTGGTGTGTGGCCAGGGATCAATGTTGCTGTCCTCCGTGGCTGGTGTTCATACAGCTCAGGTAGTCTAGCTCCCCACAGGTGAAGCAAGCCACAGGGAGGACGGTGGCGGGTGGGTGAAGGGGTCATTGGCGCCAAAGCGCAGGGCGACGGTGCCAGTAATAGGCTGAGGCAGCGACTGTGGGTGCATATCTTTTACTTACAGTTCTTTAAGAAGGCTGCCCACGGGGTACCGGTCACCGCTGTGTTGAGCCCCAGCCGATCCTGGATAAGCAGGGAGCAACCACCGGTGTCCATGAACATGTAAGACCTTTCTCCTCTGCGCTTGTAGTGTAATGTGGATCCCCGTGGCATGAAGCGACTTGTAGACTCCACTTCCACGTTGTGTCCCATTCCAAATGGGGTTAGCCCGGGAACTACCTAGTCTACCCGTGACCCTGCCGAATCTGATGGAGCAACCTGTCTGCGCCGGCCCCAAGGGAGCAGTTCTGTAAGCTTCCCCTTGGCTGCCGTGTCCTCCTCAGTCTCACAGGCTCACCCGGCGGTCTGCAGTTACACCCAGTCCACCCGGTTCCTGTTCCCTCCAGTCTGCCCGCTTCTACATGTCCATGATGTCCTGGTACTCTCTCTCTCTCCTCCGAGATAGCTCTGAAGCACGCATCTCGCTCAGTGCCTCTGGGGGGAGCCAGCCGGCACAACCCCCCAGTGACCTGCTTCTCCTTCTGTGTCTCTCACATTCGCAATTGCCTGGTCGGCCCCCTGAGGGGAAATGGATCCCAGACCCCCCAGGGACCTGTTGTTGGTTCTCTGTCTCAGCCTGATCTGAAGTGATTTTCTGTCTGCTCTTTCACTTATTCACTCAGTGCCCCCACCCTTGGGATGACTCACTCTGCCCGGTAAGTTCCCCACTGCCATGGTAACCACCTCTGCCCTAATGTTAGTGGGAATGCACCTGGTCTCCTGCTTGTGTAACTTGATATGAACACAGGATGTTGTGTAAAGCTCCAGACACCAGCAGTTAACCCCCTCTTACCTGAATCAGCACAGCACCTAAAATTAGATGCAGTACCCTGTGGTGACCGAGACCCCAGGGTGCCACATATACATAGACTGCATATATAATGCATACAAAATATTATTATTATTATTTATTATTATACTGCCATAAATTCCATGGTGCTTTACATGTGAAAGGGGTATACATAATAGGGACAAGTACAATAATCATAAACAATACAAGACACAAAATATAGACATCAACTACATATATAAAATACATACATAGACTACATACATAATATAAGTAAAATGCTCTACATACATAAGGTGCGTCTTGGTCTCATGACGTCAAAATGTGAACAGCATGATGAGGACAGTTTAATATCAATTCTAAATGAACCCCAAAATTTATTGGGTTATTCATTGATCAAACGCCTGTGGTGAATTTTGAGATGATGTATGGACAAAGACCCTAATTCCAGCAATTTGTCTCGTACTGCGCTACTTCCTCCAGTTTTGATAAAATCACTGTTTTATCTGTTACAGATTTACCAGTCATCTGATTGCTGATCCCTACGTAAACCTGCCCACACAACTAATTTGCCGATTTCTATGTACACTGTGCCTAGGCAGACATCTGCCAATCAGTGGTGGAGGCAGGGTTACACAGAGCTCATAAATATGCTTGACTACCGGGCAGCAGGTTTACTAGTCCTGCAGTGATAATCTCCTGCTGATAAAACAGTGATTTTATTAAAATTACCGCAAGCAGCTGAGTAAGTGACACATCGCTAGAATCAGAGTTTCTGTATATATAATTAGCTATAGCACCCGGCGTTGCTCGGGATAGTAACTGTCTCCCTGTTTCTCTCCCAGTCTCTGTCTGTCTCTCTCTATCTCTTTGTCTGTCTGTCTCTTTCCCTGTCTGTCTCTGTCTATCTCTCTATCTCTTTCCCTGTCTGTCTATCTCTTTCCCTGTCTGTCTCTTTCCCTGACTGTCTCTGTCTCTCTGTCTCTTTCCCTGGCTATCTCTTTCCCTCTCTGTCTCTCTATCTCTTTCCCTGTCTATCTCGCTATCTCTCTTTCCCTGTCTGTCTCTTTCCCTGTCTGTCTCTTTCCCTGTCTATCTCTTTCCCTGTCTGTCTCTGTCTCTCTGTCTCTTTCCCTGGCTATCTCTTTCCCTGTCTGTCTCTCTATCTCTTTCCCTGTCTATCTCGCTATCTCTCTTTCCCTGTCTGTCTCTTTCCCTGTCTGTCTCTGTCTCTTTCCCTGTCTGTTTCTGTCTGTCTCTTTCCCTGTCTGTCTCTTTCCCTGCATGTCTCTTTCCCTGTCTTCTCTTTCCCTGTAGTCACCAATAGAGGAAGTTTATAGACTTATAGTATATTGGGATATTATTGAGTGTAATCTCTTCAGCGCCCCCTAGTGCTGGTAGCAGGTAGATAACTCATTATCTTTTATATTTTTGTCTATATTAGACTCGGCTGTTATAATCAGAATTAATCAGAATGGAAGATTGGGTTTAGATGAACATAAAAATAATAAAATAAATAATAAAAATAATTAAATATAATAAAGCAAAATAGTGATCAAGTGTGGAACTTCCCTTTAAGGCTAAGTTCACACATCCTGTGTTTTCAATCCGTCAGGTCCGTCAGCAACGGATCCGTTGTTTTTTAGATGTCAACTGATGCAACTGATGGGTTTTTCACAGGATTCCGTTCACAGGAATCCTGTGAAAAAACGGACCAGTTGCGTCCGTTACATCCGTTATGCATCCGTTAGCGTCCGTTTCCAACGGATCCGTCGCGATCCGTTTTTTTTATTTTTTTTTTTTTTTTAATTTTTTTTTTTGTTTTTTTTTTCCTCTTCTTTTGGACAGCCCAATGGGAGTGGCTGAACTTTTGGAGATGTATATAAGAATGTGTTTGCACAGCCCATCTACAGGTTGGAGAAGAAGAATCAACATGGATGCAGTTACTTCTAAAATTCAGTTGGCTTTCATGGAATACTCTCATCAAGCCAACATGTTGGCATATAGGGTTGCAGAGGAGCAGCATGAACGCCGTCGTTTGCGTCGGCGTTTTTGGATCCACCCAATCAACTCAGTGAGGATGTCCCTTGGGGTTTTTAATACCCTGTGTTTGGAAATGAGAAGCCACCCAGAAAAATTCCACAGTTACGTACGGATGTCTGGCCAAATGTTTGACGTTTTGGTTGAGAAGGTGGACCCATTCATACGACGCATGGATACATTTTGTCGCATGGCAATCCCTCCAGCCGAGCGTCTAATGATAACACTCCGGTAAGCCAATTGTATTGTACCTTCTGTTCTACACATACTGTAATGTAATTTATTGCCTGTCTTGTTGCTGATTGTTGATTATTTTTCCTTTTTTTTTTTTTTTACAGCTTTTTGGCAACAGGGGAGTCTTTTGCCTCTCTGCACTTCCAATTCCGTATTGGAAAATCAACAATTGCTGGAATTGTGATAACAACATGCCAAGCATTGTGGGATAGTCTCCATTCGGAATATATCCCACATCCCACTGAACAAGATTGGTTGGCAATTGCATCAAAATATCAGGAAATATGTCAGTTCCCAAACTGTATTGGGGCTGTAGACGGAAAGCATATTAGGATCATCAAGCCTGCTCGCTCTGGCTCTGAATACTTTAATTACAAAAAGTACTTTTCAATTGTGTTGATGGCGATAGCTGACGCAGAGTATAAGTTTATAGCTGTTGATATAGGAGCATATGGCAAAAGTAACGACTCTCAAGTTTTCAAACTATCAGCAATGGGACGAAATTTGTACGGAAACAGTTTCTCCTTCCCTGCAGCAACACCGCTTCCAAACACTGATGGACCACCGATGCCTTTCGTTTGTGTGGGAGATGAAGCATTCCAACTAGACAAACATTTGATGAAACCGTTTTCTAGCCGTGCTCTAACACACACCAGGAAAATATTCAATTATCGGTTAAGTCGAGCTCGCCGCATGGTTGAATGCGCCTTTGGCATACTAACTGCTAAATGGCGAGTTTTGACAAGTGCAATAAATTTGAAAGTTGATAATGTTGACCATGTAGTGAAAGCGTGTGTGGTTTTACATAATTATCTTTTATCAAATGGTGACCTTGCTACTGAGGAACAAGTTTCGAATCCATTGCCAGAGTACCGAAACATCACCTTTCGAAGCAGTCAAGATGTTCTGCAAGTCCGTGAACAGTTCGCCGCTTACTTTGTTTCTCCAGTTGGCAGACTGGACTGGCAGGATCAAATGGTGTGATATTTGTTCATTTTAATGTATATTATTTCAACCATCTTATTATACTACTGTAATTTTATGTTTACATAATATGTGCGAAGCTACTGTAATGCCTGCTTTACACGCTTCAATAAATCTTTCAATCCGTCGTCGGGGTCAAGTTGTAAGTGACGCACATCCGGCATCGTTCGTGACGTGTTTGCGTGTGAAACCTACGTGCGATCAATATTGACCGAAAATACGGTGATCGCATACACGTCGTTTATTCCTCATACATTGGACGTTTTGTTGTATGAACCTAGTGAATTGTAACGTGTGACATCCCTCATACGATTTTGGTGTCTGATGCTATGTGTGCAGGTGTGCGCTCTGCACCGCAGCTTAAAAAAGCTCTGCTTCAGAGCGCAGCTGAAAAGCTGCATTCTTTTGCGCCTCACAATGTCTGTCATTCACTAATCTCTGTCAGTCCGTCACTATCTCTGTCCCTCACTCTCTGTCCATGTTAGTCTATCCCTCTTACCCCCTCTCTCATACTTACCATTCCCCGATCTCCGGCGCGGCGCTGCACTGCTGTTATAAAAACTCCGGCGGCTTTTACTGTTTTGAAAAAGCCGGCCGCCCATTAAACAATCTCGTATTCCCTGCTTTCCCCGCCCAACGGCGCCTAGGATTGGTTACAGTGAGACACGCCCCCACGCTGAGTGACAGGTGTCACACTGAACCCAATCACAGCAGCCGGTGGGCGTGTCTATACTGTGTAGTGAAATAAATAATTAAATAATTAAAAAAAACGGCGTGCGGTCCCCCCAATTTTAAAACCAGCCAGATAAAGCCATACGGCTGAAGGCTGGTATTCTCAGGATGGGGAGCTCCACATTATGGGGAGCCCCCCAGCCTAACAATATCAGCCAACAGCCGCCCAGAATTGCCGCATACATTATATGCGACAGTTCTGGGACTGTACCCGGCTCTTCCCGATTTGCCCTGGTGCGTTGGCAAATCGGGGTAATAAGGAGTTATTGGCAGCCCATAGCTGCCAATAAGTCCTAGATTAATCATGTCAGGCGTCTATGAGACACCATCCATGATTAATCTGTAAATTACAGTAAATAAACACACACACGCCCGCCCGAAAAAATCCTTTAATAAAAAACACAAACATATACCCTGGTTCACCACTTTAATCAGCCCCAAAAAGCCCTCCATGTCCGGCGTAATCCAGGATGCTCCAGCGTCGCATCCAGCGCTGCTGCATGGAGGTGACCGGAGCTGCAGAAGACACAGCCGCTCCGGTCAGCTTCACACAGCTAATGAACACAGCCGCGCGATCAGCTGCTGTCACTGAGGTTACCCGCTGTCACTGGATCCAGCGGTGGATGCAGCGGTGGCCGCGGGTAACCTCAGTGACAGCTCAGCTGATCGCGCTACTCACCGCTGCTCCTCTCACCTCCACGCAGCAACTGAGGTGAGAAGCGCGATCAGTGCGGCTCTTTCTGTGTCTGCGGTCAGCGGCCATTCAGCTCTGCTACATGGCTGTCTGTGTCTGCTGTCATCGGCCATTCAGCTCTGCTACATGGCTGTCTGTGTCTGCTGTCATCTGCCATTTACCGCTGCTACATGGCTGTCTGTGTCTGCTGTCAGCGGCCATGTAGCAGAGCTGAATGGCAGATGACATAGTAAAAACGCATCCCTACACATTACACACGCTTGGCAAGTCAATAAATAAAGAAAAAAAAAGGTGCCCAATGCATACGTCACAGAACACATGATCTAAAGGATCGCACACAAAATTTATCAATTTAACATAGGCTACTAACGCTCGTGTGACAGCAAATGAACGACCTACATGCAATCTCATTCAATCGCATATGTGACCTGGGCGTGTCACATCGCATACGACATCGCATACGTAATTGTAAGGTGTAAAGCTGGCTTAAGATTGAGGAATATTGCAAATTTTTTTCGACAATCTGTGTTTGTAATGTATTCTTTTTTTGGACACTTGATGTTGTAAATCACTTCTAAAATTTAAATAAAAATGTATTTGGAAACTGTGTGACGTTATATAATCAAAGACACAAGAGTAAATTTTATGCATGTTTTATTTGAAAGTTAACAATTCTGAAAAATATGTTATAAATTCTCGTAAGTTCGTGGGGTGGAGATAACACTGGTGAGGCTCGCAGGGCTGCCCCCTTCAACAGATGGGGTATGTAAAGAGGAGAGGGAAGGGGAAGGTTGGGCAGAGGGTAATACAGAATGGGAAGGTGTGGCAAAGGTAAGAGAATTGTTGGGAAGAAAAGGGTTTGGAGAGACAGAATATTGATGAGGGCTGGGAGAAGGCTGAGGGATGGGAGAAGGCTGAGGGCTGGGATATGGTGGATTTTGTGGTAAGAGGGGCACAGACACAGAATGACGGTTTGTGAAATGTGTTGTTGGTGGAGCGGACATTGAGGATGGGGATGGAGTTGGGGCTGACATTTGTTGGCTAGAAAGTGGGGATGGAGAAGGAACATAACTTTGTATAGAGTGTTGATGATATGCAGGCATTGATGTAGGGTTTTGCATTGCAGAATGGTACTGGACAGATGATGGGTAATGTCCAGAGGGCTGAAACTGTGCAGAAGTTTGGTGAGTAGGGGCTGCTGGCTGAGGTGGTTGAGTAGTGGAGGCTGGGTGAGGTGTTGTCAGAGGGGCTGTTTGAGGTGGTACAGTAGGGGCTGGTGGTAGAGTAGGTGCTGGAGGCTGAGGAGGAACAGTATAGGCTGGAGGGTGAGGTGGTAGAGTAGTGGGTAAATTAAGAGAAGAAAGGTAACGTACTCTGCAAAGAGCATCCTGGCAGGCCTGCATCACATACAGTTGCTGCTCAGAGGTTAGGTTTTCCAGCTGTCCGACTATGGATTGGAAATAGTGTTGTGTGGGTCTTAACTCTGAACGCATCAGATCCATCTTGCTGGACAACTCATGTAAGCTATGGCTTATCAGTTGGAAGCCAGCAATTATTTGCTCTGATAACACCTTCATTAAGCTATGGATGGATGCGTTTAGAGCTAAGATTTCAGGGCTGCCCCTATCCAGTCCCCTTGGGCGCTGTCGCACCGAACCAAAAGTTGTTTGCGTGTCAGAAGCGTCCAAGGGGTTGGTTAAGGGAACACCTACTCGCTGCTGAGCAGCAGCTGCATGCACTGAGGTCTGCCAGTAAGCTGTTGGGAAAGATGGTATGGAAGGTAAAGATGTAGAAGAAGTAGAGGTGGAAGGGAAAGAAGTAGAGGTGGAAGGGAGGGAGGGATCAGCGGTAGAGGTGGAAGGGAGGGAGGAATCAGAGGTAGAGGTGGAAGGGAGGGATGGATCACAGGGACTGTTGGAGGGGGCACCAGTGACGGTCTCTTCTGTCATCGTTTCAGGAGGGGGCTGGACTGCTGCAGGCTCCGTCGTGCTACAGAATGTTCTGTGGGATTAAACAAAAAACAAAATTTAAATTACTTTCAAATTTTAATAAGCATTCTGTTCTCCAAAAAAAAAAGCATAAATAATTTACAAATCAACTCAAAGTCGGTGCAATTACCTTCTAGAAATCATAGACGATCGCAGGAACGCAAGGGCTTCGGCATACTTGTACTTGGAGCCCTTGCGTTTCCCCGAACCACTTGGAGCCTGCATTTCCACATTTAACTCCCTCCTGAAACGATCGCGTAGGGACCGCCACCGGGTGATCAGCCTTGTACCTGAAAATAGATAATACAAAAGATTCAGAGAATTACAGTGTAAAGCCGACAAGTACATTCAATGAATTATCTATACTTACGTGCTTTGTTTTGGGCCCTTGTGTCTAATCTATCCCATCCATCTAGCATGATTCCAGCGATTTGGTCCCAGAGTCGTCGGGTGACAACTGCATCAGCATGGCGGTGGTCTTGCATGGACCACAACGGCTGCCTTTCATGGACGAGGTCGATGAGGAGGTCGACATCAAATCCCGCTTCCTCCCCATCTGATTCCCCGTCCGGCCGCCGCTGTGAACCCTGTGTAATCAGAAACATATTGAACATTAAAACCATTAATGTGATACATCCTTTCAGAATAAATGAAAACACACTCACACGCTGTCGACCACCGCCGTGCACACGACCCCGGGCATCGCTGGGAGGGACTCTAGGACGGGCACCACCTTGCACCTAAAAATAGAATTAAAACATTAGAACCAACAACATTTTTATTTTGTGTTGTAATGTTTGTGATATAAGTTATATGAAATATACTTACATGTTGCGAGCCTTCACCAGACATCTCGCCACCCCGTTCGCCTTCTTCTGGGCTCCCCTGTGATTCATCTTCCGCCTGCTCTTCCTGTATGCAAGTTTGTAAAATTTTTGTTATATTTCATCTCAGATCACAAAGTCAATCGGTTAATAATAATTACCTCCAATCGCTGTTGCCTTGAAGGGGGGCTCCCAGAAGAAGACATGATATAAGAGCTATAAAAATGAAAAACAACACGTTAGTAAAACAAAGTTGCCGCTAATCACCGGTACAGTGGCCTGCAAACATACATACTTACATGTGTTGGCAACTGTTGTGGTACTAAAGGACACGTCACAGAACACTCAAGACCACTTTAGTTGGTGGATGTCAACCACCGAGCAAAAAGCTGTGGAGAGACAAAAAACAACACGTTAGTAAAACAAAGTTGCCGCTAATCACCGGTACAGTGGCCTGCAAACAGATGCTTTTTAATATATATATATATATATATATATATTAAAATATATATATATATATATATATATATATATATATATATATATATATATATATATATATATATATATATATATATATATATATATATATATATATATATATATATAATATATATATATGATAATACATGAATATCCCCACCCACAATAATACCATTAATAACCCAATCCACCAAGGTAAAATAATCCCATAAACTAAAGAAATCTATACCCTCATAGCACAATTTTTTTTCCAAAACTTTAACTCCCTCTGCAATTCTATTTTTAAAACCTAATAAAAAACACCATTAAAATTACACACACACACACACACACACACACACACACACACACACACACACACACACACACACACGTGTAACCGTTAAACATAGATCCCTATTCAACAAAGTACATTAATGTTTTTGTGTGACCATTGCAAAATACAACCCCAAAAATATCGATGATAACCAAAATTTTAAACCATATAAAAACACTAAACAGGCGCAAAAATAGGCAAAATGACCAGATTGGGAATATTTTTATTTTTAATTTTTTTTTTACTTTTTTTCGATTTTTCTAAACCAAAAAAAGAGCATAAACTCTTTATTGAAAAATTTAACAGTACAAATAAATACAGAACGAAGAAAAAAAAAATAAAAAATGGAACCACAAAAAAAATACAAAATAAATATACTAATTAAACATACAAAAAAGTAAAAAAATATAGAACAGAAAAATAAAAATGGAATAAAACCTCTAACCAAAAAAAAAAAGGAATATACTAAAAAAAAAAATACAAAATAAAAAAAAAAATACAAAATAAAACTCTAATAAAGTAATAAAATGAAAAAAAACCCCATGACAAATAAAAAAAAAAAAAAAAAAGATACAAAAAAAAGGGGGACAACAGATCACAGAAATACACCTCACCCTGGCAATGGCTGTTCCGCCTTGGATCTAGCTGGTCTCTGGCTGTTCCTCCTTGGATCTAGCTGGTCTCTGGAAGGTCTTCTCTGCATGTGCTCTGGGTCTGCTCTGGCTGGTTTGTTGGTCAGGTAGCATTGTCTGATTGTTGATAACAGCTTCTTTATATACCTTTCTAAATTTAGCAACTTCCTGGGCATGCTCAGTAGAGCATGACGGAATCCTGCGCTGGATTCCGTTGTAAGACTGATTACGACGGAATCCTGCACCATAGACATGCATTACAAGCTTGGCGGATCGCGACGGATTCCTGCAAGGTGCGTTGTTTTCAACGGCCCGAAAAACGTTACATTCTGCGTTGCTCCCCGCTCGGCGGTCAGTCAAAAACGACGGACCGCGACGCAGCGGATGCAACGCAGGGTCATCAGTCGCAATCCGTCACTAATAGAAGTTTATGGGGAAATACAGGATTCCTGCAAAATATTTTGCAGGATTCCGTAATTCCTCAAGGCTACGGATTGTGACTGATGCAAAACACAGGATGTGTGAACTTAGCCTAAGAAGATCTCTAAATTATATTCATTTCTTTCCTTTTTCTCTACAGTGAATATATTTGAAGACATAATTTATAATCAGCCACGTGTTTAATTCCGCCATTCACCATTATGGGCTTTCCATCGTCGGTGCATTCATATAGCTATAGCCTATTTCACAGTTTAATACCAAATACAATAAAGCCTTTAGATCTGGACAATGTGCTCTTAGCCTCTCAGAAGTGATGCGGTTAAGTAAGGCTTACGGGTGATGAATTGCAAAGCCTGAAAGGTTCTGTATCTGAGTCCTTGTAAAGTGCGTGAGGGTCCGCCATCCACCAGCCCTTATCTGCCGCTCCGCCAGTATCTTCCGCTTCTTGATTATCATTGGTTCATACAGAGAAATATTCATCTAAATGCCCGAGAACTAATGAAGAATTTGCATAATTCATTCTGACTTCTAGAATTTACTAGGATTTGCAGTACAATGATCTGATTACAGAAAAATACCGTATGTGTGCCAGGAAAAAAAAAATCTAATTGATATTCAGGAAACTATTATCTTGAGTTTTTCCGAATAATGCTCAATATTTTACCTCCCTATTAATATTGGTGAAAATAATGGGGATATAGCACGTAGATTGATTGAGGGAGGGTTTGAATGTTTTATGTTACGGCACAGACTTGAGGTCCCTCATCTGTCACCGAGCAGGAACCTGACGCCCTAAGAGATCCTGCAGTAAGCCCTAGCTAGTGAGTGGGAAGGTAAGGATCACTAGTCCCACCGCTGCACTAAAGAGAGACAGCCATGACATTTTGCTTTGTTGTTCTGTAGTGGTGGAAGAGATTATTATCATCTTTGGAACAATAAAAATATATCTTTATAGAGATAGAACGCTCTAAACCTTCTACATAGACAAAAAGTTAAATGGTAAATGCCAAACTACCTGCAACTGCCATTAGAGGGCACTTAGGAGCTCACCACATACTGTTTTATTATTGAATTTAATGTAGAAAAAGTATACACTAGAATCTTAAGCTCCCCCTAGTGGCGGCTGAAGTGTGATACAATTGTGTAATTTATATTCCAGTATGCACTAGGATCCTAAGCTCCCTCTAGTGGCGGCTGAAGTGCGGTACAATTGTGTAATTTATACTACAGTATGCACTAAGATCTTAAGCTCCCCCTAGTGGCAGCTGAAGTGAAATACAATTGTGTAATTTATATTACAGTATGCACTAGGATTTTAAGCTCCCCCTAGTGGCGGCTGAAGTGAAATACAATTGTGTAATTTATATTACAGTATGCACTAGGATTTTAAGCTCCCCCTAGTGGCGGCTGAAGTGCGATACAAATATGTAATTTATATTCCAGTATGCAGTAGGATCTTAAGCTCCCTCTAGTGGTGGCTGAAGTGCGGTACAATTGTGTAATTTATATTCCAGTATGCACTAGGATCTTAAGCTCCCACTAGTGGCAGCTGAAGTGAGATACAATTGTGTAATTTATATTCCAGTATGCACTAGGATCTTTAGCTCCGCTTAGTGGCAGCTGAAGTGAGATACAATTGTGTAATTTATATTCCAGTATGCACTAGGATCTTTAGCTCCCCCTAGTGGTGGCTGAAGTAAGATACAATTGTGTAATTTATATTTCAGTATGCACTAAGATCTTAAGCTCTCCCTAGTGGTGGCTGAAGTGAGATACAATTGTGAAATGTATAGTACAGTATGCACTAGGATCTTAAGCTCCCTCTAGTGGTGGGTGAAGTGAGCAACAATTATGTCATTTATATTAGACAAGGCAAGCCATTTGACAATGAATGAGGCAAAGGAAGTTCCTGCACCTATAGTGCTGGCAGAATTCTGATGAAAAGAAACCAAAGACATAAAATAAGTTGATGGCATGTTACAAAGATTGAGAATTTAGAAAGTTTCTGGACATTGCATCAAATGAAGCCATAACTAATTATTAGTGATAGGGCAAGAACACCTCCCATTGGACTATATTACAGCAAAACTATGGTATTTATGAATCTGTACACCTCCTTTTGCTTTATAACATGTTATCTGCAATTCAGAATGCACTCCAACATTTCAGGATCACTTTATCTGTATATCTCCGTATGTCTGAAATTCTGGCCATTATAGTAATACATTAAGTCATTAATTTGTACAGAATGTTGAACCTATTTCTATTCAAAATAAAAAATGCTGATCAAAATTAGACATTTCCTAATTATTGCATGGCACTAAACTTTAGCAAAAAGTTCACAGACCCTTTGACCATTGGCCACATAGTCCATGGCCAGAGCCCTGCCAACCTTTTTCTACCTACCCAGATCCCCTGCGCCACTTCTGATTAGTTGGCTGTCACTTGTCATGTCCCAAATGCTATTAACCTATAGATATGGGGTTAATTTGCAGGTTAATAGTGCTCTAAAGTTGAGTAGCTGCTGCGCAGAAAGCCCAGTTACTGGGAGGAAATGAAATTTATTTCTCCTGGCAGCCTCTGGCTTTCAGTATATGGTGATCAGCAGCAGTAACCACTAGTGATGAGCGAGCATGCTTGTTACTACTCGGTACTCGCACGAGTATCGCTGTACTCGGGCTGCTCGGCGGGGACCAAGTAATTTTGCAATACTCGTGCTTTACTCGTGGTCTTCATTTCTGCATGTTGGCGCTCTTTTGAGAGCCAGCCCTCATGCAGGGATTGGCTGGCAGACCACTGCAATGCCACAGCCCTGTTAGTTGTGGAATTGCAGTGATTGGCTGGCCTGCACAGCGTGACCGAGCCTTTATACCGGCCGGCGCGCTGTGCTCTGTACACAGCCATCTCATATTCCCTGCTTTCCACGCCCACAGGCGCCTATGATTGGTTGCAGTGAGACACGCCCCCACGCTGAGTGACAGGTGTCACACTGCACCCAATCACAGCAGCCGGTGGGCGGGTCTATACTGTGCAGTAAAATAAATAAATAAATAATTAAAAAAAACGGCGTGCGGTCCCCCCCAATTTTAATACCAGCCAGATAAAGCCATACAGCTGGGGAGCCCCCCACCCTAACAATATCAGTCAGCAGCTGCCCAGAATTGCCGCATACATTATATGCGACAGTTCTGGGGCTGTACCCGGCTCTTCCCGATTTACCCTAGTGCGTTGGCAAATCGGGGTAATAAGGAGTTAATGGCAGCCCATAGCTGCCACTAAATCCTAGATTAATCATGTCAGGCGTCTCCCCGAGATTCCTTCCATGATTAATCTGTAAATTACAGTTAAAAAACACACACACCCGAAAAATCCTTTATTAGAAATAAAAAACACTAACAAAGTCCCTCATTACCAATTTATTAACCCCGACAAACCCTCCATGTCCGGCGTACTCCACGGACTCCGGCGTCGCGTCCAGCTCTGCTGCATGGAAGTGACAGGAGCTGCAGAAGACACCGCCGCTCCGGTCACCTCCACGCAGCTAATGAAGGGAATAGCGCGATCAGCTGCTGTCAGTCAGGTAACTCCCGGCCACCGCTGGATCCAGCAGTGGCCGCGATTAACCTCAGTGACAGCAGCTGATCGCTATACTCACCTCAGTTGGTGCATGGAGCTGACTGGAGCGGCGGTGAGTAGCGTGATCAGCTGAGCTGTCACTGAGGTTACCCGCGGCCACCGCTGCATCCACCGCTGGATCCAGGTAACCTCAGTGACAGCTCAGCTGATCGCTATACTCATCTCATTAGCTGCGTGGAGGTGACCGGAGCGGCGGTGTATTCTGCAGCTCCTGTCACTTCCATGCAGCAGAGCTGGACGCGACGCTGGAGGACTGTGGAGTACGCCGGACATGGAGGGTTTGTCGGGGTTAATAAATTGGTAATGAGGGACTTTGTTAGTGTTTTTTATTTCTAATAAAGGATTTTTCGGGTGTGTGTGTTTTTTAACTGTAATTTACAGATTAATCATGGAAGGAATCTCGGGGAGACACCTGACATGATTAATCTAGGATTTAGTGGCAGCTATGGGCTGCCATTAACTCCTTATTACCCCGATTTGCCAACGCACTAGGGTAAATCGGGAAGAGCCGGGTACAGTCCCAGAACTGTCGCATCTAATGTATGCGGCAATTCTGGGCGTCTGCTGGCTGATATTGTTAGGGTGGGGGGCCCCCCATAACGTGGAGCTCCCCATCCTGAGAATACCAGCCTTCAGCCGTATGGCTTTATCTGGCTGGTATTAAAATTGGGGGGAACCGCACGCCGTTTTTTTTAATTATTTAATTATTTATTTCACTGCACAGTATACACACACCGGCTGCTGTGATTGGGTGCAGTGAGACAGCTGTCACTCAGTGTGGGAGCGTGTCTCACTGCAACCAATCATAGGCGCCGAAAAGCAGGAAAGCAGGGAATAGGAGATTGATTAATGAGCGGCCGGCTTTTTCAAAAGAGGAAAAGCCACCGGAGTTTGAACAGCTGTGCAGCGCCGCGGCAGTGATCGGGGAACGGTAAGTAAGAGAGAGGGGGGAGACTGACCGACAGACTGTGAGAGGGGGACAGACAAGACAGAGAGAGACAGACCGACGGACTGAGGGAGATAGAATAAAAAAAAAAAAATGACCGACATCGCTAGTAAAAAGCACAAAACGTGCGTTTTGGACATCGGAGTGCCACACAAGGTTTTCATGTAAAATCTTTCATGTATTAATCTCAAAAAGTAACATACACCAGCTCTATCTCACTATTGGGTATGTGCCCTTAACATTTCCGCCATGAAAATTCATTTTGGTGTCATTTTGGAAGGTTTTCTGGTGAGTCCGTAAAAATGGCGTAAAACTTGGACAAAATTGTTCACAGCTGTGACTTTTGAGTGATAAATGCTTCAAGGGGTCTTCCCCATGCTGTTGCCATGTCATTTGAGCACTCTTCTGAGACTTTTGTGACATTTTTAGGGTTTCTACATGCTGCCGGGGGGTCATTTCACAAAAATACTCGGGTCTCCCATAGGATAACATTGGGCTCGGTGCTCGGGCCGAGTACACGAGTATCTTGGGAGGCTCGGCCCGAGCTTCGAGCACCCGAGCTTTTTAGTACTCGCTCATCACTAGTAACCACGTCCCAACCAGTGTAACCAGTGCTGCTGAGCCCTGAGACTGCCATTAACCTGGAGATTAACCCCATATCTACAGTCCTTATTGTACCTTTAAAATGTATCTGTTATTTTAGAAGCGTTATTTCCGAATGAGCTGTGAAGCCCGTTATGCATATACATGAAAAATAGCATTTCTTCACCAATTTCCTCCTCTGTATAGGTCTCGCATCCCTTCACTACCCTGCCTCTCCCCAGCAGGGCCACCGACTCTCTCAGTGCCGTGGCCGGACTGCTTCCTGACCCACTGCCATCCAGAATGCTCCATGACTTTCTATTGTTCCTGCTGTCAGTATTCATTGTACTAGGTAGCTTTCCCACTGGGTTTGCATCTCTTCCCCTTTAAGACCCAGCGTAGCCCTCCTTCCACCCAGCTGCTGATTATCAGTATTCCCCTTGTGCTTAAATATTCCCATCTTACCTGGACTGGTGCTGGTGATATTATTCAGTTCATTCACATTCTGGATGATGCAAGCAGGTGGCTTGTACTCAGCTGTGGTGTTGTTGCTGTTACTTTGCTGAACTTCTACCGGTATTATCTGTAGATAAATAGTTCATGCATTTTCCCATGTGTGTCCCCCTTGTGACTTCTATAGTGTTGATGAAGAGCTCATCCCACCCGCTCCCTATTTAGGGTCCAGCACTAGAGATACCTAGGGTCAGGTATCCGGCTCGGCGCATAGGTGCGGAACCTATCTAGGGTGGTGAGAGACCCCAGGGACCAGCAGTAGGTTTGGTCAGGGGTCACCAACTCCCCCTTCCCTTACCTTTCACCATTCGCTTGATCCTTCTCCATACTTGGCGTGACACAAAGTCTCCAGCACATCAATAAACCTGTGTCATCGAATTCTCCTCCTACTTGTGATAAAAGGTCACTGTTGATTCTGCACTAGTCTACACAGCAAAGCTGGGCTCTTATATACAGTATTCTGGAATGCTGTATATAAGAGCCCACTGGTGTTGGCCGCAGCTTATAGGGGACAAATCTGGTGGCAGGTTCCCTTTAATTTGGCTCCGAATTTCTTTGTCAAAGAAGTGAAGGAATGACTATATCAGATATTTTACTTCCATTCCTTTTTGTAACTTTTGGACAAAACCCAAAAAAATCCAAAAGATTCACTTAAAAAAAACAACAAAAAAACAACAAACCCACGAACTGTGCACGTTCAATTAAATAGGAGCAGAAAACCTTACACCGTATTTTCGGAAGTAATTTATTGGGTGTTTTGCATCAGAAAGCTTTAATGTTTTTCTTTTCATTTTCGAGCGGACCGAAGAACGCATCTCCCATGTGTTAAGGTTAGAATAAGCGGCCGTCTTAATGAGCAATGTGCAGTGATATGTGGCGCTTGCCAATTAATCCTTTAGAATTTACTGGCGCCAAGATATACATCCACTTACACAACCCAGCCTCCATTAATTGGCTTAAAAGCATGGCCGTGGTGTCCGCGGACCGGACCTACGACAAGACAGAATGGAACCGGTAGCTGTCATGTCAACTCCGTCTTCACATAATCCGAGATATGTTTTATTAAGCAGTTTCCACCTTACCTTGCCTATTATAAAAAAAAATGACTGCCAGTTTAAAGTTGACAGAAGGAAAGAAGGGTGGGAGCGGGGGATGGGGGGTTAGGGCTCTAATGACTCCCGAGATTGATATAGTTGGCAGCGCGGAGTATCCACATTATCCGCAATATCTGGCACTTTATATCTTTAGGGCGATACATCACCTATATCCATAGTCTACATCGGAGATGAATAGGCTCTTTGAATTAATTAGAGGATTTTAATATTTTATTGCGCGCAGGCCACGGAGACAAAGTATATGTAAATAAATTATACTTTGATTGTAGGCTTAATGAGGGAGGACTGGAAAAGGAAAAAAAACCCTGTTTGTGTCGTTAATTTTTCATCTTTTTTTTTTACAGAAATTACTATGAAATTTAATGATGTCGATGAAAATGCAACGACAGGACTGGGAAAAAAAAGATTTGGGATTATTAAACAAAATACATACAAAAATGTAAAATATCCTGAGTAATTTCTCTCCTAAGCCCTTGGTTTTCTTTGATCCTGTTTGTCTACCCCTTTCTCCTCAACACTGTTCTGTGTGTGGCTATAAGACAACTGACTGCAGCAGGAGCCTCCCCCTCAATCAATAGGACAGAAGATGTATAAGTCACGCCCATTGGCAGGAAAGTAACTTGGTTGTTCACTGCGGGAGTCTCCTTTCTTCTCAACACTGTTCTGTGTGTGACTGTAAGACAACTGACTGCAGCAGGAGCCTCCCCCTCAATCAATAGGACAGAAGATGTATAAGTCACGCCCACTGGCAAGTGTGTAACTTGGTTGTTCACTGCCGGCGTCTCCTTTCTCCTCATCACTGTTCTGTGTGTGGCTGTAAGACAACTGACTGCAGCAGAAGCCTCCCCCTCCTTCAATAGAACACAAGTCACGCCCATTGGCAGGAGAGTAATATGGTAGTTCACTGTGAGACATATTGTTTCAGGCTCCTCCTGACATTATATTTCTTGATTAAACCATTTGTGCATGAGGCTGAGCTGTAATACCTGTGATGCCCATGTCGGTGTCCTCGCGCTGTCCTGCCCTCCTTCCCCGGCGGAGACATTGGCACTCTCTCCTTCCCAGTTGCAGAGCTGTGGCTGCTCCATCCCTATTTCCTACTGCTGTCTCCCAGTGCCTGCGCACGCTGAAGAAGCCCCCTGGGAGTGCCCATAGGGTGGGTGCACACGGACATGCACCTTTTTTTAAAGGGCCAGTATGCCCTAACCTGGAAGTGCCTCTCAGCATGCCTGAAAGGCATCAGGTATTTAAGGTACCTTCCCCTTAATGGAGGTGCCTGGGCAACAAGTTGTATATGTTGCTAATTCTCACGTGCCTTTGTGCTGTTTCTGTGCTGTGTGCTCTTGCTGATTACTATCTGTGTTTTAGTGCATGACAAGTCTGCTGCTGCACCTATCCACACCAGTCACCTCCTATAGTGGCTGGTGCTGTAAGTATCCACTCTAGCTATCTCCTATAATATCCACTACTGAAACTATCCCCGCCGACCGCCTCCTAAGATATCTGCTGCTGCTGCCTTGCTGGCTGTCTCCTACCACATCCGCTACCACTGCGGCAAGTATCCACGCCGGCCATCTCCTACAATATACGCTGCTGCTGTAAGTATCTAGGCTGGCCACCTTCTACGATATACACTGCTGCTGCTTCTACAACCAGAGACTGTTTGTGTGTCTATTGCCACTTCCTGTGGCTTTAGTGAAGACTCGGTAGCCGTTCTAGTTCGCTCCTCCAGGCCAGTGATCGGTACCTTTGTTCCAGTGGATCCATTAATCCTGTGCTTGCCCGACAAGCATTACAGTACCACTCACAACCTATGAACATGTGGGGCACTGTTTTTGGAAGAAAGCAGCTATGTTTTTCTTATCCTGGTGAAACGTGATCATCAACGATCAGGAAATATGTGGTCTTGTCAAGGGAGGAATTTGGTTGAAGACTGCTAATGGAGTCCCCGTTTGGGATATCCAGAGATGGTGCTGTATTAGCTGTATATCAGTGCCAATATATATCAATGTATATAAGACAATGAACACACAGACATGCTCTCTCTCAGCCAACGTCATCAACTGAGCTAGTTTAATTCGATAGATCCAATTATACAGTAAGTAAGCATGAATAAACTTGAAGCTAGCAAGGAGTGCTTTCACTCCCCAATATCTCACATCACATTGCCTGCCCTCCCGTACATTCCTTCTGTGTGAAAATTACTGATAACACTTTTACAGCTTCACATTCTGGCTTCATCATCTTTGGTTAACTCCTTCATGATTATACAACTTTGAATTTTACTATAGGTCTGTGCAATTGCTACATAGACAGACAGATAATTATACAACTACATCTACATTTTGATTATTTATATACACAGATATTCTTATTATGCTTGAACAAACATACTACAGCTCAGGCGACCTCCACAGTCTATGCCTTGTGTTTTGTGAAATACTCTTCCTGAAGAAAAGTAATGTCACTTGCAGGGGCCACAGTGGAGTAAACATTGATCACTAAGTTCAGCATCTTGGTTAAAATAGGTGGTTTTAGTTAGCCACCATACCAAAAAAACTTTATTAGGGGATTTGTTTACGTTCATGCATTTAGGTGGCTTCCACACCCCTGCTTTGCCCCAGTCTATATATATAAAGTAAAAGCTACACACCACATTCAGAGAAATATGAATAAGCATTACTGCTCTATGATACTCATGTATTAATCAATTCATTACTGCCCGATAACCACTTCACGGTAATCTCTTATTTATTGGGTCCCCAACTAAATGTTACTTCTAATTGATCAATACATTAGCAAAATATGTCTTTTTTTTTAAAATAATCCTTAGCAGTCATGCAATGTCACAGTTTTCAATTTTTCAAATTTTTAATTTGGCTAATTGTGTTTTTCATTTCATTATGTATCATAGAGCAGTTATGCTTAGTCATATTTCTCTGAATTTGGTGTGCAGCTTTCACTTTATATAAATTGTGTATTTTTTAGTTAACACCCTGTTCACATTTGCAATGGTGTTCCAGCAGTCTTTTTGATTGTTTCTCTAGTCTACATGCCTACCTTTAGGTGCATTGATATCAGAACAAACTCATGTGGAGTACGGATGATGGCAGTGATAGGTCAGCACCTGTGTCTTCCTCTGAGCATTCTACTTTTCATAACGATCTTCTGCCGCAGACTTGACACTCGTTGATTGATGTTCCAGGATATTGGGGTTACTTCCACTAGTACCCGATTCTCATTACTCTCCCAACCCTCAGTGATACTAATTTATATATAGATTTAACTATATTTTCACTGCCATCACGTGTACTCCAATTGAGAACGTTCTAATATCAATGCAGCTGAAGACAGACAAATAGACTGGGTAAAAGCAGGCGTGTGGAAGTAACGTACTCATACAAGCATTTTTTTAATAGAAATGAAGACAAATCCCCTAATAAAGTGGTTGAAAAAGTTTCATAACTTTTTATGCACAACGATTATTTAAAAAAATGAAAGTTTAAATACTTTTTAAACAATACTTTGAGGTTGGACTCATTTATTCTTGGTAACCACGTGGCCACCCTTTATTGTAAATGTAGGAGACAAAATGGATAGATGAAGCTGGATTCAAAAAGCTAAAGTCAGATTTCATAATGGTAATTTGGGGATTTTCTTTCTCTTTACATGAATATTAAGAGCTCGTTGAACATTTTCCTATAGCATTCTGGTCTCTATAGACCAATAACTTTATCCACGAAACAACCTTACGATAAAATCTAACATATCTGGGGTTGGAGGTAGACATCCTCTACAAAGACCAGCCCCACCAATAAATACGCTGTTAGCCATATTAGCTCTGTCTTTTTTTCAGATACCAGTAATCAGCTTCACTGATTTACCCTTAATGTGCAGTAACTGAGAACTAATGAAGCAAATAACGTCACGGGCTAGTTTTTCCATCTGGAAATCCTCTACGAGGGACATATTTGAACTGAGTCATCGATTCTTGAATGTATGAACTCACTGCATATCTGTAATTATGGAAAGTAGCTTTAGGCCATGTGCACACATTGAGTATTTGTTGAGTTTGTTTTACCTCAGTATTTGTAAGGCAAAACCAGAAGCGGGTGATAAATACAGAAGGGATGCCCGTGTTTCTACCGTAGTTTTCCTGACTAGCTATATCTCTTACATCATGTTCAGGGCAGTGCAGGACCTCAGGTATTATTATTCTTATTATTATTACACCTACTACCTTGTTTTTCCAAAAATAAGTGTGGCGCCCCTGAGGCTTCCGTCGCCAAAGGACATTGCACCCCATCCAGCGGTGTGATGTCCCATTCTGGGTGAGGAAAGGAGTGAACGCCGGTCCTCTGGCAAATCTACACTACACCCATTGTTAGGAACACACTGGGACCAGGGAGAGTGGCAGCAACTCTCCCATGCTGCATGCTGGGAGGGGCCGTAAGACCCATCCCTGCTCCTATAGGGTAGATCAGAGCAACTGGGGAGGTGGGAGGAGCCACCAGAGAGCAGACAGGGAAAGGAAGGTCAGGTTTAGTCAGATAGAGAGAGAGTGGGAAAGGAGGAGGAGGTCTGCAGGAGGCAGACGAGAAGGAGAGAAGGAAAGACAGCTCTAGTCAGTCAGGAGCTAAGAAGGAGAAAGAGACGCTTCCTGGTGAAGATCCTGGGACTCAGAGGGTCCAGGTTAGAGCAAGCAGAGAAAAGAAGGGATCCCAGGGCCACGGATAGCTGTTGAGCTGTGGTGGCCTGTTCCACAGGAACATCGGTGGAGGGATCAAGCTGCAACAGGGGACGGTCCCTAGAAACCGGAGGAGTGCAAAATTATCTCCAAACAGTAAAAACCGAGGCCCAGGGAAAGTTGTAAACTCCCCGGGCCACATCCCACAGCAGAACCTTTGGAAAGGGGACAATCAACCGACAGGTGACCCCCCCGCCTGGAGGCTGTAGTGGAGGCCGAGCAGGTTCATCCTAAAAGAGCTAGGCTTAGGAGGACAGCTGAAGACAGAGACACCTTAGAGAGAAGGGTACCGGTTTTCACTCCAGGAATCACCCAGAAACGGCGGAGGTCCCTGACAGTGGGTTCCAGTCGTCTGAGGGCACCAGTGTGCGCATACCAGGACGTGTGAGTAAACAACTTGAAACTGCACCCTTGGAGTTGCCTCTGTTATTCCGTCTGCTTAGACTTCCACTACACCATAGACTCTCACGAGCACCAACTGTGCCCCGGGGCACCACTCCACCTGTGGGGAGCAGTACCACCATTGCTTCCGTTCCATCACCCCGGAAGCCTCATACAGCAGCGGCGGCTTAATAGCCGCATACCACAGGTGGCGTTACGAACACAAACTTTATTCAAACTCCAAGTCACCAGCCATATTTAACTGACACCCACCAGGGCCACGGAGTCGGGCTCCACCACCATTGACGACCCCCGGACTAGTCCGGCCCGGCACCGGGTGTCCCATAGCCCTGGGGTGGGCGAGTCATAAGCCCTAGCAGGGATCTTCAGCATTTTCGGCGCAAGGCTTAAATATAAGCCCTACCCTGAAAATAAGCCCCAGTCGCTGATCAATAATGAAGTGTCCATGAAGCTAAAAAAGTTAAGGATACTGCAGGACACTTCATTATAGAAAGCGGGCATCCTGTAATCCTTCTCACCAGATGCAAGTGTGAAGCCCCACAGGTGTTGTATCGGTGCATACCTTCAGGGACTCCACGTAGCTGGTGCTGGTCACAGGTAGGGAATCTTCAGTTTTGATCGTGACGCCACTCTCAGTATTGCGGTCAGTGGGGACCGCCACTGCAGGTTAGGGGACGCCTGGGGCTGATGGTGGGTGCAGTCGGATATAGTAGCCTCCTGAGAGTGAGGCAAGCCCCAGGGCCCGGTGTGAGTTTGTAGTACCACAAGTCGCAGAATGACTCAAACACAGTCCAAGAAGTCTTTTAACGTGTTTACTCACTGTTTGGAGGTCACGGTGAGATGCCCGGGCGACACTGTGATAACCAGGTGGAACCAGGAATTCCAGGATGCCGTTCTGAGGGTAGCTGTCCACTCGCCTTCCTTGCACTCTTTCTGTTTTAGGAGGATCCTTTGCTTGAAGCGTGGTAGGACCCCTCCAGGGAAGCTGTTACCACCCTGCTCCCCTCTCTCTGGCTCGCCTGCCGGCAGCGTGGCCTTGGTGGGATGGCTTCTGGCCCTGTCCCCTTATGGGCCTGGTGTGCTGCTTGGCTCAAGCTCTGTGTAGTCGTGGTGAGGGCATGAAGTACCCCCCCAACCTGTAGGTTAAGCAGCTCTGGATGATCTGCTGCCTGTACTGGGGACCTAGTTCCCCTTGTGTGCTCGGATACCGGGATCTCCGTACTCAGCCACCCCTCTTTCTCTGGATGCTCTTCAGGCCGACCCACAGTACTCCGTTCTCCTCCGCTTTCAGCTACAGCACTCCTCAGGACCTGTCTGCACGGGAGCTTCTCTGCCCTGCTTCCTCACACTTCAACTTCTCCCTCTAGACTCCCCACTTCCTCTCTCTCTCTGCCCTGCTTCCTAGCAACCAGCCCCTGAACACACCCCTAGCTGGGAATTGAAAGTTAACCCCTTCTGGCTACCCAAGGGTCCCCTCTGGTGATGTGGGAGGCCTGGTCACTATATGTTTGTGTGTGCACCTCATCCTGGCCTTTGGAGATTACCTGGAAGCATTGCTCCCGCATGGGTGCAATACTCTGTGGCGCCTGACCAGGTCAGGGGCGCCACATTCCCCCTTAGTTATCATCAGCACGTCCTCGGGCTGCAAAGACAAGAGAAAGAAAAAAGGTAATTACAAACTTTTCCCACACAGGGGCAATTATTTACATTTAAACATGCCAGGTACCATTCCACCACCAACCACCCACATGTCCGAAACCCACCCAAAAACCTTCAGGAGGTAGGTCACCGGTCCTTTTGGTAACCAGGTCTGGGCCATCACATTCCCCAGACCTTTCCTCCAATCTTCCTCTCCTGAGGGGAGTGGTGTAAGGTAGGCCCCATAAACAGGCGTACCCGCTTCCGAGTGTTGGAGGGCAGGCCCCATAAACAGGCGTGCCCCCTTGTTGGTGCAGAGCCATGCCCCTCAACAGGCAGACCCTGTGGTTGGTACCAAGAAGGCAACTTTTTACAATGCAAAGTTTGTGGTTAAAGCCAGTTCATAACCAGTGGTCTAACATTTTAAGGAAGTCTCACAATAGTCCTTGTGGGCACATTTCGCTTAAACGTTGCTTAACTATAACAGGTTAAACATTACACTTCATACCGTCACTTTCAACTAAACTGTACTTTGTCTATAGCGTAATGGGAGCTGACCAAAGTTGCTGCGGGTTGATCTACGCAGTACTATACTGTCATCTGTCTGAGGTTGTGTCCTCCCACCCGATGTATGTGTCTCAATGTGAATTCTGGGTGTACTGGGTACTGATACCAATGCGTGGTTTTCTGCTTCAGCTACATTTGGCACTTCTAGGTTCTGAACAGGTGCTTCAAGGTCTCCTACTTCTCTAGATTGAGTGAATGTAATGACTGGAATAACAACTGCTCCATTGTATTGAGGCCAACTTGCTGGAAAATCTCCAAGCGCAGTATGGATCATCCTTTCTTTTGGTTCTTGAACTGGCACAGGGTTGGGAATTTCTTCAGGGATTCTTAGTTGTTCAGGACATTTCTTTAGGCGATCTCTAGAAACGACAGCTGTTGTTTTTCCTCCATCTTTGCTGATAAGGCATGTCTTTTCATTGCTAAGCGTTGATGGTAACACAGTATAGGGTTCTTCTTCCCAGTGATTGTCAAGTTTATGACGCCTTCTCTTTCCCTTGAGAACTATATCTCCTGGCATCAAAGGAACAGCAGGTGCTTTTCGATTGTAGGCCTTTTCTTGTTTCTCACGCTGCTGAGTCAGGCTTCGCTCCACACACTCTTGTACTTTCTTGTATTGGGCTTGGCGGTTGGAATCCCAATCAGCACCTTGTTGATGGTCTTCAGGGGTCTCAACTCCCATTTCCAGATCTACTGGCAATCTCCCTGGTCTGGCCCTCATCAGGTATGCCGGTGTGCAGTTCGTGGAACTCACAGGGATGTTGTTATACATGTCCACTAGATCGGGCAGCTTTTCCGGCCACTGACTTCGTTCTTCTAGTGGGAGCGTCTTCAGAAGATCGAGAATGATGTGGTTCATCTTCTCACACATGCCATTGGTCTGAGGATGGTAAGGCGTAGTACGGATCTTCTGGCAGCCGTATAGGTTACAAAACTCCTTAAACACTTCAGCTTCAAAGGCTGGTCCTTGGTCAGTGAGCACTTGATCTGGATAGCCATGTGGTCGACAGAAGTGTGTCTGGAAAGCTTTGGCTGCAGTTTGACCTGTCAAGTCCTTGACTGGTACTACCACCAGGAATCTGGAGTAGTGGTCAACCATAGTGAGAGCGTAGTTGTAGCCTTGTCTGCTGGGTGCCAACTTTACATGGTCCAGGGCCACGATCTCCAGGGGCCGTTTAGTTTGGATGGGCTGGAGTGGTGCTCTCTGGCGGTGCTGGTCTTTTCTTCTAAGATTGCAAGGCCCGCAGTTTCGACACCACTTCTCTAGGGCAGATCTCATGCCCACCCAGTAGAATCTTACTTTAAGTAGGGCCTCCAGTTTCTTCCAACCAAAGTGGCCTGCACCATTGTGATAGGCTTCTAGCACCATCCTCGTATCCTTCTGTGGTACAATCACTTGCCACACCTTCTCATGCGTCCTCGGGTCAATGATGCTCCTGTAAAGTTTGTCTTGATAGATGAATAATCGACCCCTCTCCTTCCATAGGTACTGTGCCTCAGGTGGGGCTCCTTTGTCAAGGCTGGCGCCAGGCTGGCTGATCAGTTTCTTTACCAAGCCCACCGCTGGATCATTTTCCTGGGTCTCCTTCCAGTTGTAATGAGGTAGTGGGTTCAGGGTCACCTCTTGGCGGTTGGCACGCGACTGCCGACACTGTTTTGCTCCATGGCGATGGAACGCTGGCAGCTCAATCTCTTCCAGATCATCTTCATCTTCACCCTCGTCTGCTAGGTGAGGCATCCTGGACAGAGCATCTGCGTTGCCGTTCTTGCGGCCAGCTCGATACTTGACAGTAAAGTCATAATTCGCCAGTCGGGCTACCCAACGCTGCTCCATGGCACCCAATTTAGCAGTATCCAAGTGGGTCAGGGGGTTGTTGTCCGTGAAGACAGTGAATTTGGTGGCTGCCAGGTAGTGCTTGAACCGCTCTGTGATAGCCCATACCATGGCCAGGAACTCTAGCTTGAATGAGCTATAATTCTCCGGGTTTCTTTCAGTAGGCCTGAGCTTCCTGCTGGCGTAAGCAATCACACGCTCTTTGCCTTCCTGCACCTGTGAAAGCACTGCTCCCAGTCCCACATTACTGGCATCTGTATACAGTACAAATGGTAGACTGTAGTCAGGGTAGGCTAGGATCTCTTCACCCGTCAAGGCCCCTTTCATTTGTCTGAAGGAGTGTTCTTCTGCTTCTCCCCAGTGAAATGGCGGGCCGGAGATCTTTCCTCTCTTCTTTGGGTGGCCTACCAGGAGCTCTTGCAAAGGCGCTGCCATTTTCGTGTAGCCCTTGATGAACCTTCTGTAGTAGCCTACCAAGCCAAGGAACTGACGTACCTCCCGGACGGTAGTAGGTGTGGGCCATTCCTGGATGACTGTGACCTTCTCTGGGTCCGGTGCTACTCCTTCTGCACTGACCACGTGACCTAGGTACTGGACCCTTGGCTTCAGTAGATGGCACTTGGATGGTTTCAGCTTCATTCCATATCGGGATAGTGCTTCAAAGACTTCAGCCAGGTGTTTCAGGTGGTCCTCATAGGTCTTGGAGTACACGATGACATCATCCAGGTAGAGCAGGACGGTTTCAAAGTTGAGGTGCCCTAGGCAGCATTCCATAAGCCTCTGGAAGGTCCCGGGGGCATTGCAGAGTCCAAATGGCATGCTGTTGAACTCACAGAGGCCCATTGGGGTGGTGAAGGCCGTCTTCTCCCGATCTTCTTCTGCTACAGATACTTGCCAGTAGCCACTAGTAAGATCTAGGGTAGAAAAGTAGTTAGAGGCTTTCAAGGCAGCGAGGGATTCCTCTATCCTTGGCAAAGGGTAGGCATCCTTGTGTGTTATCTGATTTATCCGTCTGTAATCCACACACATCCTCATCGTGCCATCCTTCTTTCTTACCAGGACCAGGGGAGCTGCCCAGGGGCTGCAACTGTCCCTTATGACTCCTGCCTCCTTCATGTCCTTCAGCATGTCCTTTGTGCGCTGGTAATGGGCTGGTGGAATAGGCCTATGTCTTTCCTTAATGGGAGGATGACTGCCTGTGGGTATGTGATGTTGCACCCCTTTGATCCTACCAAAGTCTAGTGGGTTCTTACTAAAGACCTGCCCGTATTCCTGCACGACCCTGTAAACCCCATGTTTCTGGTAGTCGGGTGTAGAGTCAGTCCCCACGTGTAGTTTCTGGCACCAATCCTCTAACTGCTTTTGGGAGGTCTCACCCTCTTTTGAGTCAGCTTGTGTCAGGGGACCTACAGGTGTTATGGCGTCATCTGAGCATGTAAACAGTTTGGCTATGGTAGCGTACCTTGGTAGTCTGGCTTCCTCCTCCCCACAGTTCAACACTCGTACAGGCACTCGTCCCTTGTGTACATCAACTACCCCCCTGGCTGTCAGAATCGTGGGCCAGTGGTCTGAATGAGTGGGCTCTAGTACAGCCTGGTAATCCTGTCCTCTGAGACCTACCGCTGCTCTACACCACATCATCATTTCACTCCGTGGGGGTATCACAATGGGGTTAGCATCCATCACCCGTACACTACCAATCTCACCGCCAGTCTGTTTTACCTGTTGCTTCCTCAGAATGATTCGGATCTCCTTTTGCAAGGCTCTTTGCGACCTGCCGTCAGCACCTTCAACAATCTGGTGAAGCAACAACAACACTTCCCCTAGGCAATTTTCTATGACATTAGTGCCTAAAATCATTTGCGGGTTCCTTTCTCTAACATCAGTGTCCACAACAATCAGTCCTTGTCCCTTCATTTCCTGCCTTCCCACCTTTATGGTTACCTCTTTGACCCCGATCTGGTCTATAGGTTGTCCGTTGGCAGCATAGATGGTGAGGGAGGGGTCCGGTGGTCGGAGATCGTCGTCCGACCAAAACCTCCGATAAAGGACATGCGGGATCGTGGTGACCTGAGAGCCGGTGTCCAATAATGCCGGGGTAGGGATCCCGTCCAAGACGATGGACAGGACAGGACGTCCACCCACGTACTGATCACAGCAGCGACTTGGGCCTGATCTTCTTAATCCAGAGGACTGGCCCTCGGCCCCAGGTTTGACTCGTTTAAAGGACAGGCCCTTGCATAGTGACCTGCCTTCTGGCAACGACGACAGATGGGTTGTCCAGCTGAGTCATAGCGATCACTGCTCCTGCCTCGAGTTGGGGGACCCCTTCTCCTCCGCATCCAAGGGACGTCCTC
This sequence comes from Anomaloglossus baeobatrachus, assembly GCF_048569485.1. Classification (NCBI taxonomy): domain Eukaryota; kingdom Metazoa; phylum Chordata; class Amphibia; order Anura; family Aromobatidae; genus Anomaloglossus; species Anomaloglossus baeobatrachus. The sequence continues at coordinate 263,757,343 of NC_134359.1, forward strand.
TGGGTTGTCGGCTAGCAGGATCTGATGAGGGACTTTGGTCTCTGAGGGCAACTGCATTGCTTTCAGGATTTGTGCGACGTCCTTAGTGAGCTGCTGCACTTGGGAGGATAGCGTACTTATGGTCTCTGCTGGCGCGTTGAGTCCTTTTGCAGTCATCAGGGCCTGCGTGGAGGATTCCGCTCCTGCAGCCGTGGAACTGGCAGGGTCTGTGTCCACAGGGGGTTGGAGTGCTTTCACTGCCCGGTCTTTCAGAATGGCAAAGTCCACGTCGGGGTGTTCTAGGGACCACAGCTTCATCTGCTTCCCATCCTCAGGAGAGCGCAGGCCCCGCAGGAATTGTTCCTTCATCATCCGGTTTCCTTCCTGGTCACTGACAGGGTCCACCAGCTTGAGAGCCCGTAGTGCCGCCTGCAGCCTGAGGGCATAGTCTCTTATACTATCTTGGGGCTTCTGACGGCAGTGATAGAAGTCCGTTCTCAGCTCTCCCTCCGTGCGGTGTTCAAAAGCAGCTGCTAGTTTGGCAAAGATGGTCTCAACAGAGCTCCGGTCATCATTGGCCCAGGACTCAGCTTCCAATTCTGCTGCTCCAGTCAATTGTCCCAGCACCACAGCGGCCCTCTGTTTACCAGTCATCGCGTGCATGTCTAGCAGGGTGTTGATCTTTTTCTTAAACCCGGTCAGCGTGTCTATTTTACCGGCGTATTAAGGCAGCCATTGCGCCCCTGGGGCATACAACAAGGACACTGGCATTATGGGGGCGACCTCGGCCGGCGCAGCTGCGACCGCGGCACCGGCACCAGGCGCTGCGGCGTCCAGCGCGACAGGGGCTGGCATCGCTTGGGCTGCGTCGCCCTGACCAGGGGCATTACCTCCTGCAGCGTCCATTTTTCTTCAGAAATCTGCGCGCTCCCTTTCCACTTCCTGGGTCAGAACGCTCTCTGAATTGTGGGGACTCTGGGGCGGCCACACCTCTTCGTGGGCGGTGCTCTTCTCCCTCGCGCGGGCTGCAGCGCGCGCTTTTGAAGATGGCAATATGGCGGCGGTTCAATTTTTGCGGTCGGACCTCTGAGGCACACGGTCACCTGTCTGAACAGGTCTAGTCCTTATCCTGTTCGTGACGCCAGAAGATGTGAAGCCCCACAGGTGTTGTATCGGTGCATACCTTCAGGGACTCCACGTAGCTGGTGCTGGTTACAGGTAGGGAATCTTCAGTTTTGATCGTGACGCCACTCTCAGTATTGCGGTCAGTGGGGACCGCCACTGCAGGTTAGGGGACGCCTGGGGCTGATGGTGGGTGCAGTCGGATATAGTAGCCTCCTGAGAGTGAGGCAAGCCCCAGGGCCCGGTGTGAGTTTGTAGTACCACAAGTCGCAGAATGACTCAAACACAGTCCAAGAAGTCTTTTAACGTGTTTACTCACTGTTTGGAGGTCACGGTGAGATGCCCGGGCGACACTGTGATAACCAGGTGGAACCAGGAATTCCAGGATGCCGTTCTGAGGGTAGCTGTCCACTCGCCTTCCTTGCACTCTTTCTGTTTTAGGAGGATCCTTTGCTTGAAGCGTGGTAGGACCCCTCCAGGGAAGCTGTTACCACCCTGCTCCCCTCTCTCTGGCTCGCCTGCCGGCAGCGTGGCCTTGGTGGGATGGCTTCTGGCCCTGTCCCCTTATGGGCCTGGTGTGCTGCTTGGCTCAAGCTCTGTGTAGTCGTGGTGAGGGCATGAAGTACCCCCCCAACCTGTAGGTTAAGCAGCTCTGGATGATCTGCTGCCTGTACTGGGGACCTAGTTCCCCTTGTGTGCTCGGATACCGGGATCTCCGTACTCAGCCACCCCTCTTTCTCTGGATGCTCTTCAGGCCGACCCACAGTACTCCGTTCTCCTCCGCTTTCAGCTACAGCACTCCTCAGGACCTGTCTGCACGGGAGCTTCTCTGCCCTGCTTCCTCACACTTCAACTTCTCCCTCTAGACTCCCCACTTCCTCTCTCTCTCTGCCCTGCTTCCTAGCAACCAGCCCCTGAACACACCCCTAGCTGGGAATTGAAAGTTAACCCCTTCTGGCTACCCAAGGGTCCCCTCTGGTGATGTGGGAGGCCTGGTCACTATATGTTTGTGTGTGCACCTCATCCTGGCCTTTGGAGATTACCTGGAAGCATTGCTCCCGCATGGGTGCAATACTCTGTGGCGCCTGACCAGGTCAGGGGCGCCACACAAGGGCAGAGGACGTGCAGTGATCGTACCCTCGCACACATATGATCTCACACATACTCAATCCGATCACACACACAAAAATCCGATCTCACAACCCCACACATCCGATCTCACACACACACACACACAATCAGATCACACAAACATCGCATTACACACATACTCACCACATCCAGCGACACTGATTTCTTCTGGCTGGCAGAATCCTGAGAGGCTGTGCAGTGGAGCGCAAGGACAACCGCAATGCTAGCTTACAGGACATGCAGGCCGGACACGTGACTTCCTCCCATCATTCCCTGCAGCCAAAAGTATTCTGTAACGCTGGATGTAGTGTGTGTGTGTGTAATTATATATATATATATATATATATATATTTATATATCTCAGCCAGCCAGCGAGGACGGTGTGCAGCACCCACCGGAGATCACAGGGAGGACCTGGGATCCACGCAGGGCCTGGTAAGTATGAGTCTCCTGGGAAGTGGGGTGTCTGCTTTTTTTGGGGGGGAACCTTACCCCCAACTGTTTCTCCAAAAATAAGACCTCCTCCAAAAATAAGCCCTAGTGCTTTTTGGGTGGGCAAAAAAGTATAAGACTGTGTCTTATTTTTGGAAAAACACGGTATTATACTTTCCTTCTGATTGTTCCACTCCTGGTTTTGTCTACAAATTCTGAGGTAAAAAATTCACTATATACTCAACGTGTACACGTGGCCTAATAGAGAAAGACTGCAGTATCAACTAGAAGGCCACATGCACACGTTGAGTATTTGGTGAGTTTTTTACCTCAGAATTTGTAAGGCAAAACCAGAAATGGGTGATAAATACAGCAGTGGTGCCCACGTTTCTATTATACTACTTTTTCTCTGATTGTTCCACTCTTGGTTTCGGCTACAAATACTGAGGTAAAAAACTCACCAAATACTCTACGTGTGCATGTGGCCTAATAGAGAAAGACCGCAGTATCAACTAGAAGGCCATGTGCACACTTTGAGTATTAGGTGAGGTTTTTTTACCTCAGTATTTGTAGCCAAAACCAGGAGTAAAAAGCACAGCAGTGGTGCCCATAATTCTATTATACTTTTCCTCTGATTGTTTCCCTTGTGGTTTTGGCTACAAATACTGAGCTAAAAAACTCACCAAATACTCTACGTGTGCATGTAGACTATTGGAGAAAGACTGCAGTATCAATTAGAAGGCCAAGTGCACACATTGAGTATTTGGTGAGGTTTTTTTTACCTCAGTATTTGTAGCCAAAACCAGGAGTGGGTAAAAAATGCAGAAGTGGTGCCCGTGTTTCTATTATATTTTTGCTCTGATTGTTCCTCTCCTGGTTGACCCCAGACTGTTCATTGACTTCTCTCTGCCCGCTTGCTGTTATTGCTGTTACCTCCTGGCTTATGACCTCAGACTGTTACCAGACCATATCTCTGCTTGCTCCCTGTTCTTGTCATTAACTCCTGGTTTCTGACCTCGGACCGTTACCTGACCACGTCTCTGTCTGATCCTTGAATCTAATATGTACTCTCCTGGAATTCTGACCCTCGGCTTGTGAGTTGACTGCGTTTCTGCTTACTCCCTGTGTCCTCTCGTGTCCTCCTGTTTCCTGACCTCGGCTTGTCTGATTACCCTTCTGTCTATACTATCCGTAAGTAGTGATAGCATCACTTTTTCTGATTTTTATTGTACATTATCTGATATATCTTCTTTACCTTCATTAGCGCTTTGAGATTTGTTTCCAGCGTATGGAAACATTCCAGTTTATATCCGAAGGCTGATAACCTTCTCTTGATATGATGTTATTACAGTCACCTAGTTATTATATAAAGAAAATGCCGCTTTGTATACATGGATCTGTTATTCCAGCCGCATTTTCCATCTGTGTTATCCGTCTTCTCGGAGGTTTTCCTTTGAACATGCTTCTCTATTTCACTGTTGGTGTCCTTTATTACTGCTCTATCTATTAAAAGTTATTACTTAATAGGTATTTTATCTTGTTGCTGCCAGACTAACAACTACGGTACTGCTCCGTAATTGAAAGGCTGAATGGGAGGGAGCTGTTTAGCAGTGTCTGGATAAGATCTACATAAACAACACAAATTGGCCACCCTCCTGAGCCGGGATGAAAACGTTTGGAAACGCCAAGAACTTTAATGTACAAGTTAATTATGTATATTTTGCTATGTTTTTCCACATAAATATAGAAATAGATGAGCAGTACGGGAAGGAAGAAGAGTCATCGGAGCTGATCTGTCACCTTTGCTGGATGGTAGGACTGAGAATCCAACAATGGACCTAATTAAGGGATGAAAAAGCATCAAATCCCAATCTAGGAGAACCCTAATTGGATCTCTTGCTTGTGGGACTGTTCGGAAGGAGATAACTAAGCAACGGACCTTTGCGTAAAAGTAAATAGTTGCAAATACATGTTCCGTAAAATTGAGAGCAAATTTCTCAACATAGTCTTTTATGATGGTGCCAAAGCACAGTTTGGTAAAACCTTCTTAAAATGGTAATTCATAAAATCGAATGCCTTCTTAAAGGGAACTGTAGCGCCCCTGAAGCCATCAGGGTGCTACAAGGTGCTGCATCCCCACCAGGAGGCAGGGCCTACCCCCTTAAGGACCCAGAACCCCAGTGCTAGTAACACCAAAAACCCAGGTAATCCCAGTGTTCCCCAACAAATCCCCCATACAATGGTACTTAGCTAGACTGGGACCAATCGATGGCTGCGTAGAGGTGGAGCCATTCAAGTCCACTAATTGACCAGGTGGGAGGGGCAGACTGAGGAGAGTCAGAACACAGGAAGACAGTAGTCAGAAGAACGTGTGTGACTGTTGAAAGTGTCAGACAGCAAGAGGGTGAAGGTGTGACTGAGCAACGTCCTGACTCGGGTTGACAGTGACTTGGTACCCAGGAGAAGTGGTTGCTGGTGGAGTACTTCAGGAACTATTCACCGACGGGGTACAGGACCCTAGGAAGGGAAAGAGCTTCAAGCCAACCTGTTAACACCTGCACAGCAAAGGGGACGATCAAGGACCTTGCTGACCCTAAAGAATGCGAAGAATCAGTAGGAAAGGGAGAACTGAGGACAGGACCACAGACTCCAACCCCACAGGGTTCATGCCACTGTCAGGCGGACAGAAGTGGACAAACCACAGAACGGGGACCCCCAGTGTTCTATACCACGGGGACCCACTTACCAGAGACAGGTGCAGAGGAGGAAGGTACCGGAGAACCAGACTGGCACTGGGACGAAGGAGACCTGGAGGCGAAACCAGCCGGCCTCGGGCAACCAGTTAACATCTCAAGTGAGTAAAGCAGTTGCACTGAATACCTGTCTAGACTCCCTTCTTCCGACGCCCACCGCACCATATACCCACTGGGGCAATACCCTACTTACGGAGGTACTACCATACTAGCTGCTAATACCACCAGCCCAAGTAGAGGCATTCTGCAGCGGCGGCTCTCTATACTTAGCCGCAACATTGAAAGTGGCGTCACGAATAACTTTATTCATAAATCTCCTGTAAATATACCCCCATTACAAAAAAGGCCCAGGGCACGGAACTAGGTAACGACCACCATCGTGACATTCCCAAGACGTACACTGCCCGGAGCTGAGTACCCCATATCCCTGAGTGCTACAGAACCACAGGCAGTTCTGGGTGTATATATCTAATCCCTGCCTAACCGTCCCTGTATATAGTAGCATAGATAAAGTGATCCTTAGAAAATGTATTTCAAAAGATCCTTTATGATATGCTATGAGCATAGGGACTAGTCCCCTGGACGTTAGCTCCCTTGGCTAATCAGCCCCCTTAGCATGTAAGTATGCCCCTGTGGGCGTGCATACACACTAATTAATGCAAAGAAAAAACAAGAAAGCCAGCACTAAGTGGGTACTACAGAACTAAAAATTCCAAACTGAACTTATTAAAATTTGAGATTTTTGGCAAAAAATTGCAATTTCCTGAGCCACCCCACCACGTCACGGCAAATCTCCTTGGGGCAGTCCTACACTAAAATATTTTTATATAAAATGTGCCACACGGCCTCACATATGAAAAGGTAGAACTGTCCTTAGCAGCACTTACTTGGTGTTTTTCAATCCCTTAATCATGGCTGTGGGCGGGACAGGCCCAAGCAAATGCTGCTTGAAGTAAATAGCCTGTGGACAGGGCCTGATGACTGAATGTGAACCGCCACCAATTGCCAATATCAAGACAGGTGAAATACAACCCAAATTGGGGTGCACGGCAAGGTGGTGGTCAACCACTGACCAATTCAACGAAGAAAAAACAAGACAGCCAGCACTAAATGTGCACTACAGCACTAAAAATTCCTAATTAATGTGCAGAGTCAGAGGCATGGTCACACTCACCTCTGCTACCATCGCACCCAACGCTGGTTTCGGCTCAGTGTGTAAAATCCCCGGACTTTCAGTAATGCGCACTATAAAGCTGGATGTATGCGTCCCAGCTTCAAACTGGTGTAGTGCACATGTCCGGACGTATCTGGGCCTTCTGATCATGCACACTGTCCTTAAGTCCAGCGTTTTGAGGCGGTGCAATGGATACAGGTACGTGTGTCATTGCCGATGAGCCGATGAGCAGTGGGAATTGAATAGCATGTTAGCATGCCCTGTGGGCATGCTAACATGCCCAAAGGGCGAAATGAGGGCAGGAACTAACGCTCTTGCGACTAGTCCCTGCACTCATTAGCATAACATAAAGGATCTTTAGAAATATATAAAGAGATCTTTAGAAAAAGTATGCTACTAGACACAGGGACAGTTAGACAGGGATTAGCAATATGCAGCCATAACTGCTCGTGGTTCTGAGTGCATATTGTACCTGACAGGTTCCCTCAACCAAATTTCAAAGATACTTACCATTTTTGTGCAGGTTATGTGATGCTCAGATTTCCCCCTTCTTATGATGTTTCATACATTCTTCTTTGCCTTCTTTTTCAGCTTATATAAGATACTAGATGTTTCATATGTTGTGTTTATTGGCAGGTCGATGCTCCCTAGGAGACGTTTCTTTCCTTTGCACATGCGCCTGATAAGAATCTTATGGGTATGGGTCAGCTGCATAGAAATACATGCAGCTGACCCATTAACCTTAGACGAGCCACAACCGATCCGGGCAATGGGATGTGATCCTTGTGTGAGTCACACGCAAGTGTAAAATCAGTGTTTTATCAGCACAATATTATTATTATAGGACTAGGTGTCTTGTGCCTACTGGTCAAATCACACAACAACCACTAGCAGCTTTCTGTCAATATACAGTGTACACAGAAAGTTGCCAATCAGTGGTGTGGGTAAGGTTATACAGGGCTCAGCATTCAGAGCTTTCTGTCAATATACAGTGTACACAGAAAGTTGCCAATCAATGATGTGGGAGGGGTTATATAGGGCTCAGTATTCAGAGCTTTCTGTCAATATACAGTGTACCCAGAAAGTTGCCAATCAGTGATGCAGGTGGAGTTATACAGGGCTCAGCAGTCAGAGCTTTCTGTCAATGTACAGTGTACACAGAAAGTTGCCAATCAGTGGTGTGGGAGGGGCTATACAGGGCTCAGCATTCAGAGCTTTTTGTGAATATACAGTGTGCACAGAAAGTTGCCAATCAGTGGTGTGGGAGGGGTTATACTGGGCTCAGCATTCAGAGTTCTGCCAGATCTGCAGCAGGGAAAAACTGTGGCTGTAGAGAAACTAAACTTTTTGATGTTTTTATGACATATATTTTGTAAAAATCCAGACAGACAGAGAATACTCTGGATTTCTGGGTGAATGATGCTCGTGGTTTTCTTACCAATTTTCATATTTAGAATCCACCCAACGCCTTTGCACAGCATTTATATCATATAGCTCTTGTTTTGTAATTTTGATTTTGTTTGCAGACACTGGGTGTTTTTTCTGGTCATAGGCATTGGCCATAATATTTTTCTACACAGTATACATTTCTAAGGACCCAAATGGTATATATGCAAGCATCATAGTCAGCTGAAACCCTTCATCCAAAGTGGAACTTCCAGTTTGGATTTACTTATATATGCTACATTCTCATGTAAGGGGGTGTCCAGTGCCCTGCCGCCTCTGAGGAATGTTATAGAATGTGATAAGATGATAAATTGGTGTGTTTTAGTGAGATATTATAGTAATGTACTGAATGTTATGTGTTTCTACTGTGTAATTTGGCCAGCTACCACCAAGTGTCTGTGGTTCCCTGGTCCTTCAGTGCAAGGGAATGTAGAGAGAGTGACAGTATGGCATGGGTTAAAAGGGGGAGCATAGTCCCCAGCACAGAGGAGATATAGGGAGCTTCTTGGTTAGGACAGCTAGTGAGAGATAGAAAGTAGTGACAAGCAAAGAAAGGACTTGCAGGGTCAGATGTAGCAGAGTGGAGTCAGGTGGTGTGGAGGATTCAGGCAAAGAGAGAAGAAGGAGTAAAGGAGACTGAAGTGGAGTGTGAGCCCCTCAGCTAATGAGCATAATTCCAGTATGAAGGAAGTAAAGGAGAAGAGTGTCCATGTTCCCAGGAAGGAAAGGAGAAATCGCTCCTTGGTTGCCATAGCTGAGAAGCTGGGTTCTGTAAAGAAAGAAATGCCTGTAACAGATCTCAATGTGAAGACTGCCTTTAAAAAGTGGAAGCTGTGTGCTAAATGAATGTTCAGTAAAGTTGTTACGGTTTTAACCGGTGGTGAACTTGTTTCTGACAGTGTTGCATGGAATGCCGGATGTAGTGAACGGGATCCAGAGAAGCCAGATGAAGACCCAGATGTGCAGCTTCAGGCAGGTACCACCTCCACACTCAGTCTATACACCACTCTGCCCCCCATGTCTGTACTGTGTCGGGGTGGGTTGGGGTCCACAACCCTTGCCCACGGCTGCCCCTCCCTGGCACTTTAAACTCATAAAAATGACAACCTGTATTATCACGAGACGGGGATGGCAATGGTGGATCAGAGTGGTTCATGGGCAAAATTTAGGTTTCTTTGATCTCAAAGACATGTAGATGCCACCAAAGGCTCCTACAATTGGACATTGCCTTCTTTGGAGAAGTTTACTTTGGGATTGACCTCAAGGAAATGACTTGCATCTTCTTTTTTTCCCTAGGAGATTTTCAACACATCTTCTAGAAAATAATAATAAAAAAAAAATATAAAAAAATTCTCATACCAATAGCAAAGTGGATTTGCCGTAGAAAATAATTGGGAGAGTTTATGAAGCAGATTTTGGAAAGTTTTCTCTAAAAAGAGACTCCTGAAAAAGCCGAAGTCCAAACAAAGCCGCAAAGTGTCACCCACACCAAAGTGTTAATATTTCTGAGATGTTTTTTTGTTATTTTACCACGTCAGAAATCCATTACATTCAACAAAGCATAAATGAGATGTAAATATATCTAAGAACAGAACGACGCTGCCGATGCCGAAGCTTATATACCTGACCCGGCTGCCGGGCCAAGCTCATTGTTACAGGATGACTCATAGTGAAGAAATATGAAGTCACGTATGATATGCCGCACAAAGACCTTAGAATTTAGTGTAGGCTACAAAGAAAAAGAGCAATTATATATGTTCAGGAATGTAACAAGCGCGCAGTGAAATCAGGGACAGGGCCATTTCTGAAGCGTTTCATTATATCCCAATGCTCCGATGATTGGCAGTTCTGGGTATTGTCTTGCTGAAGATAAAAATGGCATCCGGCCTTTGTACAGCCGCCATACTGCCTTTATACAACCGAGCAGCCCATGTATAACATATAAGAAGTGTTTAACAGAGACGGAAATACATAATACTTGTATGGAAGGATCACATACTAGAAAACGATTTGCTTCTATCTCCCAGTCTATATGGACGTTATACCTGCTGCTCAGTATAAGTAATAATGGCTTTATTTACATCATTTCCAGTGTGACCTCAATGTCAATGCCATCACTGTGGCCACTAGGTCCAAAGATCCAAAGCTTTATATTATGGATCGATGATGATCCTTATCCCAGACCCCATTATTCTCCTGCACCGCTCTAGCCATTGGTCTCGCGCATGCGCCAAGTTCGAGAGTTTCTCCCTATCACATGATTGGAGATGAATGTATGATCGCTGGTCTGACTACTAGTTCCTGTGAAGACATAGCCCTGTAAAATGTCTGTCAAGGGTTAATGTTCTTAATTGGTCAGACATGGATCCCCGTGGTGTGTTAACTAGTGTTTGTTGAGTCATTGCTTTCCACAAGACTATCGGAGCCTCCCATTGTCCCATTCTCCCATTGAGAATGTTGATTGCTAAATTAATGTAAGTTCCCCCAGCCTCTCTGTCTTCCTAACTCAGATGAGAATTAACTATGCGGATTGAAATGCCACCCAAACAGAGCACAGCCTTATTCCACCAATCCAGTAAGACCACATTCCCTGGAACGAGTGCCCCGGAGATATAAAAGCCACCAAGTCACCAGGTGGTTCTGTCACGGGCGGAAGAGGACGCCACTGCGCTGCGCTCGCTAACGCTCGGGTCCGGCGCTGCAGCTCGGTGGCTCGAGTGATGGGCCGGATCCGGGGACTCGAGCGGCGCTCCTCGCCCGTGAGTGAAAGGGGGTGGTTGGTTTGGGGGAGTTAGTCCGTGATGCCACCCACGGGTCGTGGTGAAGATGGGCACCATGGCTGCTGGTGACGGGGATCCCGGGAGCGATGGTGGGGAGCAGCTGGGATGTTGTTTACCCCCTCCGTGGGTAGGGGTTGGTGGTCCCGGGGCCCGGTGATGTGATGGGGCTGCAGGGCCGGTAAAGTGCAGGGTCGCTGGGATAGCGCGGCGTGGTGCCGGATGGCACAGATGTACTCACTCAGCAAATGAGGCACAAAGTCTCCGGTAAACCAAACGGCTGGATGGACGGGTCCCGCAGCCGGCTGCTGTATCTCTCCCTGGACAGGTGATGGCGGCTGTCTCTCCCTGCACCTTAGTGTTCTTGTTTGACTACGATGGATTCCCAACGGTAGTCCGCTCCCCGGTGTATGGATGCCGGAGGAGCCCGTTTGCCCGCAGGCGCTGGCCCTTGGGTCTCTAGCCGTTGGCGGTGGCTGTATACCCTCACGGTGCGGACGATTGCCTTCAGTCAGGACTTTTGCTGTTAGGAAACCCCTGGGGTTCCAGTCACATTTGGATTTGACTGTTGTTGGTGGCTCCAAGCCTGGTCGGGGTCCGATAGCCCTGCCTGTGTGTGCTGGCTTCACTTCGCTCCCCGGTCGATACCGGCGGGCCAACGCCCAACCCCGGTCCTACGGTTCCGCGTTGCTCCACCACTCCTGCAGACGGCAACCACCGTCTGCCAACCTTGTTGTCAGTGCCTGGGCTCCAACCCAGACACCCAAGTGTTTACTCCTCTCACTTTCACCTCCTGGACTAAACTGTCACTTTTCCCGCCTCCAGGCCTGTGAACTTCTCGGTGGGTGGGGCCAACCACCTTGGCCCCGCCCCCACCTGGTGTGGACATCAGACACTGGAGGGAGGCAACAAGGGTTTTGTGTTTGACTGTTGCTGCCCTAGGGGTGGGGGTGTTTGTGTGTTATCTGTGACGACCTGGCTAGTCCAGGGCGCCACATTTCTTTTGCTACATGGCTGCAATCTAGGGGTTTTGATCCCGGTTGGAAATCATTACCCAGCCTAGGAACTTTGGCGCCGGCTAAAGAATCTGAAACTGGATTACATTGTGCAGGAGCACCTCCAAGGATCTTAGGATTCAGCTGTAAGAAACCCAGATCGGGGACGATTTACTTACCTGGCTACGAACCTTGCTGTGCTTGTGAAGCTTCCTACGCTTGTCACTATTCTATTCTCGGTGGGTGCGTGCCAAAAGCAAGGTGCTGCTGGTTTGGGGTATTTGGCCCTGGAAACTCCGAAGGCACGAATATTCAAATCCCTGGTGAGCCAGAAGGGTGAGACTCTGTTGCCTGTTACATTGTGTGGTTTGCAAGGTTTTGTGTTATATGCCTTTGACTGTTTGGGATCCAGTTAAGCCTAATTATTGAGGTTCCCGCACCCTGTGTTGTCTGATTAGTGTTCTGCCCACGGGTATGGAGTTCGTTGGGATAAGCCCTGGTTCGTGCGGTCTTTCTAAAGGCAGCTGGGCCAGTGGACGAGAGCATCCACTGACCCCCGTGTCTCCCCAGACCCTCCCTGAAAACAGGAACGTGAGGTCCCAATGACCAGGTTGTGAACATTGCAATAGTACGTTCTGAGACAGAGGTGGTCATAAATGAGCACAACCACTCCCATAGGCCCATTGAAGTGAAAGGAACCATGGTCATGTGTGTCGCCCTGGACAAGCCAGGGGACACAGGTAACAACACACACACCCCCACCCCCAGCAGTTCACACAGACAACCCCAGTGAGACCTGGTTTCTTCCTTGGGCTCAGACAGACACACCAGGTGGGCGGAGTCAGGAGATGGAGACGCCCACCGAGGAGTTTAGCTGGCCTGAGGGAGGAAGCAGGCCCAGACAAGTTCAGGAGTGAAGGAGAGAGGAAGTCTGCAGAGAGGCAGACGCAGACTGGAGCCTAGGTTGGAGCCTAGGGCCCCTGTGCAGAAAGTCAGGCAGATGGTAGTGGCCGTCTGCAGGGAGCCGGGGAGCCAGTTGGTGGAACCGCAGGTAGCCGGGGCTGGGCGGTGGCCCCCCCGGTACTGAATCGGGGAGCCAGCTGGAAACCGGAGAGCAGGAAGAGTGTGCACGGAGGCGAAGGAAAGGACTTACACTAACAACCTGGGGTCAGGGGAAAAACACCGCAGTCGCCTGTGGGACCCGTCCATCCAGCCGTTTGTTTCAGCAGAGACTCTGTGTGCTTCATTGGGCTGAGTGAGTACCACCGTGCCGTGCGGCACAGCGCTGTCCCCGCGCCCCTGCACCTCTACAGGCCCCATACCCGCCTGTCCACCATCCAACCCCATCACTGGGCCCCGGGATCACCAACCCCTACCCACGGAGGGGCAACACAACAACTGGCTGCTCCACACCATCACTCCCGGGATCCCCAGCCAGAGCAGTGGTGGTGTACATTCAATCACCACAACCGTGGGTGGCGTCACGGACAATAAACAATCCCCACACCCTTTCACTCACGGGCGAGGAGCGCCGCTAGAGTCCCCGGGATCCGGCCCATCGCTCGAGCCACCGAGCAGCAGCAGGCCGCGGCAGCCAGACCTGAGCAGTGGGAGAGCGCGGCGTCCCCTCCTCCGCCCGCGACACATGCATGTGCACTACATCTCCACTCACACAGGGTAATTTGAGACCACCATGCTTGGGATCAGTGGGGGTCCCTCTGTTCTACATATGCTGTAAATCTTGATGTATTTAGTAAGAATAAATATTCAAAAATTCAGTGCATGCTACATGGCTCCAGACTTTAGCCAATACTAAATTGCCCCAAGCTTTTGCCGCTAAACCTTTACCTTTGCGCCTGAGTAATTATGCCCTTTAATTTCTTTCTGTTACACACCTGTCTCATTTTTTAGTGTCGAGCTCCATTTCCTTGCCCTATGGCCGCAACCCTTCATTGTACTCCAGATATGATCTTTTAAGTGACCCATCCTTCCTCAGTGACATAATCTTTCAAGCCCTTGTAAGGCACTTTTAAACATTCCCTTGTGTCTGAATATCGAGACTTTAACGTGCTCGGTTACTGCTTGTTTGTAGAATGCCACCATCCAGTTTCTTCTTTTGCCATTATCTCCTCAGACTCCTGTGTTTTCTGCTGTTTGCATCTGCTGCTTCTGTGACCTGCTGGCTATCTGATTGTTTGTTGTAAGCATCACTAACTTTTATTAGAGACTGTTTACATTATACTACAACTTGTTGTGGATTCTGTTACCTACATTTGTGTGCTGCTTCAGACATGCCATTTTCCTCTTCATTTACCTTCCTGGTTCTGTGGCTTTCAGTGTGTCCTGTCTTTCTTGTTTGTTTGCCATCCATCATTTGTCTACCATACACCTTCGGCTTCATGAATCCACCTCACCAGGTGAGCCTAACACTGTCTACGTTGATGTGTGCTTGTTTCTGCTGTACCCTATTATGACTTGGCCTGTTCTTCCTAAAACTTTCTCCGATCTGCAGCATACCCTGACCTCTGTATGCGCTTTGCCCATGATGCATCTAACCTAATCTCCTGATTTGGCCTCGGTATCTCAAAACGCTTTCTATCTCAAGTGTCAGTAGTTGCAAGTGACCTGGGGAAAAACTTATTCACTTAGATATACTTGGTCCTTGTTCCCCAGGATGCGACCATTCCTTTTCAGATACTGAGCTTCAAATTATATTAATAAAATTCTATTTGCCTCTGGACACCACTAGAGGGAGCTCACTGCACAATTCCCATTCAATATATAGGAACAAGATATATTCATCTGTAACCAGCTCCTCCTAGTGGCCACTGACCTCATAGGAGACTTAAAGGGGTTGTCCACTAATTTGACATTGATGACCTATTCTTAGGATAGGTCATTAATGTCTGATTGGCCAGGGTCCAACATGCTGCACCCCCGCCGATCAGCTGATCTCGGCCCCGACGGAAGCAAGAAGCTACCGGAAATGCTCAGTTCTGGAGCTGCTCTGTCTTCTGATAGTGGCCATGGTCGGGTACTACACATCTGCCTTCCATTCTAATCAATAGGAGGCGAATGTGCAGTACCTGGCTGCGGCCGCTATCAGAAGACAGAGCAGCTCTGGATCTGAGACAGAGGGTAATCCAGCAACAAAGTCCAAGGGATATTAAAATCCAAAAATTTTATTAAATCAAATTAAAATCCATATAAAAAAAAAAGGTCCAAACAGGGTATAAACAACTGTCAGAGAGGATGCATTTCAAACCCAATGGCTCTTAGTCAGTCTCTACTGAATGAATGGAAGTGGACAAATTAAAATAAGCTGTGAACCCAGTGAGGACAGAAGTGGGAGGAGAGTAAAGAAGGAAGAAAAGAAAAAAAAACACACCAAAATAAAAAAAAAAAAAAAAAAATCATGGAAAAACATTTTTTACAGATGCATTCAATAAATAAAGTGCAAGTTGCTCTTGCGGTTCATGCCTAGAGGAGATTGTGTATCCATAGCAAAAATCCAAAATGTTTCTCTGCGCAATAATAATTCCTTCAAATTACCTCCTCTCTTTGGCAATCTAACCTTCTCAAGAGCAACCACCTGCAAAGTGTCGATATTACCAGCATGTTTAGAAAAAAAATGCTGTGATGCCCCAGATAGATTCCTGGTAGTAGTAGTGTGATTAGAGTCCTAAACATGCTCTGAAATCCTACGTCTCAAAGGACGGGTGGTACTGCCGATATACTGGAGGCAGCATTCACTGCAGGAAATACAGTAGATAACATGATCCGTGCCGCAATTTATCATATCCTTAATTTTAAAAAGCTTTCCATTAACATTGGAAGAAAAATTTTGTGCACCCACCATGATTCTACAAAGACCGCAGGAGTTACCCCCACACTTGTAAGACCCACATGTTGGAAGCCAATTAAGACTAGTATTAACATTTCTCCGAGTTGAAGCTGTGCTTTAAATCTCTCATCAATAATTGTAAATTCCTCAGCCAAATGTGATCCAAATGTGATTTCATGTGATCCAAAATATACCAGCGGGTGAATATGTCAGAGCTGTCAGATGTTGTACCACTGCTGCTGATTTGGCTGAGGAATTTACAATTATTGATGAGAGATTTAGGCTATGTGCGCACGTTGCGTCGGAGTACCTGCAGTTTATTCTGCACGTTTTCCTTCCCTTGGTTTTTGACCAAATGGCTTTTGACCATTTTTTAGCGCTAAAAACGCATGCGTTTTTACCGCGTTTTTAGTGCTTTTTACCTGCGTTTTCACCTGCGTTTCTGCAGATGCGTTTTGTAGATCAAGACACTGAGAAATAAAGTTGTAATAGTCAAAAAGAATGAAAAAAAGAGAAAAAAAGTATAAAATTAACTTTTAATAAAACTATATGGGAAATTATCAATTTTAATGAAAAAATAGTGGTTATGCACATTTTAACAGAAAAATAGGTGAAGTTTATTATTTTTTAACATTTAAATTTTCGGTTATTGTGTGTGTGTGTGTAAAGGAACATTAGAACCCATTAATTTTTGTCCAGAAAAGCATGCGTTTTTGGAGCCAAAAACGCAGTGGAAAAGCATTTAAAAAGCATGAAATACGCAGGAATTGTGCTTTTGGTTGCATTTTGCCATTTCTCATTGACTCCAATGTTAAGGAAACGCTGCAGAAATGGCAAAAACAACTGACATGCTGCTTCTTTTTCAGCATGGTTTTTGACCACAAATATGCAAATTAAACGCTGCAGAAAAAAAAGCAAAGTGCAGACAGGATTTCTGCTTTTCCCATAGACTTTGCTGGAAAACAAAAACGCATGCGTTTTTGCACAAAAACGCTACTGCTAAAAACGCTGCAGAAACGCGGAAAAAAACGCAACGTGCGAACATAGCCTTAAAGCGAGGGGTTACTCCCAAGCTCATCTGGATCATTCCAAAAATAAAGTGACTCTCAAGGATAGGGATCAGTATCTTGACATGTCAGTGAATAAAAAGAAAAAAACTTTTAATTTTGATAAAAAAAACCCAGTGGTTTTTTCTACTAAATATAGTAGAAATTATCATCAGGTTACAAATATTATCAGGAGATTCGTCCCTATTCTTTTGTCAGATGAATCCCTATACAAAATTCTTGATCAAGGTGGGAAATTTGTGTCTAGGAAAAACGGATTATCCCCCGGTGATCACACAGCTTCAACTCGGAGAAATGTTAATACTAGTTTTAATTGGCTTCCAACATGTGGGTCTTACAAGTGTGGGGGTAACTCCTGCGGTCTTTGTAGATTCATGGTGGGTGCACAAAATTTTTCTTCCAATGTTAATGGAAAGCTTTTTAAAATTAAGGATATGATAAATTGCGGCACGGATCATGTTATCTACTGTATTTCCTGCAGTGAATGCTGCCTCCAGTATATCGGCAGTACCACCCGTCCTTTGAGACGTAGGATTTCAGAGCATGTTTAGGACTCTAATCACACTACTACTACCAGGAATCTATCTGGGGCATCACAGCATTTTTTTTCTAAACATGCTGGTAATATCGACACTTTGCAGGTGGTTGCTCTTGAGAAGGTGGTTAGATTGCCAAAGAGAGGAGGTAATTTGAAGGAATTATTATTACGCAGAGAAACATTTTGGATTTTTGCTATGGATACACGATCTCCTCTAGGCATGAACCACAAGAGCAACTTGCACTTTATTTATTGAATGCATCTGTAAAAAATGTTTTTCCATGATTTTTTTTTTTATTTTTTTGTTTTGGTGGGTTTTTTTTGTTTTTTTTTTCTTTTCTTCCTTATCCTGGCTTCTTTACTCTCCTCCCACTTCTGTCCTCACCGGGTTCACAGCTTATTTTAATTAGTCCATTTCCATTCATTCAGTAGAGACTGACTAAGAGCCATTGGGTTCGAAATGCATCCTCTCTGACAGTTGTTTATACCCTGTTTGGACCTTTTTTTTTTATATATGGATTTTAATTTGATTTAATAAAATTTTTGGATTTTAATATCCCTTGGACTTTGTTGCTGGATTACCCTCTGTCTACAATCTGGATTGCCAGTATACCCTTTCCCTTGCACGAGTCCTGGATATGGTGACCCCTCCTTTGGCTACAGGTGAGTGGATACCAATCTTTCTTTTTGTCCCTGATACAGCTCTGGATCTGAGTATTTCCAGCTGCCGCTGCTTGGACCGAGAGCAACTGATCGACAAGGGGTGCGGTGTGTTGGACCCCAGCCAATCAGACATTGATAACCTATCCTAAGGGGTACTTTGCACGCTGCGACATCGCAAGCCGATGCTGCGATGCCGAGCGCGATAGTCCCCGCCCCGACAGAGCTGCGATATCATTGTGATAGCTGCTGTAGCGAATATTATCGCTACGGCTGCTTCACATGAACTCAACTACCGTGCGACGTCGCTCTGGCCGGCGAACCGCCTCCTTATTAAGGGGGCGGGTCGTGCGGCGTCACTCTGACGTCACACGGCAGGCGGCCAATAGGAGCGGAGGGGCGGAGATGAGCGGGACGTAAACATCCCGCCCACCTCTTTCCTTCCCCATAGCCGGTGGAGGCAGGTAGGAGATGTTCCTCGCTCCTGTGGCTTCACACACAGCGATGTGTGCTGCCGCAGGAGCGAGGAACAACCTCGTACCGTCGCGTCAGCGTAATTATGGAATTCGCCGACGCTACACCAATGATACGATTACGACGCTTTTGCGCTCGTTAATCGTATCATCTAGGATTTACACACTACGATTTCGAGAGCGACGCAGGAAGTACGTCACTTTCGATTTGACCCCACCGACATCGCACCTGCGATATCGTAGTGTGCAAAGCCCGCCTAAGGATAGGCCAGCAATGTCAAATTAGTAGATTTTTACATTCCATTAGAATTACACAAAAAAGAAAAATGAACCTTGGTGGACAACCCACAGCGGGTTCACAGCAGCTCAGAGAACATTTTGAAAATAAGAGAACTGGAGCAAAAAATGCTGAATCAATATCAAATTTTTATTATACGATTTATCCAAAGTGCAAAGGACCACACAAGAAGATTGTAAGTACAAAAACAGTAGCCGGGAGCAGACAATCAGGAAAAACAAAAATGTTCCAAAATATGAAAATCCTAGGTGCCTGGCACACACTGATGGTTGCATAATAGCAAAAGGGGACCCAATGTTGATACCCTGGACAAGGAGAGAAAATGTGTTGGTTACGGTTTGCAGTGCCCGCAGGGGACAGGCTCCTTGGAGGTATATTGAGCTAGATGAATTATATAGCACAATAAAATAGATTTGCTGGTAAAGAAGTTACCTGTCTCCTGCAATTAATCGTATTTGGCCAGTTAACATGGTAAGCTCTAATGAGAGGCACAACTAACCATAGGTGCATGGAAAGAATCCATAACACACACCAGCCAAAATATCCAGGGAAACGTGGGAATAACCTTAGATATGATTAGAGGATGGTCAGGCATAAAGAAAAGGACTGGGCAAGTTGCCCGTGGGAGGGAACATATTACCTGTGTCTGGTGGCGGGAGGCCCGACGTACGTTTCGCGGCTAAAAGCGAATTGCTTGCCGCTTCATCATGGGGGAAAAGTGAAGAGTCTGCTCTGCTCCCCACCCTCCTTCTGTGCTATAACCACTATTGTGATTTCTTTTGTGGCACTTTGCACTTTGGATAAATCGTATAATAAAAATTTGATATTGATTCAGCATTTTTTGCTCCAGTTCTCTTGTTTTCAAAATGTCAAATTAGTGTACAACCCCTTTAAAGGGATTAAAGAACTATCATGGAATATAGACAAAGATCCCTTAGTCCACATTTAATTTTTTCCCTCCTCTGGACATTTGTGCCACAGTATTTCAGAATCTACTCTACATGATGCAAAGCACTGAGCACTAGAAATAAAGTTTTTCAATACAAAAGGTAAAAGTTTAAAACTTGGGTGTTCTATCATTGGAATCTCCACTTATTAGATTATGACTGGTGACATCTTCAATGACAAGAAGTTCTGTAAAAAGTCTCTCACCTGTGATGAAGGAGTTAATAAAATACATGAAATGTTAATCTTAGGACTAAAATTAAATATTAGTCCCCTTTAAATACAAGTTATTTCTCAGTATAATGGAACGAACCTTTACTAATGTATAAGATGCACTAAAAAATGTGTTATCCTCTGCCTCCGGCATTTCACTTCCAAGTAAATTATTTAGCAGAGCTCTTCCATATTGGATGGTTAAGCATATGTGTGTACTAATATAATGCATAGCAATGACTGGCTGCCGTAAAAATGGCTGCCCATAAAATGCAGGGGGTACTTACATATTGGCTTTAAAGTTCAGTGAAAGAAATAGATGATTCCATACTGGTACATAATAAAAGAAAGAATAAAACACTAAGGAACTGAATACTTTGGATGACAATCTTAAAAATGTTACAATCCATCCATACATACATACAGTACAGAGCAAAAGTTTGGACACTTTCTCATCTCTAGAACAATTGCTGCTAAGGACAGGCAACAAGCAGAAGAGACTTGTTTGGGCTAAAGAACACAAGGAATGGACATTAGACCAGTGGAAATCTGTGCTTTGGTCTGATGAGTCCAAATTTGAGATCTTTGGATCCAACCACTGTGTCTTTGGTGTCTTTGTAGAAAAGGTGAACGGATGGACTCTACATGGCTGGTTCCCACCATCAAGCATGGAGGAGGAGGTGTGATGGTGTGGGTGTGCTTTGCTGGTGACACTGTTGGGGATTTATTCAAAATTGAAGGCACAGCATGGCTACCACAGCATCTTGCAGCAGCATGCTATTCCATCCGGTTTGCGTTTAGTTGGACCATAATTTATTTTTCAACAGAACAATGACCCGAAACACACCTCCAGGCTGTGTAAGGGCTATTTGACTAAGAAGGAGAGTGATGGGGTGCTACGCCAGATGACCTGGCCTCCACACTCACCAGACCTGAACCCAATCGAGATGGTTTGGGGTGAGCTGGACCGCAGAGTGAAGGCAAAAGGGCCAACAAGTGCTAAGCATCTCTGGGAAGTCCTTCAAGACTGTTGGAAAACCATTTCCGGTGACTACCTCTTGAAGCTTATCAAGAGAATGCCAAGAGTGTGCAAAGCAGTAATCAAAGCAAAAGGTGGCTACTTTGAAGATCCTAGAATATAAGACATATTATCAGTTGTTTCAGACTTTAAGTATTTCATTCCACACGTTTTAATTCATAGTTTTGATGCCTTCAATGTGAATCTACAATTTTCAGAGTCATGAAAATAAAGAAAACTCTTTGAATGAGAAGGTGTGTCCAAACTTTTGGTCTTTACTGTACATATAGGCAATTTTTATTCCTATGGTCTTTACTACAGCTGAACGTAAACAGCTTGCCTGCTGGGAAATTGTTACGGGTGACAGTCACGTGGTTTCTGGCCATAGAAGGTCACAGCTATGGCTGCGCAGAATGCTCCCTGACTTTCCTTTGTTCCTGCTGTTAGTATTCATTGGTATAGGTAGCTTTCCTGCTGAGTTCATCTCTCTCCTTTTGGACCCAGCAGGAGCTTGTCTTCCACCCAGCTGCTGATCATCAGTATTCTTTTGGTGCTTAAATACCTCTTACTTCCTTGGACTGTTGCTGGTGATATTATTCAGTTCGTTCAAACCCTGGTTGCAAGCAGGTGGCTTGTACTCCTCTGTTGTATCATTGGTTCACTTTTACCGGAATCATCTGTGGATAAGTAGTTCATGCATGTGTGTCCTCCTTCTGTTGGGTTGACGAAGAACTTATTCCATACGTTCCCTATTTAGAAAATAGAAAAAGTAGTTCAGCTCACCCTTCCTAAAGTCCAGGTCAGGATCGGTGTTGGTGCACGGAGCTGCCCTGGCCTCAGGCAGAACACAGACAAGGAAACTAGAGTATGATCTCCAGCACTTCAAAGAAGATTAAAAATATTTATTGAGGTTCTATTAAAAAAGATCCATCGATCCTGAAAACAGTGAGGGGGGACACATTAAGAGACATCCAACATGTTTCAGCTAGTAGAGCCTTATTCAAGGATTTCCCTATTTAGGGCCCAGCAGTAGGCATACCTAGGGTCAGGTATCCGGCTCGGCGCATAGGGGCAGAACCTATCTAGGATGGTGAGGGACCCCAGAGACCAGCAGTTGATTTGTTCAGGGGTCATCATCTTCCCCTTCTTTAGACACAGGGTTTCCCTTCCATTCCCTTTCGCCATTGGCTTAGTACATAGCGTGACAGAAATGTAGCCCATTCCAGGGGCTGGTCTTAGTGAAGGTGTCACATGGGCAACCAGGACTGGTGATAATGGCTAAAGGCCAGGGCCGGACATACCATTGGTACAACCTGTGCAGTCACCCAGGGGCCCAAGATATAAGGGGGGCCACTACCACCTCCAAAGCAGGGGGAATCATGTATTATGATGAGCTATTGAACTGGATGTCAAATGCTTGTCTTCATGAGTTCTTTTCATATTTTTTTTTAATTTTTATGTTTCCAAGAAAAAGCAGGTGCTTTAAGATGTTACCACAAGTCTGGGCTTGCTGACTCAAATAGTTATTGAACAAAGTAGGAGTTAAAAAACGGGAGTTGACAGAAGGCGCTCAACACCCTATTTTTCATTATTCTTTACTGTTTTTTTTGTTTAGATGATAGCAGGATTGGAGGTTTATTTCAGTTTACAGTCGGCCACGTCATATGTGAGCATGTAACTCAGCTGGAAGATCATATTAGAAGTTTCGAGAAGCAAAACGCAACACTACGGGCAATTGAGAATCTCGAGAGGATAATGCTGCACATTGAGTAAGCAATTAGTGGAAAAGACATGGAGGGTGGAAACGTGGGTCAGGAGGAGCAGGCAAGTAGCTGGGTTAATATAGTAAGGAGAAGTAGAAAGGAGGCTAAGAAAACTTCCAGGAAAAATTGCTAAATTGGGTGATGATGCAAGGGTGTTAGGCGGGCTTTGCACGTTGCGACATCGCAAGCCGATGCTGCAGTGCCGCACGCGATTGTCCCCGCCCCCGTCGCAGGTACGATATCCTTGTGATAGCTGCCGTAGCGAACATTATCACTACAGCAGATTCACATGGACTCACCTGTCCTGGGACGTCGCTCTGGCCAGCAATCCGCCTCCTTATTAAGGGGGCGGGTCGTGTGGCGTCACAGCGATGTCACACGGCAGGCGGCCAATAGGGGCGGAGATGAGCGGGATGTAAACATCCCGCCCACCTCCTTCCTTCCGCATATCCTACAGAAGCCACGGTGACGCCGGTAGGAGATGTTCCTCGCTCCTGCGACTTCACACACAGCGATGTGTGCTGCCGCAGGAACGAGGAACAACATTGGACCGTCGCGTCAGCGTAATTATGGATTACGCCAACGCTGCACCGATGATACGATTACGACGCTTTTGCGCTCGTTAATCGTATCATCGAACCTTTACACACTACGATGTCGCATGTGATGCCGGAAGTGCGTCATTTTCAATTTGACCCCACCGACATCGCACCTGCGATGTCGTAGTGTGCAAAGCCTGCCTTAAGGCTACTTTCACACATCAGTTTTTTCCCATCAGGTACAATCCGGAAAAAAACGGGTAAACCGGATCCGGTATCGCATCCGGTTTATCCCCATAGACTTGCATTGTAACCGGATTGTACCTGATGGCTTTGCGGTGCATCCGTTTTTTTCCGGATGCGGCAAAATAAATAAATGCGGCGGCCGGATAGAACGTTCCCTGCAACGTTTTTTGCTCCAGCAAAAAAAACCGCATCGCGCCGCATCCGGCCGCTGCGGCGCATTTTCAATGCATGCCTATGGATGCGGCGCGATGCGGAAAAAAATGCATCCGGCCGCCGCATGCGGTTTTTTCCACTGCGCATGCTCAGTAGCGTGCCGCAACCGGAAAAAACCGGACCGGCCGCATGTAAAAACTTATGCAAAGGATGCGGTGTTTTCACCGCATCCGTTGCATAGGTTTCACAGCCGGATTGAGCCGCACGGCTCAAACCGGATGTGTGAAAGTAGCCTAAGGCCCTGTTACATGCAACAACATCGCTAATGAGATGTCGCTGGGGTCACGGAATTCGTGACACACATCCGGCCTCGTTAGGGATGTCATTGCGTGTGACACTTACGAGCGACCGCTAACGATCCCAAATACTCACCAAATCGTTGATTGTTGACACGTCGTTCATTTTCAAAATATCGTTGCTGGTTCTGGACGCAGGTTGTTCGTCGTTCCTGAGGCAGCACACATCGCTACGTGTGACACCCCAGGAACAAAGAACAACAGCGTTCCTGCGTTTTCTGGCAATGAGGTGGGCGTGACTTTCATGCGGCTGCTCTCCGCCCCTCCGCTTCTATTGGTGGCCTGCTGTGTGACGTCGCACGAACAGCCCCCTTAAAAAAGAGGTTGTTCACCGGCCACAGCGACGTCATTAGGAAAGTAAGTACGTGTGACGCGTACCGGCGATATTGTTCTCCACGGGCAGCGATTTGCCCTTGACGCACAAACGACGGGGGCGGGTGCTATCGCTAGCAGCCTTAACTCTCAGAAATGGTAATAATAGGGGATACTGCTCTCTATAGCAGTCGGGTGAGCAACCCAACTTATAGCCGGGGAGAATAATGTAGGTTATTAGCAGGGGCGTAACGACCGCGGTCGCAGCAGTCGCCATCGCGACCGGGCCCGGGCAGTTTGGGGCCCGCGGGGACCCGACAGATCAGCAGCCAGCTCCTCTCAGTGAGAGAGAAGCTGCGCTGCTCTGTCACAGTGCACGCGCCCACTATATGACCCGCTGCCGCCCCCGACACCGGGCCCTCCTGCCCGATGTCAGCGGCGGCACCGGGGCCCCCCTCCCCCGTCACCGCGCACAGTAATAATGAAGCATAGAGCGGCCAGCGCCGCTCTGCATCATCATACTCCCCCTGTGCCTGCGCGGTGACGTCACTCCTGTGCGACTGCTGTGCTGAGTGCACAGAGCGCAGGGAGGGAGGACGCCGACCGGAGCACCGGGAGAGAGAGGAGGACGAGCAGCAGTGGAAGGAGGAGAGCAGGGAGTACAGCAGCAGTGGAACAAGGAGACGTCAGGACAGAGCAGCAGTGGAAGGAGAAGATCGGTGAGTACTTGTTTTTTTTTTTTATATATATAAAGTGAGTACACGGTGGTCAGAGGCCTGGGGTGGGGAGGCTGCATGATACTGTACATGGAGGCCTGGGGTGGGGAGGCTGTATGATACTGTACATGGAGGCCTGGGGTGGGGAGGCTGCATGATACTGTACATGGAGCCTCCATGTACAGTATCATGCAGCCTCCCCACCCCAGGCCTCCATGTACAGTATCATGCAGCCTCCCCACCCCAGGCCTCCATGTACAGTATCATGCAGCCTCCCCACCCCAGGCCTCCATGTACAGTATCATGCAGCCTCCCCACCCCAGGCCGATGTGAAGCCCCACAGGTGCAGTGTCGGTGCATTACCTTCAGGGACTCCACTCGGCTGGATCTCCGTCACTGGTAGGAGATCTTCTTCTTGTCGTGACGCCACTCTCAGTATTGCGGCCAGTAGGGACCGCCACTGCAGGTTGAGGGTCGCCTGGGGCTGATGGTATGTGCAGTTAGTTGGAATAGCCTCCTGAGAGTGAGGCAAGCCCCAGGGCCCGGTGTAGATGCGTAGTACTACAAGTCGCAGAATGACTCACACAGGCAGAACTGTCTTTCAAGGGCTTTACTCACATTTGATGGCAGGGTGAGTAGCCCGGGCGTAGCTGAGATGAACCAGGTGGGAACCAGGTATCCTTCAGGCTGACTTTATGAGGGTGACTACCAACTCGCCTTCCTTAGCCCTTGGTGGTTTGGGGTGACCCCGACTTTGAGTCCCTATGGGGGTCACCCAGGGAAGATGCTGCAGCCTCTCTCCCCTTCGTTCGCCGTGTGCTTGTCGCCTGGGCCAGATCACTCCAGCTTCTTGCCTCCTGTGAGCTATGGGCCCTAACTGTGGCTACGTGGCTGCGGTTTTTTTGTGGTGTTGTGGCGTGGGCTTTGAGAGCCCCACACCGGCAGGTTTAGCAAAAGAAAGCTGGATCTATCTCCGCTTCGGGATCTGCCGCCCGTTTGGGCCTGGTACTCTCTAGCAGTCTCCTTACTTCCCACTCCGTTGCTCTCTCTCTAGCTGAAGATGGATTTCGGGTAGCACTCCTAGTTGACCGTTCTCCCCCGTCAGTAGCCACTGCGCGGGCGCTGTTAGACAGCAACAGCCCCACAGGTCTGCTCCTCACTGAGCCCTATGGAGTTCTGCTCTAACTGACTCACTGCCCCTCCTCTCCTGTTCTTGCCTACGCCACCTAGCAACCAGACTCTCTTACCACACCCCTTGAGAGGAGATGGAGGCTTTTGGCCCCCTCCACTATTCCAGTGAAGGTCAAGGCTTTTCCCCCTCCTGGGATCCCCAGGGGTCCTCTCATGGGTACATGTGTGAGAGCTGATCACTATGCGCCTGTGTTCCACACCCCTGTCAGCCTTCTGGATTACCTGTATTGTACTGTCCCCAGCATGGGTGCAGTACTCAGTGGTGCCTGACCAGGTCAGGGGCGCCACATTCCCCCTTAGTTATCACCAGCACGTCCTCGGGCTGCAAGACAACATTTTAAAATGCATAAAACATTAAAACATGGTAAAACATTTTTAAAAGCACCAGGTACCATACATCACCACCCTCCACCCACAAGTCCGTTAACCCACCCAAAACCCTTTCACGTTGGCCGCGACTTCAGCCACTTCTGGCAGGATGTAGAGGCGGCTTTCATGGGCTGGTGGTTTCAGGGTATACCTGGCCTGGTGGATCCGCGCCTTCAGCCTCTTCTGGCAGGATGCAGAGGCGGCCTTCACAGTTGGTGCTGACCAGGTACCCTCTTTGTGGTGGAGAGCCAGGCCCCATAAACAGGCATGCTCTCTGGTCGCAGGTGAGCCAAGGCCCTATATACGGACGGGCTCCTCCTGGTTGCAGACGAGCCAAGCCCCTAAACAGGCTGACTCTGGTGGTGGTGGTGCCCTTTTGGTGTAACTATTTACACTGCGAGAGTTTGTGGCTATAGCCAGTTCATAGCCTTAAGGTTTATGGTTTTCTCACAATAGTTTTTGTGGGCACATTACTTGAACTTGAGAACGTTGCAAAACAAACTTTTTCAAAACTTTAACTGATAACTTCTTTCTTTACTTTACTCCTCCATACCAGGGCTTTGGCCTGTTGGGCTGCGGCACCTGTTGCTTTCTTGGCCTCTTTCTTCATCTGTTGTTGTCTCATCTGTAGGTTCCTTGTCTCTGCTTTCTTGATCTTCATCTGTTTCCTTTCCTGTATCTGTTTCTGTATCTCTGTCTTTTCTTTCTTCCTTGGGACATGGCACTACATCAAGCGCATACAATCCTCTTTCGCCTTCATGCATAGTGAATTGTACTGTATTTCCCATCTTTAAGTTTCTGCCAGGGTGTCCTCTAGGCAGATGAGCGTTCACATCTCTTCTGTTGACAAATATCCCTTCTTTGATACCAGGGGCTACAATGAATCCATATCCACTTCTCAAATTGAAATCCTCTACTACTCCTCTGCAAAGGGGTCCTCTGACCTGGGCTTTGGCTCTTCTCAGGAACCTTTTCTCCTGTAGGTCTCTGGCTGTGACTTCTCTCTGCTCTGGAGACTGTGGTGCAGGGGACAGCGTTGTTCTGTTGCGACGCCTGGTCTTGCGGGCTGGGTTCTGCTGGGCTGTTACCTCAATGCCTGCAGGGCCCCAGGTGAGGTTTCTGGGCTGATCTTCGTCAGCAGACGGTGTCAAGTCCTCCTCATCCCAACGTGAATAGGGTAACATCTCCGGCTCTGAGTATTGCTCCACTGCCGGTGGCTCCGGAGTCAGCTCCTCAGCTGCCTGGCCTCCTCTCCCCCTTAGTTCTTCTTGGCACTCCTTTGGTGGCAGTGCTGGGGATGGGCTTTCTTCAGCAGGCTCAGGCAGGGGACTCTTTGACGTGGTTGCTGCAGGGGTTGCTGGAATCCTCTTGGGGGTGTGCGGAGGGAGCAGATACCGATCCACCATCTCTTGTGGGAACTGGGCCTCTAGGTCAGCCTTCAGCTTCCAGTATTCGGGGTCCTCTCCTATCAGGGACTTCCTAGCAGGGACCTCTTTGGACTGGGGAGCGGTGTCTGCTCTGGCCTTGCAGGCCGGGGTAAATGGTGATGCAATCTCTTTGCGGGCCGCGCCCTGTATGGCGGCGGCCTGGTCTTGGCGGGCCGCGCCCGGCATGGCGGCGGCCTGGATCGGCGTCGCTGTCGCGATGGAATCGGTGCAGGCTGGGCTGGGCGTCGCTGCAGGGACCGGGTCTTGGTGGGCCGAGCAGGGCATCGCTGCGGCGGCCGGGGCTTGGCGGGCCGCGCCTGGCGTGGCTGCGGCCTGGTTCAGCACCTCACTTGCGGCGCGGACGAGCGTTGCTGCGGCGGTGGGGTCTTGGCGGGCCGGGCCTAGCAGGGCGGCGGCCTGGGTCAGCGTTACGCCTGCGGCGCGGATGAGGGTCGCGGTGGCAGCCGGTTCTTTGCGGGCCGGGCAGGGCATCGCTGCGGCGGCCTGGCTCAGCGTCGCCACGCCGGGCGCCTCTTCAGGGACCGCGGGCGTGGCAGCAGGGGTCGGGGCATCCGGGCCGGCAGGGGCAACACTGGACTCACCCATTGGTAGCAGCATCGGGGTCTGAGTCGTCGCCGTCCGGTCTGGCACTCGTCGTGCGGTTCCCCTCTCATAGGCCTGAACCGCGGCAGCCATCTCCAGAAGTTCCATGCGTTCTTCTCGGATCTGCTCCACGACCCGGGTCTCCAGTCGGTCGCAGAACTGGGCCAGCTCCCGATACCACCAGGCAGCGGAGCCCGGTTCTGGGTTTCTGCGGTCAGACGCCATTTCTTCTGCGCCGTCTTCTGCACGATCTCCCAGCAGTGGACTCGCCGTTGCCTCTAGTAGCAAGCTGTTCAGTTTCCGCTCTGCCTCTTTCAGCAGCTCCTCTCCCAGCAGCAGGCTTCTGGCTCCCTTTCTGTCCCGACGTCTCTGGACGCTTCCACTCTCATAGCTGGCAAGGTCAGAACTCTGCAGGGGATCTCTGGGTAGCCACACCTCTTCGTGGGCGGTAACTTCTTCCAGCGCGGGCTGCTGTTGTTTTTCAGCGCGCTTTTCATGGTGGCAATATGGCGGCGCTTCCAATTTTTCAAGCGGACCGCCCAGGCACATGGTCACCTGTCTGAACAGGTCTAGTCCTTATCCTGTTCGTGACGCCAGATGTGAAGCCCCACAGGTGCAGTGTCGGTGCATTACCTTCAGGGACTCCACTCGGCTGGATCTCCGTCACTGGTAGGAGATCTTCTTCTTGTCGTGACGCCACTCTCAGTATTGCGGCCAGTAGGGACCGCCACTGCAGGTTGAGGGTCGCCTGGGGCTGATGGTATGTGCAGTTAGTTGGAATAGCCTCCTGAGAGTGAGGCAAGCCCCAGGGCCCGGTGTAGATGCGTAGTACTACAAGTCGCAGAATGACTCACACAGGCAGAACTGTCTTTCAAGGGCTTTACTCACATTTGATGGCAGGGTGAGTAGCCCGGGCGTAGCTGAGATGAACCAGGTGGGAACCAGGTATCCTTCAGGCTGACTTTATGAGGGTGACTACCAACTCGCCTTCCTTAGCCCTTGGTGGTTTGGGGTGACCCCGACTTTGAGTCCCTATGGGGGTCACCCAGGGAAGATGCTGCAGCCTCTCTCCCCTTCGTTCGCCGTGTGCTTGTCGCCTGGGCCAGATCACTCCAGCTTCTTGCCTCCTGTGAGCTATGGGCCCTTACTGTGGCTACGTGGCTGCGGTTTTTTTTGTGGTGTTGTGGCGTGGGCTTTGAGAGCCCCACACCGGCAGGTTTAGCAAAAGAAAGCTGGATCTATCTCCGCTTCGGGATCTGCCGCCCGTTTGGGCCTGGTACTCTCTAGCAGTCTCCTTACTTCCCACTCCGTTGCTCTCTCTCTAGCTGAAGATGGATTTCGGGTAGCACTCCTAGTTGACCGTTCTCCCCCGTCAGTAGCCACTGCGCGGGCGCTGTTAGACAGCAACAGCCCCACAGGTCTGCTCCTCACTGAGCCCTATGGAGTTCTGCTCTAACTGACTCACTGCCCCTCCTCTCCTGTTCTTGCCTACGCCACCTAGCAACCAGACTCTCTTACCACACCCCTTGAGAGGAGATGGAGGCTTTTGGCCCCCTCCACTATTCCAGTGAAGGTCAAGGCTTTTCCCCCTCCTGGGATCCCCAGGGGTCCTCTCATGGGTACATGTGTGAGAGCTGATCACTATGCGCCTGTGTTCCACACCCCTGTCAGCCTTCTGGATTACCCGTATTGTACTGTCCCCAGCATGGGTGCAGTACTCAGTGGTGCCTGACCAGGTCAGGGGCGCCACACCTCCATGTACAGTATCATGCAGCCTCCCCACCCCAGGCCTCCATGTACAGTATCATGCAGCCTCCCCAACCCAGGCCTCCATGATATTGTACATGGAGGCCTGGGGTGGGGAGGCTGCATGATACTGTACATGGAGAACTGGGGTGGGGAGGCTGCATGATACTGTACATGGAGGCCTGGGGTGGGGAGGCTGTATGATACTGTACATGGAGGCCTGGGGTGGGGAGGCTGCATGATACTGTACATGGAGGCCTGGGGTGGGGAGGCTGCATGATACTGTACATGGAGGCCTGGGGTGGGGAGGCTGTATGATACTGTACATGGAGGCCTGGGGTGGGGAGGCTGCATGATACTGTACATGGAGGCCTGGGGTGGGGAGGCTGCATGATACTGTACATGGAGGCCTGGGGTGGGGAGGCTGCATGATACTGTACATGGAGGCCTGGGGTGGGGAGGCTGCATGATACTGTACATGGAGGCCTGGGGAGACTGCATTATACTGTACATGGAGGCCTGGGGAGGCTGGCAACATTATTATAGATGGAGGCCTGGGGAGGCTGGCAGCATTATTATACATGAGCCCTGGGGAGGCTGGCAGCATTATTATACATGAGGCCTGGGGAGGCTGGCTGCATTATTATACATGAGGCCTGGGGAGGCTGGCTGCATTATTATACATGGAGGCCTGGGGAGGCTGGCTGCATTATTATACATGGAGGCCTGGGGAGGCTGGCTGCATTATTATACATGGAGGCCTGGGGAGGCTGGCTGCATTATTATACATGAGGCCTGGGGAGGCTGGCTGCATTATTATACATGGAGGTCTGGGGAGGCTGGCTGCATTATTATACATGGAGGCCTGGGGAGGCTGGCTGCATTATTATACATGGAGGCCTGGGGAGGCTGGCTGCATTATTATACATGGAGGCCTGGGGAGGCTGGCTGCATTATTATACATGGAGGCCTGGGGAGGCTGGCTGCTATATTATACATGGAGGCCTGGGAGGCTGGCTGCTATATTATACATGGAGACCTGGAGAGGTTGGCTGCATTATTATATATGGAGGCCTGGTGAGGCTGCATAATAAACATGAAGGACACCTTATACATTGAATATAGAGGTGTAATATACATAGAGGTCTATGAGGCTGCATTAAAATGGAGGTCGGGGGGGGGGCTGTATAATACAAAATGAAGGGACACCTTATACATGGAATATAGGGGTGAATTATACATGGAGGAGTATGGGGCTGCATAATACCATCTGAAGTTTTATGGGGTTGTGTTATAATACATATAGGACTATGGGGGCTACATTATAATATATGGAGGACTATGGAGGCTACCTTATACATGGACTATGGAAGTGCATTATAAAACATGGAGGACTATGTGGTGCAGTATAATATATGGAGAACTATGGGGTGAATTTTAATACATGGAGAACTATGGGAAATGCATTATAATTGAAGGGCTACTTTATACATGGAGGATTATGGGGGTGCATTATAATATATGGAGGGCTATGTATCTGCATTCTAATATATGAAGGGTTATGTGAGACCCTTTATACAATTATTTGGAAGGCTATGTGGGGGCTGTTATAGTATTTTGAGAACTTTATACAGGGGGGACAAAGATACAAGTATGGGATGGAAATGTTTTGTGCTGAGGGAAAAAGGCTCTTTCCCTCAGCAGCCAACTCTCCCATGCTCTGCTATACATCTCTCAGCACCCAGCTTTCCCATGTTCTGATATACATCTCTCAGCACCCAGCTTTCCCATGTTCTGATATACATCTCTCAGCACCCAGCTTTCTCATGCTCTGATATGGGAAAGCTGGGTGCTGAGGACAAGATAAATATCAGAACATAGGAAAGCTGGGTGCTGATAGAGGGATTTCAGGGTGCTGTGGGTGAGAGCCAAGTGTCAGCGTCATTATCCTGTACCCCGAGTGTCAGTGTCATTATCCCTTACCCCATACCTCCCAACCGTCCCGGATACAGCGGGACTTTCACGCTTTACGTTGTTTGTCCCGTTGCCACGATCGGGACGGCCGGCTCCCGGGCTCCGCCCACCCACTCTCTCTCCGCCTCCCTGCTTTTCCCTCCTACCATCCCAGTAGACGTGGCATAACAGAGAGGAGCGCTGCCTGTGCTGCTGCTGGTACAGTAAAATCTCCCCAGCGCTGATTTCCCTCCCTCCCCCCCCCTCACCCCCGGCCGGAGCCTCTCTGTGCGGTCGGCCGGCCGCCTGTCTGTGCGGGCGCCCCCCGGCCGCCTGTCTGTGCGGGCGCCCCCCGGCCGCCTGTCTGTGCGGGCGCCCCCCGGCCGCCTGTCTGTGCGGGCGCCCCCCGGCCGCCTGTCTGTGCGGGCGCCCCCCTGCCGCCTGTCTGTGCGGGCGCCCCCCTGCCGCCTGTCTGTGCGGGCGCCCCCCTGCCGCCTGTCTGTGCGGGCGCCCCCCTGCCACCTGTCTGTGAAGGCGACCGGCCACCTCACTGTGTGGGCGACCGGCCGCCTCACTGTGGCTCCCTGCGTTTCCATGCTGGAGGCCCGCCGGCTGCCTGCGTGTCCATGCTGGAGGCCCGCCGGCTGCCTGCGTGTCCATGCTGGAGGCCCGCCGGCTGCCTGCGTGTCCATGCTGGAGGCCCGCCGGCTGCCTGCGTGTCCATGCTGGAGGCCCGCCAGCTGCCTGCGTGTCCATGCTGGAGGCCCGCCGGCTGCCTGCGTGTCCATGCTGGAGGCCCGCCGGCTGCCTGCGTGTCCATGCTGAATGGGTGTGGATGGGGAGTGGATATGGGCGTGACTGTGAAATGGGTGTGGTTAGGGGGCGTGGCCTAAAAATTTGCCGCGGCGCGCTACGCGCGCCGCAAACTTTGTCCTTCTTTTCCTTCTTTAAAAGTTGGGAGGTATGCCTTACCCCAAGTGTCTGTGTATGTGGAGGGGGGGCCCAGGTCTAAACTTTGCACCGGGGCCCATCCAACTCTAGTTACGCCACTGGTTATTAGGATTCTAGAATTAATTAGAGGCAAATAACAATTTGTCACCAAGACCTCCTCCACTGAATGGTTTGCCGTCTTCCTGTTGAAAGGGTATGGCATGGTGGCTGGTGAGGATCCCGCTGCTGTTCTCCACTTGGGAACCAATAACAGAGCAAGTGGGAGGTGGAGGATCCTTGAGAAAAATTTTAAAGAATTAGGCTGCAAGTTGAAGGGAATGGCCTCCAACGAAGTATTCTCTGGAGAACTGCCTGTGTCATTTGCATCACAGGCAGTGGTGTACCACCAATGGTGGCAGACCACATGACTGCTATGGGGCTTGTGTGCTTGGGGGCCCACCGACCCCAGCACCTGCTTCAGCTGGATGTCCATCTCAGGGCGGGCAGCCAGCTGAAACACATTGCAGCTCAGAGACTTGTCGGGTCCCTGCACTGCAATTTGCTGGCTGATTAAGGATATGAATTCTCACTGCTCCCCATGCCCACCTGTCCAACACCGAGAGGTGGGCTGGATCACGGGCGTGGGAAGCAGTGAATATGCATTTTCTCTAGGTCACAGATGTATGGAGGTGACAGGTTGTGGATGGCGGTGTATATCATGGTTAGGGTTTGTTTTGAAATGGAGTCTTTTGGCAATGGTAAGCCAGGAAAAAGATTGGCAGATGGAGAGGCCAGGGAATAGCGAGGTGACATGTGGATTAGTCGAGGAACAGATTTTAGGATAGATTGGAGGGGAGTAAGGGGTACTTTGCACACTACGACATTGCAAGCTGATGCTTGCGATGCCAAGCACGATAGTCCCCGCCCCCGTCGCACATACGATATTGTGTTATAGCTGCCGTAGCGAACATTATCGCTACGGCAGCTTCACATGCACTTACCTGCCCTGCGACGTTGCTCTGGCCGGCAAACCACCTCCTTACTAAGGGGGCGGGTCGTGCGGCGTCACAGCGACGTCACACGGCAGGCGGCCAATAGAAGCGGAGGGGCGGAGATGAGCGGGACGTAAACATCCCGCCCACCTCCTTCTTTCCGCATAGCCGGCGTGAGCCGCAGGACACAGGTAGGAGATGTTCCTCGCTCCTGCGGCTTCTCACACAGCGATGTGTGCTGCCGCAGGAACGAGGAACAACATCGTAACATCGGTCCATCCGAAATTATGGGAATGTTGGACCCTACACCGATGATTCGATTTCGACGCTTTTGCGCTCGTTTATCGTATCAACAACGGTTTTACACACTC
This sequence comes from Anomaloglossus baeobatrachus, assembly GCF_048569485.1. Lineage (NCBI taxonomy): Eukaryota > Metazoa > Chordata > Amphibia > Anura > Aromobatidae > Anomaloglossus > Anomaloglossus baeobatrachus. The sequence continues at coordinate 263,791,875 of NC_134359.1, forward strand.
TGATATCGCCTGCGATGCCGGATGTGCGTCACTTTCGATTTGACCCCACTGACATCGCACCTGCGATGCCGTAGTGAGCAAAGTACCCCTAAGAGTGTTAGAAGAGAGGCCTCAGAGCAGAGGGTTACAGTAGTCCAGGTGGGAGATAATGAGGGCATACACTAGGGTTTTTGCAGACTCTTGGTCAAGCAATGTACAGATCTGGGAAATATTTTTGGTTTGGAACCGGCAGGAGGTGGAAAGGGTTTGGATATGTGGCTTCAATCAAGCTGACAGTGAAGCACAAAGTTTTGCAGATCTCTCTCCGGGTGCCCCTGAGCATTATGTAATTGCGAGCTCTTAATAAATAAGGATTTTGGGCAATTGCTGTATCTGTAATCATCGAAAAATGGCTGTAGCTCAGCTGGAGGCCACTGCTGTAATCAGCACGTATACTCTCAGGTCTTATTGTGGACTATAACCCACTGCTGAATACTAACCTGGAAGTCCTAAAAAGAAGCGAAAGTTGTAGGAGCTCGTATATGGGAAGCAGCTTTGACTGTTTTCTGGTTAGTCTGGGATGATTACTTTAAGAGTAGAATACAATTGCTTCATTCCTTCCTATGCAATTATAACTGCGGTATAATACTTTATAATACCGCTATACGTAGGATCTGCCATTATTCACTATATTAAGATTACTTCAGCATTTCATGGAGGTATAAAACGCAGGTAGAGCTCAGATTTGCTCCATCTAGTGGAAACAACGATTAAGTTGAGGATGTCGTATGCTAGACATTATATTACAGTTTATGTTATGGTGGTCCTCAGCTACATCTGATGCCATAGTACGGAATTCTACACGAGCCTTTATCACCAGACACTATACAAAAATATTCTAAATAAAAGAATAATAATCTTAAAGGATCACCGTCCTCTTAAAAAATTTCGAATGAGTCAAAATAAAGGCGAATATAAGAAACTTTGTAATACAGGTGAAACTAGTAGTTTCCATCCACTCCCTATAAAGACACATCTGCAGGTTTTTCCCTCCACTCTCTATAAAGACACATCTGCAGGTTTTTCCCTCCGCTCTCTATACAGACACATCTTTATGTTTTTCCCTCCGCTCTCTATACAGACACATCTGCAGGTTTTTCCCTCCGCTCTCTATAAAGACACATCTGCAGGTTTTTCCCTCCGCTCTCTATAAAGACACATCTGCTCCGCTCTCTAAATAGACACATCTGCAGGTTTTTCCCTCCGCTCTCTATACAGACACATCTGCAGGTTTTTCCCTACGCTCTCTATAAAGACACATCTGCAGGTTTTTCCCTTCTCTCTATAAGACACATCTGCAGGTTTTTCCCTCCGCTCTCTATAAAGACACATCTGCAGGTTTTTCCCTACGCTCTCTATAAAGACACATCTGCAGGTTTTTCCCTACGCTCTCTATAAAGACACATCTGCAGGTTTTTCCCTACGCTCTCTTTAAAGATACATCTACAGGTTTTTCCCTCCACTCTCTATAAAGACACATCTCCAGGTTTTCCCCTCCGTTCTCTATAAAGACACATCTGCAGGTTTTTCCCTACGCTCTCTATAAAGACACATCTGCAGGTTTTTCCCTTCTCTCTCTATAAAGACACATCTGCAGGTTTTTGCCTACGCTCTCTATAGAGACACATCTGCATGTTTTCCCCTCCGTTCTCTATAAAGACACATCTGCAGGTTTTCCCCTCCGTTCTCTATAAAGACACATCTGCAGGTTTTTCCCTACGCTCTCTATAAAGACACATCTGCAGGTTTTTCCCTTCTCTCTCTAAAAAGATACATCTGCAGGTTTTTCCCCTACGTTCTCAATAAGGACACATCTGCAGGTTTTTCCCCTACGTTCTCTTTAAGGACACATCTGCAGATTTTTCTCACTATCTGACATGAAATCAGAATAAACCTTTCCTGTTTTAGGTCAATTAAAAACCAAAATTATTTATATTTGCCAAATGCCAGAATAATGAGAGAGAGAAAATGTTTTAAGGCATTTTTATTACTATCTGCAAAGTCATAAGTTTCCCTCCATGTCATTAATATTTGGTACCATTGCCCTTACACTGTATGACTTGGGGGAAACATTTTGGATCTCCTTCCACAAGATTCTCACAATAGTTGGTAGGAATTTGGGCCCATTCCTCCTGACAGAACTGGTATAACTGAGCCATGTTTGTAGGTCGTCTTGCTCGCACCGGCCTTTTCAGCTTTGCCCATACATTTTCAATAGGATTGAGATCAGGGCTTTATGATGGCCACTCCAAAACATTGACTTTGTTATCCTTAAGCCACTTTGTAACCAGTTTTGCCGTAGCTTCAGGTCATTGTCCATTTGGAAGACCCATTTCTCCCCAAGCTTTAAGTTCCTGGCTGATGTCATGAGATGATGCTTCAGTATTGCCACATTATCTTCTTTCCTGAGCGAGTCCTGATCGTGGGCACGTACCTTACCTGCTTGTTGCGGTCCGCAGACCCAGTGAAGATTGTGGCCCTATGCAGGGGATCGGCGGCAGTAAGGTTTTACTATGTTTGAATCATTTGCAGTGCCGCACAGTGGAGCTTTCTGCACTATACCAATGGCTACTCTCCGCCAATCAGATACAAGGAGGTGACATCATACAGCGATGTCACCTCCTTGCATCTGATTGGCGGGCGGCCGCCATTGGAATAGTGCAGAAAGCTCCTATGCACGGCACTGCAAATGATTCAACTGTGCTCTGCTGGCGCCCACCTCCAGCGTAGGGCCGCGATCGTCAGGGGGTCTGGGGGCCGTAACAAACAGCCTCAGGGGCCGCATGTTTGTGACATCTGATCTAGAGGTATAGGGAGGAGCTATATGCAGAGGGAGGAGCTAGATGTTAAGGGAGGAGCTGAATAAGAGGGAGGAGCAAAAGGTAGAGGGAGAAGCTAAAGGCAGAAGTGGGATCTAGAGGCATAGGGAGAGAGAGTGGGGCTAGAGGCAGATGGAAGAGCTAAAGGCAGAAGAAGGAGCTGGAGGTAGAAGGAGAAACGAGAGGCAGAGGGAGGAGTTGGAGGTAGAGGGAGGAGCTATAGGCAGAAGGAAGAGTTGGAGGTAGAGGGAGGAGCTATAGGTAGAGGGATGAACTAGAGGCAAAGGGAGGAGCTATGCTCAGAGGGAGAACCTATAGGCAGAAGGAGGAGCTAGAGACAAAAGTAGGAGCTTTAGGCAGAGTTAGGAGCTAAAGACAAAGGGAGGAGCTAAAGACAGAGGGAGGAGCTATAGACAGAGGGAGAATCTAGAGGCAAAGCTCTGCCCCCTCTCCACACCTTTCTGCATAGAATCTTATAAAAACCAACTGTCATCTCCTATCTGGGTAATATAAAAATCTGTATTCACTGAAGACAGATTTTACTCTAGAATTGAGAAGTTTGAAAATGAAACACCCCTCCAGCAGGAGAGAGAGGCAAATTTATCTTATAAGATATATTACAAAGTTGCTTATTGTGATGTGTACTATAGATTTATGGAAAATAAATAAAAAAAAACGCTTTAAGTGACTATACTTGGGAGATATTTACAGTATATGTGTCTATTTGTGGCATACCAGTGGTTGTGATGTGAACTGCAGCTTATTCAGGGTCTTGGTATCATGTTGGATAGTCATGAGATCCTACAATTAGAGTTATATTTGCATCATGGAGGGATATGGCGTGGTCTTGCTGTACATGTGCTGACTGCTAGGAGGACTAGGAATATACAGAGGTAATATGGCAAATGCAATCTCTGCACCATTAATAGGACTCCAAGCTGCAAGTGGGATGCTTATCACTACGTATGAATAGTATAGATGGAAGAGTAGTCAGACAAACCAGGGAAACAGGAGGAGACGACAGGACACCTGGAGTAAGCAGAAACGCAGTCAAGTCACAGGTCGAGGGTCAGAATTCAAGGAGAGTACGTATTAGATTCAGGGAGCAGACAGAGATGTGGTCAGGTAATGGTCCGAGGTCAGAAGCCAGGAGGTAATGACAAGAACAGGGAGCAGGCAGAGACGTGGTCAGGTAATGGTCCGAGGTCAGAAGCCAGGAGGTAATGACAAGAACAGGGAACAGGTAGAGACGTGGTCAGGTAATGGTCCGAGGTCAGAAGCCAGGCGGTAATGACAAGAACAGGGAGCAGGCAGAGATGTGGTCAGGTAATGGTCCGAGGTCAGAAGCCAGGAGGTAATGACAAGAACAGGGAGCAGGCAGAGACGTGGTCAGGTAATGGTCCGAGGTCAGAAGCCAGGAGGTTATGACAAGAACAGGGAGTGAGCAGAGAGGAGTCAAACAACAATCCGGTGTCAAGAAGCGTAGATCAGAACACAAGCACAAACACAAGCCAAGAGCACAACTGCAGAACCAGAGAGTACGACTGGCAAGGTTCTGGGAGAGCATGCTCAGTAATGAAACAGAGCAATTCCCAGGAAGATGGAACACCTGAGTAATCAGCACCTCCCAGAACCAGCATGGAATCCTGTGCTGTCAAACAACCTGTAAGCTAGTGGTCAAAGAAACACAGCAGAGCATCTCCAAATGCAAGATGCTCTGCACGAAGGAATAATGTCACTGACGGCTCTGTAGTTTAGGAAGGCTTAGCAGAACATCACCTGTGTGCAAGATGCTCTGCACAGAGGAATCATGACAATAAGTTCTACATAATAGGTTAGACTCCTACAAACTATAGTTATTGTTCTAACGTTTGCCGCTGCACATAGTAACTCCTGGTCAGAAGGCCGCTGCTCCATCATGCAGAATAATGGCAGCTCTGCTTATTGTCCCCTGTCATTTTTGTCCCCCGATCCTCAATTCTTCTTAAAATCTCTGAGAATATAAATTGTCTCATAGTAAAGGAATTATGTATAGGGCATCACTTAGTGTCATTTTACATTAACAAGCAGTATATTCCACAGACCTCCGGAGGACACTGGGGAGAGTTTGCAAACTTTATAACAAAGTGTTTTATGATTTTTATTTTTAAGAAAACTTAATCCATCATTGACTAGATCAAGAGAACAGCTATTTATTAAAGGGAATATGTCACCACTTCTTACTACCTTATCTGAGAACAGCATGGTGTAGAGAAAGAGACACTGATTCCAGAGATGTGTCACTTAATTTACTGGGTGCAACAGTTGTGATAAAATCAGTTTTCTCTGCCGCAGATCTAGCAGAGCTCAGAGTGCTGAGCCCTTTATAACCACACCCACACCTCTGATAGGCAGCTTTCTTTATACACTGTGCATAGGCAGAAAGCTGACAATCCAATGGTGGTGTGTGTTCATACAGACCTCATGAATATGGAGGAATATATGGCAGCAGGTTTACTAGTCATAATCTCCTGCTGATAAATCAGTAATTACATAGAGCAGTTGACGGCGGGGTTTTGTTCAGGTGAAACCCCGCCCACCTGAACAAAACCTCACCCACTCAACATTGTAATTGGCCGGTTGCAAATGGGTGGAATTTTCGCAACTGTGGCGCCCCTGACCTGGTCAGGCACCACTGAGTACTGCACCCATGCTGGGGACAGTACAATACAGGTAATCCAGAAGGCTGACCGAGGTGTGACTACACAGGCGCATAGTGATCAGGTCTCACACATGTACCTTTGAGAGGACCCCTGGGGATCCCAGGAGGGGGTAAAAAGCCTCCATCTCCACTCAAGGGGTGTGGTGGAGAGCCTGGTTGCTAGGTGGCGTAGGCAAGAACAGGAGAGGAGGAGCAGTGAGCCGGTTCAGTGTGCAGTTCAGGGGGAGCAGACGTCAGGAGCAGACCCCTGGGGCTGTCGCAGTCTGACAGCGTCCGCGCAGTGGCTACCGACGGGGGAGAACGGTCACCTAGTAGTGCTACCCGAAATCCATCTTCAGCTAAAGAGAGAGCAACGGAGTGGGAAGTAAGGAGACTGCTAGGGAGTAACCAGGCCCAAACGGGTAGTAGGTCCCAGTGCAGGGATAGATCCACCTTTCCTTGCCAAACCTGCTTGAGGGGGCACTTCACACCCCCAAGAACACACTACAGAGTCCGCAGCCACGTAGCCACAGTTAGGGCCCATAGTTTACAGGAGGCAAGCAGCCGGAGTGTCCTGGTCCAGGCTACAAGCAAACGGGCCAAACGAAGGGGAGAGAGGCATCAGCAACTTCCCTGGGTGACCCCCATAGGGACTAAAAGTCGGGGTTACCCCAAAACGCAAAGGGCTAAGGAAGGCGAGTCGGTAGTCACCCTCATCAGTCAGCCTGAAGGACACCTGGTTCCAGCCTGGTTCATCCCAGCTACGCCCGGGTTACTCACCCTGCCATCAACTGTGAGTAAAACCCCTGAAAGACATTCTGATTGTGTGGAGTTATTCTGCGCCTTGTGGTTCTACACACCTACATAGGGCCCTGGGGCTTGCCTCACTCTCAGGAGGCTATTACAACCGACTGCACCCACCATCAGCCCCAGGCATCCCTTAATCTGCAGTGGCGGTCCCCACTGACCGCAATTCTGAGAGTGGCGTCACGACAAATAGAAGATTTCCTACCTGTGACAAGATCCAGCCGAGTGGAGTCCCTGAAGGTAATGCACCGACACTGCACTTGTGGGGCTTCACACAACAAGTGGGTGATTTTCAGTCTCGTTAACATCATACTAAATATATACGATATGAGCACATATTTAATAGAGATCCATTTAGGATCCAAAAGATCTGTCTCTTTTTGGTGAGCGGAGATAAGGGAGTTGGATCATCAAAAAGAGCTGGACTGCACATCACTAGAGCCTTGTCATATGACTTAGTATAAGATGCCAAATCAGACACTCCTTTTTCAGACACGTTTCAGGGCAAAACAGGAGGTGTGATTTCGCTGAGATTTTGTTAAACTTTGTGTGTCTCTCTGTGTGTTTCTCTGTGTGTCTCTGTGTGTGTTGTTTTGTGTGTTTCTCTGTGTGTCTCTCTGTGTGTTTGTGTGTGTGTCTCTGTGTGTGTCTCCCTGTGTTTCTCTATGTGTCTGTGTGTATCTCTGTGTGTGTCTCTGTGTTTCTCAGTGTGTGTCTCTCTGTGTGTCTCTGTGTGTGTATGTCTCTGTGTGTCTCTGTGTTTCTCAGTGTGTGTCTCTGTGTGTCTTTCTGTGTGTGTATCTCCGTGTGTTTATGTCTCTGTGTGTGTATGTCTCTGTGTGTGTCTCTATGTTTCTCAGTGTGTGTGTCTCTCTGTGTGTCTCTATGTTTCTTAGTGTGTGTCTCTGTGTGTCTGTGTGTGTGTCTGTGTGTTTATGTCTCTGTGTGTGTATGTCTCTGTTTCTCAGTGTGTGTCTCTCTGTGTGTCTCTCTGTGTTTTTATGTATCTGTGTGTGTATGTCTGTGTGTGTCTCTGTGTTTCTCAGTGTGTGTGTCTCTCTGTGTGTCTGTGTGTGTGTGTATGTGTGTGTGTGTCCTTGTGTGTTTATGTCTCTGTGTGTGTATGTCTCTGTGTGTGTCTCTGTGTTTCTCAGTGTGTGTGTCTCTCTGTGTGTCTGTGTGTGTGTGTATGTGTGTGTGTGTCCTTGTGTGTTTATGTCTCTGTGTGTGTATGTCTCTGTGTGTGTCTCTGTGTTTCTCAGTGTGTGTCTCTCTGGGTGTCTCTGTGTGTGTCTCTGTGTTTCTCAGTGTGTGTCTCTCTGTGTGTTTATGTATCTGTGTGTATGTCTCTGTGTGTGTCTCTCTGTGTTTCTCAGTGTGTGTGTCTCTCTGTGTGTCTCTGTGTTTCTCAGTGTGTGTCTCTCTGTGTGTCTCTCTGTGTGTTTGTGTCTGTGTGTGTATGTCTGTGTGTGTGTGTCTCTGTGTTTCTCAGTGTGTGTGTCTCTCTGTGTGTATCTCTGTGTGTCTCTGTGTGTCTCTGTTTCTCAGTGTGTGTCTCTCTATGTGTTTATGTATCTGTGTGTGTATGTCTGTGTGTGTGTGTGTGTGTCTCTGTGTTTCTCAGTGTGTGTGTGTGTGTGTGTGTGTGTCTCTGTCTCTCTCTGTTTATTTGTGTGTGTCTCTCTTTGTGTCTCTCTGTGTGTATGTGTGGTGTAACACTTCAAATATTTGCATGGGTAATGAATGAGTACAAAAGACAGGATGAGTGCAGATCCTTCCAGATCCACTCCTGTATTCGCTCCAAAAATATTTACGTCAGAAACTGCACCAAAAAAACTGTACATGTGATCCTGGTCTTATGTTGGTGAACCTGAAGGTTCAGGATGAGCAATGTTTTATGTCAATAAAAAATGATATGTTACATTAGTAAACCTCTGCCTTTCTTCATTTTTACATTTTTCCCTTACCTGGCTGATCGCACATTTCTCTCTCTGACTTTCCTCCTTTTAGCTTAAACTGAATGGCCTCTCTCTACAAATACAAGGAGAGCAGAAGGTAATATAATCCTCCTCTTCTTTCTTTCGGTGACAGATGTGTCAACGAGTCCGAGGCTTTCAATAAATCACCTTTAATGCCACCTTGCTTTGGCCATGTTGCCTTAGACCATAGTTGCAGCTGTTACAGTTTAATGTGCTGGACATTGCACACCATATTAAATGTTTGCTCAGTGTATAATAAGACTGTGTAACAATGTCTTCTTTTATTACTACTGTCTTTGGAGCTCTTGTGTAAATAATAGGCTGTCATTAATATGCTGGAACCTCACGGGCGAGATACCGAAGGAAGATCATCACAGACGGGGACCAGCAATTAATACCAGAGAAGAAATTCCACATTTTATTAGATATACACTATATCCATAGCTTTATGATACTGTATTAAAGCACACACTATTAAACCAGGGAACAGTGCATTGTAGATCATTGATATTTCCATTTGTAAAAATGATTTGGAAATGTAATGCCGGCTTCTTCCAAGAGAGGATGAACACTATAATGATCGATACAGTAGAAAGATAGATGGATGGATGAATAGATAAACAGACAGACAGACAGACAGACAGACAGATAGATAGATGGATAGATAGATAGATGGATAGATGGATAGATGGATAGATAATAGATGGATAGATGGATAGATAGATAGATAGATAGATAGATGGAAAGATGGATAGATAGATAGATAGATAGATAGATAATAGATGGATGGATGGATAGATGGATAGATAGATAGATAGATAGATAGATAATAGATGGATGGATGGATAGATGGATAGATAGAATCATAGAATGGTAGAGTTGGAAGGAACTTCAAGTGCCATCGGGTCCAACCCCCTGAGATTGCAGGCTTTCCTAAATCATCCCAGCTATAAGTTTATCCAGTTTCCGCTTTAAGATTTCCATTGATGGACAGCTCACTACCTCCTGTGGTAGCCTGATCCCCTCCCTGACTGCCCTCACTACCTCCCGTGGTAGCCTGTTCCACTCTCTAACTCCCCTCACTAACTCCCGTGGTAGCCTGTTCCACTCTCTAACTCCCCTCACTAACTCCCGTGGTAGCCTGTTCCCCTCCCTGACTGCCCTCATTACCTCCCGTGGTCGCCTGTTCCACTCTCTGAATGCCCTCACTGCTTCCCGTGGTCGCCTGTTCCCCTCCCTGACTGCCCTCACTACCTCTCGTGGTAGCCTGTTCCTCTCCCTGACTGCCCTCACTACCTCCTGTGGTAGCCTGTTCCACTCTCTGACTGCCCTCACTACCTCCCGCGTTCGCCTGTTCCACTCTCTGACTGCCCACACTCCCTCCCGTGGTCGCCTGTTCCACTCCCTGACTGCCCTCACTGCCTCCCGTGGTCACCTGTTCCACTCTCTGGCTGCCCTCACTACCTCCCGCATTCGCCTGTTCCACTCTCTGACTGCCCACACTCCCTCCCGTGGTCGCCTGTTCCACTCTCTGACTGCCCTCACTGCCTCCGGTGGTCGCCTGTTCCACTTCCTGACTGCCCTCACTGTCAGAAAGATTTTCCTAATGTCTAATTTGAATCTCCTTCCTTTAAATTTCATCCCATTGCTTCTTGTACTTCCTTGTGCTAATGAGAATAGGGTGGTTCCCTCTGCACTGTGACTACCTCTCAGATATTTGTAGACCGCTATTAAGTCTCCGCTCAGCCTTCTCTTTTTAAAACTAAACATCCCTAGTTCTTTAGTCGTTCTTCATAGGACATGTTTTCCAGACCTACAGTATTCCAGGTGGGGTCTGACCAGGGCAGAGTTTAGGGGAATAATCACCTCTCTTGATCTAGATTCAATGCTTGATAGACAGATAGATAATAATAATTTTATTCATTTATATAGTGCTATTAATTCCACAGCGCTTTACATACATTGGCATCACTGTCCCCATTGGGGCTCACAATCTAGTGTCCCTATCTGTATGTCTTTGGAGTGTGGGAGGAAACCCACGCAAACACGGGGAGAACATACAAACTCCTTGCAGATGGTGTCCTTGGTGGGATTTGAACCCAGGACCCCAGCGCTGCAAGACTGCAGTGCTAACCACTGAGCCACGGTGCTAACCACTCAGCCACTGTGCTGCTAGATAGATAGATAGATAGATAGATAGATAGATAGATAGATAGATAGATAGATAGATAGATAGATAGATAGATAGATAGATAGATAGATAGATAGATAGATACATTGTGGATGGATGGATAGATAGATAATAGATAGTTGGATGTATGGAGAGATTGATAATAGAGGATGGATGGATGGATGGATAGAGATATAGATAGATATAGATAGATAGATAGACGGACGGACAGACAGATAGATACATTGTGGATGGATGGATAGATAGATAATAGATAGTTGGATGGATGGAGAGATTGATAATAGAGGATGGATGGATGGATGGATAGAGATATAGATAGATATAGATAGATAGATAGACGGACGGACAGACAGATAGATACATTGTGGATGGATGGATAGATAGATAATAGATAGTTGGATGGATGGAGAGATTGATAATAGAGGATGGATGGATGGATAGATAGATAGATAATTGGATGGATGGACATAGACAGACAGATAGATGGATTGATGTATGGATAGATGATACATTGTGATATCTTAATCATCTTTTCCAAAATAATTGGTGAAATCCTTGCACCTGACTTCCCTTTGAGCTGGTTTGGTTTCTTGTCTTCCATCTTTAATGACACATTTGTTTCCTAAATCAAACCGTCATCCCTCCATCATACCCCCGATGTCACAGGGTTATATCTGGACCATTGTGAAGGTGAATGAGCTGCAAAATCATGAAATAATACAAAGAAAACATGGGACATATACTGTATATTATAACGTACGAAACGACAAACTCGGGTGATATACACCGACATCAATAGGATGGTCCTAAAAATGAGTGCGGCTTCTAATTTCTTCATGGGGCTATTCTGGGACATGGAGTCCACCTGGCTGACAATGGGTTAAGTTGAATGTATGGCCATTAATGAAGACAGGGTTGAATGGCTGACAAGCACAAAGTGATCCATGTAGCTCTCAGTCCTGGGAACTTTATTGGCCCCGTTTACCTTGCCTGCGGATCGTCTGCAGCCCCAGAAGAACAGTCCTGCAGTGTGAGGAAGATGCGGACAGACAGGGACCCTTTGTGGCGCTCGGCTTGTGAGGACGTCTCTGTTCCCTACTGTTGCCTCCACATGAATGCTTCTACTGTTTTTTCAGATGAGTTCATTGATTAACCGTTTCATCTCGCTTGAACTAATTCCATTTCCCACTAAAATTAATTAGCATCCTCTTAAGCTGGAGTCCTGTACACGTGACGAGCTTTAATTATGTTTCATCCCTAGCCTGAGTAATGTATTGTTAAATTACCGAGCAGCCTCATCTCCCCCTTACGCCATCAGGTTGTCCAATTTTCAGTGTTGATTATTTTCATATAGATCTAGACTCCATTTCTCTGATAAAGAGCTCCAAATCCCCTGCATAAGCAAAGCTGTAAGATAAAATGAGGTGTACTTGCCGTCACCACTAGAGGGAGCTCACCAATAACCTGCAGTCATCACTAGAGGGAGCTCACCAATAACCTGCAGTCACCACTAGAGGGAGCTCACCAATAACCTGCAGTCATCACTAGAGGGAGCTCACCAATAACCTGCAGTCATCACTAGAGGGAGCTCACCAATAACCTGCAGTCACCACTAGAGGGAGCTCACCAATAACCTGCAGTCATCACTAGAGGGAGCTCACCAATAACCTGCATTCACCACTAGAGGGAGCTCACCAATAACCTGCTGTCACCACTAGAGGGAGCTCACCAATAACCTGCAGTCACCACTAGAGGGAGCTCACCAATAACCTGCCGTCATCACTAGAGGGAGCTCACCAATAACCTGCTGTCACCACTAGAGGGAGCTCACCAATAACCTGCAGTCACCACTAGAGGGAGCTCACCAATAACCTGCCGTCACCACTAGAGGGGGCTCATCAATAACCTGCAGTCACCACTAGAGGGAGCTGACCAATAACCTGCAGTCACCACTAGAGGGAGCTCACCAATAACCTGCAGTCATCACTAGAGGGAGCTCACCAATAACCTGCTGTCACCACTAGAGGGAGCTCACCAATAACCTGCAGTCACCACTAGAGGGAGCTCACCAATAACCTGCTGTCACCACTAGAGGGAGCTCACCAATAACCTGCAGTCATCACTAGAGGGAGCTCACCAATAACCTGCAGTCACCACTAGAGGGAGCTCACCAATAACCTGCAGTCATCACTAGAGGGAGCTCACCAATAACCTGCAGTCACCACTAGAGGGAGCTCACCAATAACCTGCTGTCACCACTAGAGGGGGCTCATCAATAGCTTGCAGTCATCACTAGAGGGGGCTCACCAGTAACCTGCAGTCACCACTAGAGGGGGCTCACCAATAACCTGCAGTCACCACTAGAGGGAGCTCACCAATAACCTGCTGTCACCACTAGAGGGAGCTCACCAATAACCTGCAGTCATCACTAGAGGGAGCTCACCAATAACCTGCTGTCACCACTAGAGGGAGCTCACCAATAACCTGCAGTCACCACTAGAGGGAGCTCACCAATAACCTGAAGTCATCACTAGAGGGAGCTCACCAATAACCTGCTGTCACCACTAGAGGGGGCTCATCAATAGCTTGCAGTCATCACTAGAGGGGGCTCACCAGTAACCTGCAGTCACCACTAGAGGGGGCTCACCAATAACCTGCAGTCACCACTAGAGGGAGCTCACCAATAACCTGCAGTCATCACTAGAGGGAGCTCACCAATAACTTGCCATCATCACTAGTGGGAGCTCACCAATAACATGCAGTCACCACTAGAGGGAACTCACCAATAACCTGCAGTCACCACTAGAGGGGGCTCATCAATAACCTGCAGTCACCACTAGAGGGAGCTCACCAATAACCTGCAGTCACCACTAGAGGGAGCTCACCAATAACCTGCAGTCACCACTAGAGGGAGCTCACCAATAACCTGCAGTCACCACTAGAGGGAGCTCACCAATAACCTGCAGTCACCACTAGAGGGAGCTCACCAAAAACCTGCAGTCACCACTAGAGGGAGCTCACCAATAACCTGCAGTCACCACTAGAGGGAGCTCACAAATATCCTGCAGTCACCACTAGAGGGAGCTCACCAATAACCTGCAGTCACCACTAGAGGGAGCTCACTAATAACCTGCAGTCACCACTAGAGGGAGCTCAACAATAACCTGCAGTCACCACTAGAGGAAGCTCAACAATAACCTGCAGTCACTACTAGAGGGAGCTCACCAATAACCTGCAGTCATCACTAGAGGGAGCTCACCAATAACTTGCCATCATCACTAGTGGGAGCTCACCAATAACATGCAGTCACCACTAGAGGGAACTCACCAATAACCTGCAGTCACCACTAGAGGGGGCTCATCAATAACCTGCAGTCACCACTAGAGGGAGCTCACCAATAACCTGCAGTCACCACTAGAGGGAGCTCACCAATAACCTGCAGTCACCACTAGAGGGAGCTCACCAATAACCTGCAGTCACCACTAGAGGGAGCTCACCAATAACCTGCAGTCACCACTAGAGGGAGCTCACCAATAACCTGCAGTCATCACTAGAGGGGGCTCACTAATAACTTGCCATCACCACTAGTGGAAGCTCACCAATAACCTGCAGTCACCACTAGAGGATGCTCACCAATAACCTGCTGTCACCACTAGAGGGAGCTCACCAATAACCTGCAGTCACCACTAGAGGGAGCTCACCAATAACCTGCAGTCCCCACTAGAGGGAGCTCACCAATAACCTGCAGTCACCACTAGAGGGAGCTCACCAAAAACCTGCAGTCACCACTAGAGGGAGCTCACCAATAACCTGCAGTCACCACTAGAGGGAGCTCACAAATATCCTGCAGTCACCACTAGAGGGAGCTCACCAATAACCTGCAGTCACCACTAGAGGGAGCTCACTAATAACCTGCAGTCACCACTAGAGGGAGCTCAACAATAACCTGCAGTCACCACTAGAGGGAGCTCAACAATAACCTGCAGTCACTACTAGAGGGAGCTCACCAATAACCTGCAGTCATCACTAGAGGGAGCTCACCAATAACTTGCCATCACCACTAGTGGAAGCTCACTAATATCCGGTGTATGCAAAGAGCTCCCTCTACTGGTAACTACAAGTAGCCAGAAGTATGGCTATAAACTTTATTTTTATGCAGTGGATTCGGAGCTCTGTATCAGAAAATGAAAGCCTGACTTCTATAAATCAGAAAATAATTTAATTAATCTAATGTGTATCATTCACTTTAATGAGCTGAGATATAATCTTTGGCTTTGTATCACGTTTTAGGATGCAGCATGCTGGAAGTTGTAGTCTTGTTACAGCTTTATGCTGCAGAATACTGATTTTAAAGATCAGTATATAGTTATTGTGTGATTGGCAGGAAACTGGGTTTTTATTATCGGGAAATACATTGTATAATATAATTCTATATATCAAGATGTTTCATGTGAAATAACCTAATGGTCCATTTATGCCACCGCTTTATGATTGAATGAAAAACCTTATTTTTATATCTAAAGTGCTGCTTTATATGTGGACTTTATTACGATATAGATTTGAAATAAACTTTAGTACCGCTGAAAGTAAAAACCTTGGAAATGTTAGTGATCACATAGACTTATTTAGCGATAGTAATAGGATGGGAAAAATGAGAATGATGGAGACAGGTGGAGCGAGGGGCATGAACAGAGAGGATAGTGGGGGCAGTAGTGCCATTATAAGGGCGCCAAGGAGCAAGACCAAGAAATGATGGAGAGATAAAAGAAAAGGGAATGATAATTCTATACAATTTAGGGAGAAATTATCAAAATAAAGTTCAACAAAGAAGATGACATAGACATATACATATATAGATACATACATATATACATATATATAAATAAACATACACATATACATAAACATACAAATATACATATGTACATAAACATACACATACAGTATGTACATGAACATATATATATATATACATACACATATACTGTATATACACTACAGTTCAAAAGTTTAGTTTAGTTTTTAATGCAATATCTACATAGGTGTATAGAGGTCCATTTAAAACAACCAACACTCCAGTGTTCTAATGTACATTGTGTTTGTGAACTGTGTTAGAAGGCTAATGGAAGTTTAGAAATTCCTTGAAAACCGCTGTGCAAGTATGTTAGCACAGCTGAAAATAGTTTTGCTGATTAGAGAAGCTATAAAACTGACCTTCCTTTGGGCTAGTTGAGAATCTGGAGCATTACATTTGTTGGTTCCATGAAACTCTCAAAATGGCCAGAAAAAGAGAACTTTCATGTGAAACTCGACAGTCTATTCTTGTTCTTAGAAATGAAGGATATTCCATGTGAGAAATTGCCAAGAAACTGAAGACTTCCTACAACGGTATATACTACTCCCTTCAGAGGAGAGCACAAACAGGCTCTAACCAGAGTAGAAAACTAAGTGGGAGGCCGCGCTGCACAACTGAGCAACAAGACAAGTACATTAGAGTCTATAGTTTGAGAAATCGACACCTCACAGGTCCTCAACTGACAGCTTCATTAAATAGTACCCACAAAACGCCAGTGTTAATGTCTCCAGTGAAGATGAGACTCCGGGATGCCGGCCTTCAGGAAAGAGTGGCAAAGAAAAAGCCATATCTGAGACTAGCTAATGAAAGGAAAAGATTGATATGGGCAAAAGAACACAGACATTGGACAGAGGAAGATTGGGAAAAAGTGTTACGGACAGATGAATCGAAGTTTGAGGTGCTTGGATCACACAGAAGAACAACTGAAAAAATGCTGGAAGAGTGCCTGACGCCATCTGTGAAGCATGGTGGAGGTAATGTGATGGTCTGGGGTTGCTTTGTTGCTGGGAAAGTGGGAGATTTGTACAATGTAAAAGGGATTTTGAATTAGGAAGGCTATCACTCCATTTTGCAACGCCATTCCATACCCTGTGGACAGCGCTTGATTGGAGCCAATTTCATCATACAACTTGACAATGACCCAAAGCACACCTCCAAATTATGCATGAACTATTTAGGGAAGAAGCAGGCAGCTGGTATTCTATCTGTAATGGAGTGGCCAGCCCCGTCACCAGATCTCAACCCTATAGAGCTGTTGTCGGAGCAGCTTGACCGTATGGTACCAAAAAGTGCCCATCAAGCCAATCCAACTTGTGGGAGGGGGGAAGCATGGGGGCAAAATATCTCCAGATTACCTCCGCAAATTAACAGTTAGAATGCCGCATTGCTGCAAAGGAGAATTCTGTGCCGAAAGCAAAGTGTGAAGAGAAAATTATTATTTCTAGTAAAAATCCTTATTTCTAACCTCGTCACTGTCTGGACGATATTCTCTATTCATTATGCAACTCATGCGATAAATAAAAGTAGGATTTTTCATGGAAAAGACAAAATTGTCTGGGTGACCCCAAACATATACATATACATACATACATAAACATATACATATATATATGAATATACACATATATGTATATATACACAAACATACACACACATATATATATATATATATATATATATATATATATATAAAGCTGAGTGTATGTGTGTGTGTGTGTGTGTGTATGTCTGCTAAAGGAATCCGCATCGTCACATTTACAATCACGAAATTTTGGACAGACACCTCATGTGACCCAGGGAGGGTCACAGACTATGTTTTGATGGGAAAATTTAACCCCACAGTTTACAGTTACTCTCCAAAAAACCTGCCTCCATTAAAGTCAATGGAGCTGCGAGTTATTAGGTTATTAATAGCAGCTCTGATTGGTTGCTATAAGAACAATATAAACTGTTTGTATAAGCTTATGTGTGAGGTAATAAGATGTCGGTGGGGAGATGGATAGAGAGAGACAGACAGGGAAAGAGACAGAGAAAGAGAGATAGTCAAAGACACAGACAGAGGCAGACAAATTAAGAAATAACGTCTGGAGCACCATTCTATGTCTGAACTGGGTGCAAACCCTAAAAGAACCTTCACTATATAGAGAGAAGGGCTGCCCACCAGTGACAGTGCAAGGGGAATATATGTAATGCAGAAACTGCTGTGTGAATACTGACATGAAAAATACAATAGCTATATGTGAGAATGAAAATGTGAAAAATGGAATCTGCATCACTGCCATGAACTTTAAGGGGTACTTTGCACGCTGCGACATCGCAGGCCGATGCTGCGATGCCGAGCGCAATAGTACCAGCCCCCGTCGCAGCAGCGATATCCTTGTGATAGCTGCCGTAGCGAACATTATCGCTACGGCAGCTTCACATGGACTCACCTGTCCTGCGACCGTCGCTCTGGCCGGCGACCCGCCTCCATGTTAAGGGGGCGGGTCCTGCGGCATCATAGCGATGTCACACGCCAGGCGGCCAATCGGAGCGGAGGGGCGGAGATGAGTGGGATGTAAACATCCCGCCCATCTCCTTCCTTCCGCATATTCTACGGAAGCCGCAGTGACGCCGGTAGGAGATGTTCCTCACTCCTGCGGCTTCACACACAGCGATGTGTGCTGCTGCTGGAGCGAGGAACAACATCGGACCGTCGCGTCAGCGTAATTATGGATTACGCTGATGCTGCAGCGATGATACGATTACGACGCTTTTGCGCTCGTTAATTGTATCATCGAGCCTTTACACACTACGATGTCGCATGCGATGCCGGAAGTGTGTCACTTTTAATTTGACCCCACCGACATCGCAGCTGCGATGTCGTAGTGTGCAAAGTACCCCTTAGAATAAGGAGAAATTTAGCCATTGAATTGATCAATGCAACAGAGCCCCAACACCTCGTCACGGTATTCTCTTACGTTGGGGTCCCTAGCTAATGTGTGTCCCCTCTTGCAGTTAAAAAGACAGACACAGACAGACAGGGAAATAGACAGGCAGACAGGGAAAGAGACAGACAAAGAGACAGATAGAGACAGACAAGGAAAGAGACAGACAGGGTAAGAGACAGAGACAAGTAAAGAGACAGGGAAAGATACAGAGACAGATGGGGAAAGAGACAGATGGGGAAAGAGACAGATGGGTAAAGAGACAGACGGGGAAAAAGACACATGGGGAAAGAGACAGATGGGGAAAGAGACAGAGACAAGTAAAGAGACGGAAAAAGACAGAGACAAGTAAAGAGACAGGGAAAGAGACAGATGGGGAAAGAAATTGACATGGAAAGAGACAGATGGGGAATGAGACAGACCAGGAATGAGACAGACCAGGAATGAGACAGACCTGGAATGAGACAGATGGAGAAAGAGACAGATGGAGAAAGAGACAGACGAGTAAAGAGACAGACGAGGAAAGAGACAGATGGGGAAAGAGACAGACAGGGAAAGGGACAGATGGGGAAAGAGACAGACATGGAAAGAGACAGACCTGAATCGAGACAGACCTGGAACGAGACAGAGAGGGAAAAGACAGACGGGGAAAGAGACAGACCTGGAAAGAGACAGATCTGGAATGAGACAGACCAGGAATGAGACAGACCTGGATTGAGAAAGACCTGGAACGAGACAGACGGGGAAAGAGACAGACGGGGAAAGAGATGGACAGGGAAAGAGACAGACGTGGAAAGAGACAGACGTGGAAAGAGACAGACAGGGAAAGAGACAGACTTGGAACGAGACTGACCTGGAACGAGGCAGATGGGGAAAGAGACAGACCTGGAATGAGACAGTCCTGAAATGAGACAGAGCTGGAACGAGACAGACCGGGAATGAGACAGAGCTGGAACGAGACAGACCGGGAATGAGACAGAGCTGGAACGAGACAGACGGGGAAAGAAACTGACAGAAAGATTGAGAGAGACAGACACAGAGATAGAGAGAGACAGAGATAGAGACAGAGACTAATACAGAGACAGACAGACAGCGACACACAGACAGAGACTGGGAGAGAGACAGAGAGACCGTTACAATCTCGGTCAACGCCCAGGTACTACAGCTAGTATATATAGAAAAATAAACATATGTGTATAAGTACATAAACATACACATATACTTTCATAAACATACATATATACATATATACATGCACGTATGTAAACATGCACATACAGTATATATGTATATAAATATATACTGTATGTAATATATATATATATATATATATATATATATATATATATATATATTTATATATATAGATATATGCAACATGGCAACAACCATCTGTACTAGAATGAAACCCTAAGAGAGTATAGGAGAGGTAAAAGACCATGAGAAATCTGACGTAATGGAGGAAATGTACAGAGGTAGAGAATAAAGGATGTATACTGCTATAGAAAGGATGAAAAAAAAGAATATATTTGATGAAAGGGTTGAAGCAAAATAAGCCCAGAACATAATAGAGAGCAGTAAGATAAATTAGAATCTGGAGGTAAAAAGACTGTAAAAATCAGAAGAGATGCAAAAACCAAATAAATTAAAAATCAAAAGTATAGAGTGTAAGAAAAAAAGGAAGAAAAGAGAAGAAAAGGAAAGCTAAATATAGAACAAAAGGGAGACAGACTTAAGGAGAGATGAGGGGTAAGTGTGAAATAAAGCAAATCAGGATAGGAACATTTAGGATCTATAATATCAGTGGGGACTGAAAATAGAAGGAGAGAATATGAGAAGAAGAGAAAGAGAGAATAACTGCAAATGTCTAAGGGAAATTTGGCTGGGTGGGGGTTAGAAAGCAAAAGTGGAAGCATGAAGGTGTGAAAAGAGCATGGAGACCTGGAAAAGATGGAGACGAAGGGCTAGAATGAGGAAACAGAGCAAAGGAGAGAAAGAGAGAGAGAAAGAAAGAAAGTTAAAGGGAAAGAGAAAGAGAGAAGAAATGACAAAGAGAGAAAAATGAGAGCTAGACTGAGACGCAGAAAGAAAGAAAAAGAAAAATAGACTGAGAGAGAGAAAAAGCAAGAGAGAGAGAGAGAGAGAGAAAGACAGAATGAGAGAAAGACTAAGAAGGTAAGAGAGAAAGAGAGATAAAGACTGAGAGAGAGAGAAAGAGAAAGAAAGCAAGAGAAAGAGAAAGAGAGAAGGCAAGAGAAAGAAAAAGAGGAAGAGAGAGAATACGAGAAGACAAGAGAAAGAAAAAGAGGAAGAGAAAGAGAGAGAAAGAGAGAAGGCAAGAGAAAGAAAAAGAGGAAGAGAGAGAAAGATAAATACTGAGAAAGAAAAGAAAGAGAGAGAGAGAATAACTGCAAATGTCCAAAGGAAATTTGGGAGGGATGGGGTTAGAAAGCAAAAGTGGAAGCATGAAGATGTGAAAAGAGCATGGAGACCTGAAAAAGATAGAGCTAAAGTGCAAGAATTAGGAAATAGAGCAAAGGAGAGAGATAGAGAGAGCGATAGATAGAGAGAAAAGGAGTTAGAGGAATAGAGAGAGAGAGAGAGAGAGAAAAAGAAAGTGAAAGAAAGGGAGAGAGAGTGAGAGAGGAAGAAAGAAAGATAGAGAAAGAAATAGAGAGAGAAAGAGAGAGAAAGTGAAAGAGAGGGAGAGACAGAGAGAAAGAGAGAAAGACTGAGACGCAGAAAGAAAGAAAAAAGACAGAAAGACTGAGAGATAAAAAGTAAGAGAGACAGAATGAGAGAAAGACTAAGAAAGGAAGAGAGAAAGAAATAAAAGCTGAGAAAGAGAGAAGGCAAGAGAGAAAAAGAGAGTAAGAAAGAGAAAGACAGAGATAAAGAAAAGAAGAAAGATGGAGAATAAGATGGAGAGACAGAATTAATAGATTGTGCTAAAAATTATAAGAAAAATAAGAAAAAAAAGAGTTAGGAATAAAGAGAATTGTAATAGAAAAGGGGAAAGAATGAAAAATAGAAAGAAAGGGGAAATTAAGGAAAGAAAGAAGAACATTGGAGATAAAAGAGATATGAAAAATTGGAGAGTGATGGAAAGGAGACATGGCAAGAGTGACGAGAGAGAGGATAGAGAAAAGGGGGACGAAGAGGAAAGAAAAGAGACAGAGGTGAAGGGAAAGGAGTCTGGGCACTGGGCATGAATGAGAGCAGTGCTGCTGTACAGAGGATGGGAGGAGGAGCAGAGGAAAGAGTTAAAGTCTAGAGAGATAAATGCGGAAGACTGTGAGTGACATTGTGGCAGTTTCCAGCTTGTAATAAGAAGGAAACCCATCTGTGCAGATCCATGACAGAGGCAGCGGTGGTGGGGACGGGCTGCAGCTAATCACATGGGGAGCCCGAGGACAGGACGGGGGTGGAGGACGGTCCTCTCACTGCAGATCTATTTGTTCATCAGTCTTTGATTAGCAGCCTTATGCTTTAACTTCCCATTACACACCATTGGATCAACATGCTGTTTGTGTTTAACTTGCACAGCCCTCCCCTCTTCCTCCAGGACTCCTCACAATAAAGCAGCCACACTCACAAAGAATGTGCGACTACCCAAGAACTGCCAGTGCAGAGGGTCCTCCAGAGCTGCACACGGTCCTCCAGAGCTGCACGCACCCTGCTGCCCGCCGCTGCCTGCTGGAATCCATGAAGCCTGGCTCTGCATCCATCACCTGGCGTTCAATGAATCTTTGAGGTCTTTCACTTGACGCAGTGAGGAGCTGCAGCTCTGCTCTCAGGCCGAGTCCAGCCCTGGGATCTGTCTATGAGAAGCCATCAGGACGCTGCTGTGGAATTCACAGGGAGCCGGTGTCCTAAGGAGAACCTGAGCAGCTTCCAGAGGCTCCGAGGAGATGCCTGCACGTCTCAAGCAGGTAAGTGTCCTCCTCAGCCCCTGCAGACCCTGCTCCAGCCTCCCTGCCGCAGTCACAGGCATCCAGCCTCAGCTCTGGAGCCATTCCCCTGCCAAACGCAACAACCAGGACACAGCTCTGCCTGCACACTGGCCACGAGGAGGTTAATTTCCACCCACATCTGTGGATCCAGATGTGATAGGAGACAGGCTGGCTGGGAATTGGGGGACATGACACATTCTGAATCTTGCCCCAACCCCAAGGATTGGGGAGATGTATAATCCCAGCCCCAGACATGGTGGAATCCACACTGCAAGGGGTTAATCTAAGATTAACTAGCACTTCTCCCATCTTATTCTTCACACTGCAAGAGGTTAATATCAGATTTTCTCCTGGCCAGAAACTAGGATGGTGCAAGATGTCTTCTTATCTTATTCCTTGCCCACTCACATATGGAAGGGGTTAATCTAAGAGTTGCTTCTGGCCAGAAACTAAAACTATGCAGCACTTCTTCTTACCTTATTCCTTGCCCTCTTGCATTTGCAAGAGGTTAATGTAAGATTTGCTTCTGGCCAGAAGCTAGGACTGTGCAGCACTTCTCCCATCTTATGCCTCAAATTCCAAGGGGTCAATCTAAGATTTGCTTCTGGCCAGAATCAAGGACTGTGCAGCACTTCTACCATCTTATTCCTCACACTGCAAGAGCTTAATATAAGAGTTGGTTCTTGCCAGAGGATAGAAATGTGCAGCACTTCTCCCATCTTATTCCTCAAATTCCAAGGGGTCAATGTAAGATGTGGTTCTGGCCAGCCAGAAGATAGAAATGTGCAGCACTTCTCCCATCTTATTCCTCAAACTCCAAGGGGTTAATCTAATATTTGCTTCTGGCCAGAACCTAGAACTGTACAGCACTTCTCCCATCCAATGGGTTAATATAAGAGTTGGTTCTGGCCAGCAGATAGAAATATGCAGCACATTTCCCATCCAAGGGGTTAATATAAGAGTTGTTTCTACCAGAAGATAGAAGTATGCAGCACTTCTCCCATCTTATTCCTCAAATTCCAAGGGGTTAATATAAGATTTGCTTCTGGTCAGAAGTTGACTTCTCCTACTTTACATTATGTGCAGCCCATCTCCTATCTTATTCCTTACCCTCTCCTATTGCAAGGGGTAATCTAAGATTTGCTTCTGGCCAGAAGCTAGTACTGGGTAGCACTTCTTCTTACCTTCTTCCTTGCCCTCATACATTTGCAAGTGGATAATGTAAGATTTGCTTCTGGCCAGAATCAAGAACTGTGCAGCACTTCCATCTTATTCCTCACATTCCAAGAGGTTAA
The DNA here is from genome assembly GCF_048569485.1 of Anomaloglossus baeobatrachus. Taxonomy (NCBI): domain Eukaryota; kingdom Metazoa; phylum Chordata; class Amphibia; order Anura; family Aromobatidae; genus Anomaloglossus; species Anomaloglossus baeobatrachus. The sequence goes on from NC_134359.1 coordinate 263,815,420, forward strand.
TACTGTATAAGATTTTCTTCTGGCTAGAACTGTGCAGCACCTCTCCCATCTTATTCCTCATGTAAGATTTGCTTCTGGCCAGAATCAAGAACTGTGCAGCATCTCTCCCATCTTATTCCTCAAATTCTAAGGGGTTAATAAAAGAGTTGGTTCTGGTCAGAAGATAGAAATATGCAGCACTTCTCCCATCTTATTCCTCAAATTCCAAGGGGTCAATGTAAGATTTGCTTCTGGTCAGAACCTAGAACTGTGCAGCACTTCTCCCATCCAAGGGGTTAATATAAGAGTTGGTTCTGGTCAGAAGATAGAAATATGCAGCACTTCTCCCATCTTATTCCTTAAATTAGAAGGGGTTAATATAAGATTTGCTTCTGGCCAGAATCAAGGACTGTGCAGCACTTCTCCCATCTTATTCCTCCAATTCCAAGGGGTTAATATAAGATTTGCTTCTGGCCAGAATCAAGGACTGTGCCGCACTTCTCCCATCTTATTCCTCCAATTCCAAGGGGTTAATATAAGATTTGCTTCTGGCCAGAATCAAGGACTGTGCAGCACTTCTCCCATCTTATTCCTCAAATTCCAAGGGGTCAATGTAAGATTTGCTTCTGGTCAGAACCTAGAACTGTGCAGCACTTCTCCCATCCAAGGGGTTAATATAAGAGTTGGTTCTGGTCAGAAGATAGAAATATGCAGCACTTCTCCCATCTTATTCCTTAAATTAGAAGGGGTTAATACAAGATTTGCTTCTGGCCAGAATCAAGGACTGTGCAGCACTTCTCCCATCTTATTCCTGAAATTCCAAGGGCTTAATATAAGATTTACTTCTGGCCAGAATCAAGGACTGTGCAGCACTTCTCCCATCTTATTCCTCCAATTCCCAGGGGTTAATATAAGATTTACTTTTGGCCAGAATCAAGGACTGTGCAGCACTTCTCCCATCTTATTCCTCAAATTCCAAGGGGTTAATATAAGATTTGCTTCTGGCCAGAATCAAGGACTGTGCAGCACTTCTCCCATCTTATTCCTCAAATTCCAAGGGGTTAATATAAGATTTGCTTCTGGCCAGAACCTAGAACTGTGCAGCACTTCTCCCATCTTATTCTTCAAATTCTAAGGGGTTAATATAAGATTTTCTTCTGGACAGAACCTAGAACTGTGCAGCACTTCTTCTTACCTTCTTCTTTACCCTCTTACCTTTGCAGTGGGTTAATATAAGATGTTCTCCTGGCTTAGAAGCTAGGACTGTGCAGGACTTCTCCTTACCCTCCTCTATTAATAAATAGCCGGGGTTTAATCTGTAAAATAGCTTGATAGTCAGCCTTATAAAACTTTACAGATCTCCATAATGTCCCCAAACCCTTCTGTCTTTGCAGAGGGAAGCATATTGCTTGTATTGACGGGGGAGACATATATCCTTAATGTGTCCTCTGCTTTTCTTCTTCTTTTCTTAAGTGGGACCCATGGCCAGTTGTGTGATTTTGGTGGTCCTGCCTGACTTTCTGGAGGTGTCCTGAATGGTGGCAGAGGTTGGATTCAGCACCAGCAGTGGACAGCTCCCTACACCCATAGGGATCGCCTGGAGTTCTGCAGTCAGAGCCCTAGAGCTGTCCAGCAAGCCTCTCCTGAAATGCAGCCAGGAGCTTCCCCATCCAGCAGAGCCCTCTGGATCCCAACCAGGTACTTATTTCCTTCTATGTATGATGTACAGATCCCCATCCAGATAGCAGGGAGCCTGGATATTTAATGCAATGCCTTGACTGTAATGCTTTTAAATGCACTGTCTGTGATCTGTCTTAGTGCATTTTGCCAGGCATCTATATATAGCAGCAGCTTTCTGATATTTAGCCACTAGGAGGGTTAATACAACTGTTGCAATTTAGAATCTACCCATTTTTCATTGTGTGATGTGAGACGCGGAGATCTCAGATGCCTTTAGGCTGTAGCTCTTTTATACATTGTTCTGCAGAGCTGGAGCTGTGCACTATGCCAGTGATCTGGTCTAGCCAATCTTTAGGGGGTTTTGGTTGTTTTTTTTGCACAGATTAAGCTGTTTGCTGATCAGTTTAGAACTTGTCGAAAATGAGTAATGGCCTTGATTGCAAAAGGGTCCTCTGGAGAATGGAAATCCGCCGCCTGCTGATCTTGAATACTAAGCTTTTTTGTGCCTCATCTTTATTCAACTGACTTTGGAAATAAAGATAACCAATTTGGATTAACTTCTACTATAAATGTGCTGCATTCTGTAAGGTTAATGCGTAACGGGACGTGTTGCATGGGATTTGGAGTATGTGGTGTTGGGAAACTTTGCGGCTACATAAGCTATGCCACTACTATATGTATCATGTGCAAATGTAGCAGAGCTGATTTCATAAGTACAACTTGATATAACAATATTGGCTTCCCACAGGCTAATCAGGAGCAGTAAATGACTCTCAGCTCTGCTACATTTGCAAATATTTACCCAGTATAGGATATGCAATGGTGCTTAAGGCAGGTGGTGTCCACCCTTGGTATATATATGGTGACTGTTACATTTTGCACAACACTTGGAATGTATCAATTAATTGTAGGTGTAAATATTTACTTATTCCCATTGCTGCTACATTTGGAAATATGAACCCAGTATAGGATTTGCAATGGTGCCTAATGCATTTGCTGTCCACCCTTGATATATAGTGATTGCTACATTTTGAATAGAATAACGTAACAATTAGTTGTAAGTGTACATATTTACCCAGTATAGGATTTACAATGGTACTTAATGCATTTGCTGTCCACCCTTGGTATATGGTAACTGTTACATTTTGTACAACACTTGGAATGTATCAGTTGTAAGTGTAAATATTACTTATTCCCATTGCTGCTACATTTGGAAATATGAACCCAGTATAGGATTTGCAATGGTGCTTAATGCATTTGCTGTCCACCCTTGGTGTATAGTGATTGTTACATTTTGCACAATGTAACAATTAGTTGTAAGTGTACATATTTATTTACCCAATATAGGATTTGCAATGGTACTTAATGCATTTGCTGTCCACCCTTGGTATATGGTGACTGTTGCATTTTGCACAACACTTGGAATGTATCAATTAGTTGTAAGTGTATATACTTATTCCCATTGCTGCTACATTTGGAAATATTAACCCAATATAGGATTTGCAAAGGTGCTTAATGGATTGGCAGTCCACCTTTGTATATGGTGACTGTTACATTTTGCACAACACTTGGAATGTATCAGTTAGTTTTAGGTGTAGATATTTACTTATTCCCATTGCTGCTACATTTGGAAATATTAACCCAGTATAGGATTTGAAAAGGTGCTTAATGCATTTGCTGTCCACCCTTGGTATATGGTGACTGTTACATTTTGCACAATGCTTCTAATGTATGAGTTACAGTAGTTGTAAGTGTATTTACTTATTCCCATTGCTGCTACATTTGGAAATATTATCCCAGTATAGGATTTGCAATGGTGCTTAATGCATTTGCTGCCTACCCTTGGTATATGGTGACTGTTGCATTTTGCACAATGCTTTGAATGTATCAATTAGTTGTAAGTGTACATATTTACCCAGTATAGGATTTGCAATGGTGCTTAATGCAGGTGGTGTCCGCCCTTGCTATATGGTGACTGTTACATTTTGCACAACACTTGGAATGTATCAATTAGTTGTAAGTGTAAATATTTACTTATTCCTATTGCTGCTACATTTGGAAATATTAACCCAGTATAGGATTTGCAAAGGTGCTTTATGCAGGTAGTGTCCGCCCTTGATATATAGTGATTGTTACATTTTGCACAATGTAACATTAGTTGTAAGTGTACATATTTACCCAGTATAGGATTTGCATGGTGCTTAATGCATTTGCTGTCTGCCCTTGGTATATGGTGACTGTTACATTTTGCACAATCCTTCGAATGTATCAATTAGTTGTAAGTGTAAATATTTACTTATTCCCATTGCTGAGCATTGAGCTTGTCTTCTTCACATTCCGTCTAATATTTTCACCTTATTCTACATATTATTGGGCTGGAAACTTATAACCATCAGAAATTGTTGGCAAAAAGTAACCACATGGACAAGATCTCTCTATTTATTCTTATTTTATGGTATTTATTGTCAATGTTTCCCTTTGGTTTACACTTTATCTGGCCACTGGTCCGTTATGCAGATCATGTTGGGGTTGGGTATGGTTTATGATATCCATCGCACATACAGCAGCCTGTTCTGTCACTTTAATAAGTATCCCCTGTGGACCCCGGCATGTCACTTTAATAAATTAAATGGAGCATGGCATTGTTGCTTTTACAAATATGGCCAATGAAGCATAGCGACGCAGGGAGTGTACTGCTGCAAATTGAAGGCAGTGTCACTTTAACAGATTTTATGGACAAGGTGCATTGTATTTACTCATTAACGGTAAGAGGACTTGTGGGGTCATGGTAGTGTCACAGCAGTGGAAGTCATAAGTAGGAGCGCAGGCGTAATACTGACACAAGCCGGTTGTGAAATTGAGAAATGCTATTTTGGATGATCTAGTGCAGTGTTCTCCAACCTGTGGCTCACCAGCTGCTGCCAAACCCCAAACTCCCAGCGTACCCCGGACAAAGCAATGCTGGGAGTCGTAAAGCTGCCGCAGCTGGAAAGACACATGTTCAGGACCACTACTGTGCAATTTGATATCATTATATAATGCATATCATGGCATAATTAACTTATATTAGCATGTCAATCTGCCAATCTGTTCTTTTATATAGGACTTTAAAGGGTTATTCCCATCTGCAAGGTTCTATCCCAATATATAGTAGATGTAATAATAATATTCGCAAACAAATCCAATAAGAAATGTAGTATAGTCTGCTGATTAGCTATGTCACTTACCTCATGGGCAGGGCATTGCAGCTTAGGTGTCCAGGCTTACAACCACTAGCAACTAACTGTCACAATATGAGTGGATCCTATGCCAGTATGTAGTAGGTATAATAAAAAGATTAGCAAACAAATCCAATAAGAAATGTAGTATAGTCTCCTGATTAGCTATGTCACTTACCTCATGGGCAGGGCATTGCAGCTTAGGTATCCAGGCTTACAACCACTAGCAACTAACTGTCACAATATGAGTGGATCCTATGCCAGTATGTAGTAGGTGTAATAAAAAGATTAGCAAACAAATCCAATAAGAAATGTAGTATAGTCTCCTGATTAGCTATGTCACTTACCTCATGTGCAGGGCATTGCAGCTTAGGTATCCAAGCTTACAACCACTAGCAACTAACTAACTGTCATAATATGAGTGGATCCTATGCCAATATGTAGTAGGTGTAATAAAAAGATTAGCAAACAAATCCAATAAGAAATGTATTATAGTCTCCTAATTAGCTATGTCACTTACATAATGTGCAGGGCATTGCAGCTTAGGTGTCCAGGCTTACAACCACTAGCAACTAACTACCTGTCACAATATGAGTGGACATAACGATGGATATCTAAGCTGCAATGCCCTGCACATGAGGTAAGGGACATAGCTCATCCGGAGAACTATACTACATTTCTAATTGGAGGTATTTGCTAATATTATTATTATTATTATTATTATTATTATTACTACATCTACTACATATTGGGATAGGATCTTGGAGATGGGAGTAAACCTTTAAGAAACATTCTGAGAGATCAGAAGGGGGACATTGGTAAAATTGCAATGACAAAATTAACTCTGCTACATATGGAAGTCACCCCCAGACTCACAATGTTTTGCATCAACTGCATAAGACTGGAGGTAGGAATGGATGATCCGATTGTGGAAAAAGTGGAGATTGGGGATCACAGATGAGATACAGCGTAAGGAAGGTTCAATGGACTATAGCTATATGTGTGTGTGTGTGTATATATATATACATCTATCTATATCTACATATATATGCATTCCATACATGGGTTACCAAGTGGTCTTGGGAGTCATACATATATCCTCCTTTGACTCCCAACCACTTGGTAACCCATGGAATGCATTATATATATATATATATATATATCTATAGTCTATTGAACCTTCCTTACGCTGTATCTCATCTGTGATATATATATATATACATATATATGTATATATATATATATATATATATATATACATATATATATATATATATATATATATATTTTTATATATATATATATATATATATATATATTCCCATTATAGCCCCATTATATATATATTCCCATATAGCCCCATTCATCGACTTTCCAGTTTATATATATATGAATATATAATACATATCCATGGGTTAGCAATCGGTTGGGGGTCAAAGGGAGATATCTATCTACCTATCTATCTATCTATCTATCTAATATATATATATATATATATATATATATATATATATATATATATATATATAATATATATAGAGAGAGATAATTGTATTATATTACATTATTTTGAATGTATATATATATATATATATATATATATATACATTTTTATTTTTATATATATATATATATTTATATATATATAAATATATATATATATATATATTTATTATTATTATTTTTTTATTTTTTTTTTCATATACGCTGACAACTCTGAAGGCTGGTGACATGGAGACATCTGTGATGTCAACTGTGATGTCACCATGGAATCCCCTTAAGTTATAGGGAATCCCCTGACTACATTTGGGTCATGGCGGTGGTGATCTTGGCAATACACTACATTTGCAATATAGGAAAATGTCTTCTACTATTAGACTACTACTAATATTGGCTTTTTTTTTTTTTACATAAAGCCAAATTATAGAAGTGAATATCTGATCCTTCCATGCTCTTAGGGCATTATAAGGGGGAGGGGATGCTTTTCTTTACGAGCCAAAAGGCCCTTCATTCGTTTATTACTATTTGAATGACCACCTGTAATACCACATCTCCCCAGTAGTGGCCGCTGCAGTTGACGGAATCTTTACCCGGTAAATTCATCCATCCCTTTAAAATCCCATCTTCTCATTCTCACCCCAGACCATCAGCCCCATTCATCGACTTTCCAGTTGACGCTTAGTTTGCAGAAATTAAAATTCATGTGACTACGTAGGAACCCAGAATAGCTCCTTGTGCAGATGGACTTTAGTCTCTGGTGTGAAGAGTTTTTCGTGACTTTTCTTGCAGCTTGGGCTTTGCAGGCGATGTCTGTATCATCCACTTGATGCATTGCAGCCGCAATTATAATGACAGATGCTGCCGGAGCTTCCATTCCAGTAACGGAATTAATGATAGGCACCGGGAATGAAATGGCTTGCCAATCAGAAAGACCATTGTTTAGTGGCAAATTCGGTTGCCAAAGCGTCTTGATTGCATTTTAATGAAGCGAAAATAATGTCCCACATGTCCAGGGCAGCAGGACTCATCCCAACATGGAAGACAGGTTAATACAGGGAAACAAGCAGCATATGATTATGTTGTCTCTACAGGAGGGAGAAGAACATGTGGCCAAAGATTAACGACCTCGCCTCCGTTGACCACTTGCCCTTGCTATCTCCTCTCTTTCACACCGGGAGGTGGAATCCTCTAATGAAACGCCCTCGGTGGCCATTGTCCGGGATGATTTGGACAATCTGTTACGACAGGGGACACTATTGACATCTCTGTTCATTTCCGATTCTTGAAGGTTCCTCATTAGTGATGATTTTAGGTTGGAGGAATAACCCGGGAACTGGTATCGGTGCTTCTGTTTGTCTTTCTTCAGAAAATGTCACATCTAACAGCTCGCCACCTGCGCCATCCGAAATAGGGAGGTGATAATTATGCAAAGATTCACACAACCTTCCCTTGATGGCTGAACGTTTGCTACGAAGAACGTCGCCCGGTTCTTCTTCCATCCCATAATACATAGAAGCCTTTATTGCAATTTGTCCGTGAAGCAGAGTTGAGTTTGTTATTTGGTACGAAATATTACAATATCACTATACTTTTGGTTTAAGAAAAAGCCTAAGGTACGGCTGGTTTCACCATGTTTCACAGTCGGGGTATGAGCTGTGTTGCCTCAACCAACAGTGGGGTCTTCTGACAGGGTTCAAGTCAGTCCATAGTTGTTGACTGCAAAATATAGATGTGTGAAACCAGCCTAGACCTAGACTTAAAGGGAATCCGTCAATAGGTTTTTGTTACCTCATCTAAGAGCAGCATAATGTTGGCAAAGAGATCCTGAATCCACCGATGTATCACTTACACTACTGGCTGCAGCTGTTCTGACACAATCAGACTGTAGCACCGGCATCTCTGCACAGACACCAACTTACTCACCACCCCGGCCGGGTCGCGTCCTCCCCTGGACTTCCCTGGCCGTCCATGTGTGCTGCTGCCTCCTTCCCTTCCCGGGCCCTGTACATGCTGCACAGGGTTCCCAGGAATGCACACAAGATGCACGCACACCAGCCCTCCTCTTAAAGGACCGGCATGCTATTTCCAGGAAATGCCTCTCAGCCTATGGCTGGGAGGCACTGTGTATTTAAGGCACCTTCCCATTAGGGGAGGTGACTGAGCAATGCCTCTAGTTAGTCATTCAGTCTCCAGTTTGCTAGTTATCTAGTTGTCAGGTCCTGAGCTCCTGTCCCATTATACTTGTGTCCGTCTCCAGTACCTGCCTTCCCATACCTGTCTATCCCTGTCGTGCCCACCATTCCTGTCCGTACGCACCTGTACCCAGCCTGTCTGTCACCCCCACCTGTACCCCACTAATCCTGAGTCCATCACCTGCCCCGGGGGTCAGCTGCCACAGTCCTGGTCACTGCCCTGGGAGTGGTACCTGGTATCCACCTCACAGTGGGTGCTTAGTTAAGCTTCTCCCACTAAAGGGTAAGTCCAGGTCTCGACCCCTGTGGTTCAGGGGGTCTACTAATCCAACTCACAGCCTTTACGTCGGCCGCGAGCGTTACAAACATGCAAATAGAGAGGAAGAGAACAGAAACTCTAGCGCCACCTATTGGATGCATATATGCGCAAACAATATCTGTAGTTAAGCCCCTCCCTCCAAAGTGTAAGCCTGGGTCCCCCCTGAGGTCCAGTGGGTCCATGAATCCCTCTCGCTGCCACTACAGTGACTGTGAGCGTTACACATACTTTTTAGAATTAGCCATGTAGCAGAGCTGAGAGAGCTACCCCCACCCACACCAGGCTCTCAATAGAGATAGTGCATTGTCAGTGAGGTGCCAATCAAAGGAGGGGGCGTGCCGGACTACCATGTGCATGACGTTATAGTCCTTCTGCCTAAACAAACCTAGCAAATAAACAACAGATCAGAGATCGGACCTTGACAATAAAGGCATCCCTGAATTCTATGTGTCAACCCTTGCAGCATGCTGGCTTCAGCTAACAAAACAAAAACCTGCAGACAGATTCCTAAATAAACATTCAAAACCTTTTTTCAATAATTTTGTCCAGCATGGAATGTTATGATTCTGAAAATTACTAGATTTTTTTTATCCCTAATCTGCCTGCCTTCAACTACACTGATATAAAAGCGTACACATTTGGAGTACAGCTGATGGCAGTGATGGGTCAGCACCTGTTTTGATGTTGGACAAAAATATTATAAATTTAAAAAAAAAGTTTAGTAACTTTTAAGGAATAATCACAATGCACCGGAGCAGAGGTAGTGTAAGGCTGGCGTCAGACGTGGATAGAGATAGAGGATAAATATAAGGACAAATATAAAAGGTATCAACCACAGAGGACTCTAAAATTCGATGACTCTTTCATTACTGACAGTTTTATCAATACAGGTCCTTGTCTGATACTAGTCTATGAGTAAAAGTGTCCAATCCCTAAGACGCTCCTAGATCTTGTTCTTATTTCCATTGCCAGATGGAGAAAAGGATAAGCAGCTGCCAGATACCTTTGGCGGCTGCTTATCCTTATCTATGTATCTAATACCAAGGGTTAATTTGTCTGCCATCATACATATGGATACTGTAAATTTTCACTAAATTTACTTTTTTTTTGCTTATGGCGGACACCAATTCCAGAAAAGGACAAATTTATACCCTACGGACCCCCCCCCAGGCATATGAGACTGACCACCCGCAGCATAGAAGTACCAACAATGAATACTTCCCTAGTTTGTAGGTTTCCTATTTTAACTCTTTATGGCTTTTTTTCTGAATTATTTTTTTATTATTCATGAATTTCCATCGATATAATGACCTTGTTTCCTTTCTTACCTAACGAGTGGGAAAATTCTTAATAGTATTTGTACAATGAGGAGGGGGTCGGGAGAGTAATTCGTCAGTAGAACAGCACAAGAGGGACTCAAGTGGGAAACGTTTTACTCCTGAGTGTTTTTTTTTCTTATTTCTTTCAGCGTTGCTTTTTATCCATCGCTACGATTTACATGTATATAGGTTGAGGTACTTCACCATCTGAGCAGGACACATGGACTCATCGATCCCGCCTCATTCCATCCAGATAACGTTTATGTCTATGGTCAATTTATCTACGGAGCAATGATGAGTTTGTAATTTCAGGCATAGCATGTATATAGTTTATTTAAAGGGCTTGTCCAGAACTAAGATCACCTTGGATCAGATTGGTGGGGATCCCACTCTCAATTCACCATGACCACCAGACGTTCCCAGTGTGTAGTGGACAACTTATAATAAAGTGATCCGGGCTGCAGTACCAATGAATAGCCACTATATAATGCAAAGAGCTGGAGGGGGGGTTGGCTGCAATACCCATGAATGGCCACTAAAGAATGTAAGGAGCTGGGGGGGTTGGCTGCGATACCCATGAATGGCCACTATAGAATGCAAAGAGCTAGGGGGGTTGGCTGCAGTACCTATGAATGGCCACTATAAAATGTAAGGAGCTGGGGGCCTTGGCTGCAGTACCCATGAATGGCCACTATAAAGTATAAGGAGCTGGGACGTTTGGCTGCAGTACCCATGAATGGCCACTATAGAATGTAAGGAGCTGGGGGGTTTGGCTGCAGTACCCATGAATGTTCACTATAGAATGTAAGGAGCTGGGTGCTTTGGCTGCAATATCTATGAATGGCCACCATAGAATGTAAGGAGCTGGGGGGTTTGGCTGCAGTACCCATGAATAACCACTATAGAATGTAAGGAGCCGGGTGGTTTGGCTGCAATATCTATGAATGGCCACTATAGAATGTAAGGAGCTGGGGGGTTTGGCTGCAATATCTATGAATGGCCACTATAGAATGTAAGGAGCTGTGGGGGTTTGGCTGCAGTACCTATGAATCACCACTATAGAATGTAAGGAGCTGAGGGGATTGGTTCCAGTACCCATGAATGTCCACTATAGAATGTAAGGAGCTGGGGGGTTTGGCTGCAGTACCTATGAATGGCTTCTATAGAATGTAAGGAGCTGAGGGGTTTGGCTCCAGTACCCATGAATGTCCACTATAGAATGTAAGGAGCTGGGGGGTTTGGCTGCAGTACCTATGAATGGCCTCTATAGAATGTAAGGAGCTGAGGGGTTTGGCTGCAGTACCTATGAATGGCCACTATAGAATGTAAGGAGCTGGGGGGATTGGCTACAGTACCCATGAATGGTTACCATAGAATGTAAGGAGCTGGGGGGTTTGGCTGCAGTACCCATGAATGGTTACCATAGAATGTAAGGAGCTGGGGGGTTTGGCTGCAGTACCCATGAATGACTACTTGACTACTATAGAATGTAAGGAGCTGAGTGGTTTGGCTGCAATATCAATAAATGTCCACTATAAAATGTAAGGAGCTGAGGGTTTTGGCTGCAGTACCCATGAATGGCCACCATAGAATGTAAGGAGCTGGGGGTTTGGCTGCAGTACCCATGAATATCCACTCTAGAATGTAAGGAGCTGTGGGGGTTTGGCTGCAGTACCCATGAATGTCCACTATAGAATGTAAGGAGCTGTGGGGGTTTGGCTGCAGTACCCATGAATGTCCACTATAGAATGTAAGGAGCTGGGGGGTTTGGCTGCAGTACCCATGAATGTTCACTATAGAATGTAAGGAGCTGGGTGCTTTGGCTGCAATATCTATGAATGGCCACCATAGAATGTAAGGAGCTGGGGGGTTTGGCTGCAGTACCCATGAATAACCACTATAGAATGTAAGGAGCCGGGTGGTTTGGCTGCAATATCTATGAATGGCCACTATAGAATGTAAGGAGCTGGGGGGTTTGGCTGCAATATCTATGAATGGCCACTATAGAATGTAAGGAGCTGTGGGGGTTTGGCTGCAGTACCTATGAATCACCACTATAGAATGTAAGGAGCTGAGGGGATTGGTTCCAGTACCCATGAATGTCCACTATAGAATGTAAGGAGCTGGGGGGTTTGGCTGCAGTACCTATGAATGGCTTCTATAGAATGTAAGGAGCTGAGGGGTTTGGCTCCAGTACCCATGAATGTCCACTATAGAATGTAAGGAGCTGGGGGGTTTGGCTGCAGTACCTATGAATGGCCTCTATAGAATGTAAGGAGCTGAGGAGTTTGGCTGCAGTACCTATGAATGGCCACTATAGAATGTAAGGAGCTGGGGGGATTGGCTACAGTACCCATGAATGGTTACCATAGAATGTAAGGAGCTGGGGGGTTTGGCTGCAGTACCCATGAATGGTTACCATAGAATGTAAGGAGCTGGGGGGTTTGGCTGCAGTACCCATGAATGACTACTTGACTACTATAGAATGTAAGGAGCTGAGTGGTTTGGCTGCAATATCAATAAATGTCCACTATAAAATGTAAGGAGCTGAGGGTTTTGGCTGCAGTACCCATGAATGGCCACCATAGAATGTAAGGAGCTGGGGGTTTGGCTGCAGTACCCATGAATATCCACTCTAGAATGTAAGGAGCTGTGGGGGTTTGGCTGCAGTACCCATGAATGTCCACTATAGAATGTAAGGAGCTGTGGGGGTTTGGCTGCAGTACCCATGAATGTCCACTATAGAATGTAAGGAGCTGGGGGGTTTGGCTGCAGTACCCATGAATGACCACTATAGAATGTAAGGAGCTGGGTGGTTTGGCTGCAATATCTATGAATGGCCACTATAGAATGTGAGTAGCTGGGAGGTTTGGCTGCAATATCTATGAATGGCCACTATAGAATGTAAGGAGCTGAGGGATTTGGCAGCAATATCTATGAATGGCCACTATAGAATGTAAGGAGCTGAGGGGTTTGGCTGCAGTACCCATAAATGGGCACTCCACTCTAGAATGTAAGGAGCAGAGGGGATTGGTTGCAATACCTATGAATGGCCACTAAAAAATGTAAGACGTGGGGGGGGAGGGTTTGGCTGCAGTACCCATGAATGCCCACTATAGAATGTAAGGAGCTGAGGGGTTTGGCTCCAGTACCCATGAATGTCCACTATAGAATGTAAGGAGATGGGGGGTTTGGCTGCAGTACCTATGAATGGCCTCTATAGAATGTAAGGAGCAGAGGGGATTGGTTGCAATACCTATGAATGGCCACTAAAAAATGTAAGGAGCTGGGGGGATTGGCTACAGTACCCATGAATGGTTACCATAGAATGTAAGGAGCTGTGGGGTTTGGCTGCAGTACCCATGAATGACCACTATAGAATGTAAGGAGCTGGGTGGTTTGGCTGCAATATCTATAAATGGCCACTATAGAATGTAAGGAGCTGAGGGGTTTGGCTGCAATATCTATGAATGGCCCCTATAGAATGTAAGGAGCTGAGGGGCTTGGCTGCAGTACCCATGAATGACTACTATAGAATGTAAGGATATGGGTGGTTTGGCTGCAATATCTATGAATGGCCACTATAGAATGTAAGGAGCTGGGGGGTTTGGCTGCAATATCTGTGAATGGCCACTATAGAATGTAAGGAGCTGGGGGGATTGGCTACAGTACCCATGAATGGTTACCATAGAATGTAAGGAGCTGGGGGGTTTGGCTTCAGTACCCATGAATGACCACTATAGAATGTAAGGAGCTGAAAGGTTTGGCTGCAGTATCTATAAATGGCCACTATAGAATGTAAGGAGCTGAGGGGTTTGGCTGCAATATCTATGAATGGCCCCTATAGAATGTAAGGAACTGAGGGGCTTGGCTGCAGTACCCATGAATGACCACTATAGAATGTAAGGATATGGGTGGTTTAGCTGCAATATCTATGAATGGCCACTATAGAATGTAAGGAGCTGGGGGGTTTGGCTGCAATATCTATGAATGGTCACTATAGAATGTAAGGAGCTGGGGGGATTGGCTACAGTACCCATGAATGGTTACCATAGAATGTAAGGAGCTGGGGGGTTTGGCTTCAGTACCCATGAATGACTACTATAGAATGTAAGGAGCTGAAAGGTTTGGCTGCAGTATCTATAAATGGCCACTATAGAATGTAAGGAGCTGAGGGGTTTGGCTGCAATATCTATGAATGGCCCCTATAGAATGTAAGGAGCTGAGGGGCTTGGCTGCAGTACCCATGAATGACCACTATAGAATGTAAGGATATGGGTGGTTTAGCTGCAATATCTATGAATGGCCACTATAGAATGTAAGGAGCTGGGGTGTTTGGCTGCAATATCTATGAATGGCCACTATAGAGTGTAAGGAGCTGTTGGGTTTAGCTTCATACAGCATGAACTTCTGAGACCTCAGGTATAAGTTAATTGATAGCGTTGCTCGGTCTCCGATCCCCAGTGATCTGATATTGATGACCTGTCCTGATGGGAGGTCATCCATAGCATAGTCCCCTTTAAAGGGCATCTGTCACCAGGTCGCAATCTCAGCTTGAATGAACTGAAAAACATCACCAGCACCAGTGCAAAGGAAGGACGCGAGTATTTAAACACCAAGAGAATACTGATGATCAGCAGCTGGGTGTAAGTCGAGCTCCTGCAGGGTCCAAAAGGGGGAGAGATGAATCCAGCAGGAAAGCTACCTATACCAATGAATACTGACAGCAGGAACAATGAAAAGTCAGGGAGCATTCTGCGCAGCCAAACACTGTGACTTTCTATTGCCAGAAACCACATGACTGTCTGTCACCTGTGACACACCAGTGACAATAGGCTAGCCAAGGCTCTGTAAACATCATTAATCTGGGCTTTTTCCACCTTCTAATAATGGTCTAATCATTTTGTAGCTTAGCCATTATTTTTTTCTCACTACTGCACTTGGTCAGCGCTGGCAGCAATAGAGAGACATCATTAAGACCAGGGAAAAATTAAAGCAGCTTCACTGAGGGATCTTCATAAGGACATATTGAAATACGATATGTTATAAGAGGCCATTAGAGGCTTTAGTAATCTTCGGACTCGTGCAGACTCTGTAGATTTATTGTAATTGGCACATGACGTTTAGCTCATAAATGATCTTGTTAACATTAAAGCTAATCTATCAAATCGGCTATCAGTTGTCAGCACAGGACAGAGGACAAGACGCTGAGCTCGGCAATATATAGTTGTCTATGCTTTGATTCAGTATTTTCATGTAAAAAGGCTTGGTAAATTCTGCTTAGAAAGCCTGTGAGTCCTGCTAGCCCCGCCCACACACAGTGATTAGCAGGTCTCTGTATGCACACATGGGCGGAGCCAGCAGGACTCACAGGCTTTCTCAGCAAAATTTAGCAAGCTTTTTTACATGAAAATACTGACTCCAACCATAGAAAACTATATATTGCCGAACTCAGCATCTCGCCCTCTGTCCTATGCTTCCCTCTGATAGGAGATCTAACAGATTAGATTTTCTGATAATTTAGTAGCCCAACTTCTTACATGAAAATACAAAATCAAATTATAGAAAAGTATATATCATCAACGCTCTACCTATTCTACGCAGTCCTCATTTGGTGATTCAACACAGCCCTATTAATGTTAATGTTATTGACCTTAGCAAAGGTACATTTTGGAGTATTACATATTGTTACATCTTATCAGTTGTAATTCAATCTCAATAAATCTGTATAGATTATAGATGAGACAAAGAGGAATTGCAAATTCCAAGAATAGGAATCAATTAGGCTAAAAAAACAAAATACCAGCGACATCTATTAGGATCTATTATTGGAACGGTACAGAGCGTTTACAGTCTAGACTCTTAGTACTCGCTTCCTACACATGCAGATATTCACAAGATAGGAGAGATATATGTAGTAATGCTAAGTGTGAAAATGGATCTGTCCACTTTCTTGTCGGTTTTAGTAAATACTTCTGTTCTTCATAAAATTAAAACTGTTCTATACCTCCGGGAATTAAAGGGAACTTGTCAATCGATTCAAGCTGTACAAACGTTACGGCACGTCATAGGACCATAGGGACTGTGGGAATAGATGAGACTAGTCCAGTCCTTGCATGGCTTCTCCCTGCTGTTGGAAATACATGAGACTAGTCCAGCACCGCCCCTGTACGGCTTCTCTCTACTGTTGGAAATAGATAAGACTAGTCCGACTTTTAGAAATAGATGAGACTAGTCCACACCGCCCTCGTATGGCTTCTCCCCTCTGATGGAAATGGATGAGACTAGTCTGATGCCTCCCATGTATGGCTTCTCCCCTCTGATGGAAATAGATGAGACTAGTCCGGCGACACCCTTGTATGGCTTCTCCCCTCTGATGAAAATAGATGAGACTAGTCCGGCGCCACCCTTGTATTGCTTCTCCCGTCTGATGGAAATACATGAGACTAGTCTGGCGCCACCCCTGTACAGCTTCTCTCCACTGTTGGAAATAGATAAAACTAGTCCGACTGTTAGAAATAGATGAGACTAGTCCACACCGCCCTCGTATGGCTTCTCCCCTCTGATGGAAATGGATGAGACTAGTCTGATGCCTCCCATGCATGGTTTCTCCCCGCTGTTGGAAATAGATAAGACTAGTCCGGCGCCGTCCCCGTATGGCTTCTCCATGCAGTTGAAAATAGATGAGGCTAGTCTGGCGCGTGCCTCTGTACCGCTTCTCCCCGCTGTTGGAAATAGATGACACTTGTCCAGCGCCGCCCATATTTGGCTTCTCTCCGCTGTTGGAAATATATGAGACTAGTCCGGTGCTACCCCTGTATGCCTTTTCTGTACTGTTGGAAATAGATGACACTTGTCCGGCACTGCCCCTGTACAGCTTCTCCATGCTGTTAGAAATAGATGAGAATGACTAGTCTGGTGCCATCCCTTTATGGCTTCTCCCCACCATTGAAAATAGATGAGACTAGTCTGGTGCCACCCCTGTACAGCTTCTCAATGCAGTTGGAAATAGATGAGACTAGTCCAGCACTGCCCATGTATGGCTTCCTCCTGTTGGAAATAGATGAGACTAGTCCATTGCTGCCCCTGTATGGCTTCTCCCCACTGTTGGCAGTAAATGAGACTAGTCAGGTGCCACCTCTATACCAAGTTTTGTGGTATTTGACCATTTCAGCTTTGTTGTGACTTTTGTTTGGAGGTAGAGATGAGTGGAACTGTGGATGTTCTGGTTCTGCAGG
Source organism: Anomaloglossus baeobatrachus (assembly GCF_048569485.1). Classification (NCBI taxonomy): domain Eukaryota; kingdom Metazoa; phylum Chordata; class Amphibia; order Anura; family Aromobatidae; genus Anomaloglossus; species Anomaloglossus baeobatrachus. The sequence goes on from NC_134359.1 coordinate 263,832,865, forward strand.
TTCAGCCGTACTTTAAAAAAGTTTGGTTTGGGATGTGGAAACAATGAACCTTATACAAGTCAATGGAGACCCAAACTTCTGTGCTGTAAAATGGTCATAGTAAGGTCTGGGGTCTGCAAAAGGAAGCAAAATGGGAGTAAGAGCATGGCTATGGCTATTTTTTGGCTGGGAAGGGCCAAATAACCATGGCCCCTCAAATCCTGATAATTCCAGCCGCCAGCGGTCAGTTTTACCTTGGCTGGTTATCAAAAATAGGGCGGCACCCACTCCATTTTTTAAAACTATTTATTTTAATCATTTTTAAAAATGGCGTGGAATTACCTCTAATTTTGATAACCAGCCAAGGTAAAGCAGACTGCTCGGGTTGCAGCCCGTAACTGTCCATTTTACCCACACTTATTTTCAAAAATAGGGCAGGTGCCCATGTCATTTTTTTTTTTTTTATTTTTTTTTTTTCAAGTGCAGTGGCCTATCACAACCGCACCAATATTTGACATGGTTGTGATGGAGCTGGGAGATCCCACACCGAAAAAGATTGGTGCTTGGCTGCTCTGCAGCTTTTCAACAAGCTTTATTAGGATGAAAGGATGTACGGGTAAAAGTCTGTACTCGTATCCAGGACCCGGTCACCCAGTCTCAAGATGACTATGGCGATAGCATCAAAACGGGGCTGCTAAGCTGACCCTCAGGCTAGGTGACCCTATGCTTTCCCTAGTCTCAGGGATACCCCTAAAGGTGGGGATGCCTGAGTCTCCTTCTTGGCTTTGCTTCAGAGCAGCCATAATCTGATACCCCCTCCCCCAGGGGGTACCAGGCCAGAAGTGAGATTTAACCCACAAAATGGGACAGAAAGGGGAAAACAAAATTCTATCACACAACACACGCTCACAGAGGTATAAGACAATAAAACATAAGGAGGAAAACAAAAGCAGGGAGGACACAACAAGATGTCAGGTAACTCCACAATAGCATCAAGCACAAAACAACTCTTTCTCCAGCAAATCTGGGACACCACAACTCACAGACCAACACAGCATAATCTATAGTTGGCATAGGTAGAAGATTGCCTCCAACCTAAAAATGAGATAAGCAGATGTGATTGGCTTCTTCACAACATGTGATCAGAGGAGCCTAATAAGCAGGCTAGCATAGATTAACTGTTGCTAGCCTGACTATGACTAAGCACACAGCAGGTCGATGCTATCGGGCGGAGTGTCATAATCTGCAATGTGAACAGAGCCTGAAACTGCCATGACAAGTCAGCGAAGCTCATGCAAAACTCCATGTGACACCCGGTGTTCGATACAAACCCCAAACTTTTTATTTTGGAAGTAATCGCTTCTTTAAACTTGGTGAAAAAAATAAGAAATCCATAAAGTGCCGAACCTGCCCATATATAATACTGATGTAGGAGAGAGGAATTCGGGCTTCCTCGGGATAGCGATACTCGGGGGAAATGTTAGATCCTTATCATCAGATTGAAGTATGTACGAATGAATGTGTCTTATCCAGATAACATGTCGATAAAGATTCCGTCCAACATGTTCTATAATCCATATGTCTAGGTAAATCCATCTGTCAAGGTCACCTACCGCGGATATTGCTCTCGTCTACAATGAGTTGTCCTTATTTCCTCCCCATAAGATGCAGCTCAGAGAATATAAGTTATGGATGGTCACGTTTGCTCAGTAGAACATACGTTGACTACCGGCATGAAGTGCTCATGAGGGGTCCTGCCTTTCCAGCTCCAGACCCTGCTCTGCGCCACTTCTCCTCTTCCCCAATCATAACACAAGTCTTAAATCAGATTTTCAATTTCTAACATCAACAGGATTTCCCCAAAGGGGTTGAAACAAAAAAGAAAAAAGTCGAAACGACCTTTTCTCCGAGTCTACTTTAAAGTGGAGTTTACTTGTTTTTCCTGTAATTACGCTCTTAGGATCCACTTTGGGATGTGGTATCCGGCACGGGGACTCACCTCCCTCTGATGGTTTGATGCTCCTCGTTGCCCGTTTGCACTGTATGAAATATTTAGGAGTTTGCAGGGGGGAATAAAGAGATCATTAATATAAATCGATTCCAGTGTTCCAGATGGGTTTCTGTTGCAACGGTCTCTACTAGGGGAGTGAGCAAGTTTACAGATGTAAGTGGAGAGGACACAAATAGATGTTTTATTGCAAATATCATGTCTCTTACTGACTGGACAGAAGACTCAGGCCGTGAAATGGAAATAATATTGAAGAAACGAAGGCTGTCCAGAGAAGAAGGAGAGCCGGTGGTAAAGATGTAAAAGTAGCCAGCTTTAATACATTCAAAATTCAAAACAGACGGTGCCATAAAAAATACAGACAAAGTGTCAGGGTGCACCCCTAAGAACTGACACGCTTCGGCAGTACCAGTGGCTATGCCTTACTCATGGTTGTCACCGTCTGTAAGGGTGCACACCTAAGAACCGATGCATTTCGGCTGTACCAGTGTCTATGCATTACTCATGGATGTCACTGTCTGTAAGGGTGCACACCTAAGAATCGACATGTTTCAGCAGTGTCAGTGGCTATGCCTTACTCATGCTTGTCACCGTCTGTAAGGGGGCACCCCTAAAAACCAATGCGTTTTGGCAGAACCAGTGGCTATCTATGTCTTTGGGGTACTTTGTACACTACGACATCGCAAGCCGATTGTAGCGATGCTGAGCGTGATAGTCCCGCCCCCGTCGCACATGCGATATCTTGTGATAGCTGCCGTAGCGAACATTATCGCTACGGCAGCTTCACACGCACTTACCTGCCCTGCGACGTCGCTCTGGCCGGCGACCCGCCTCCTTACTAAGGGGGCGGGTCATGCAGCGTCACAGCGACGTCACATGGCAGGCTGCCAATAGAAGCAGAAGGGCGGAGATGAGTGGGACGTGACATCCCGCCCACCTACTTCCTTCCTCATTGCAGCCGGGACGCAGGTAAGGAGATGTTCCTTGCTCCTGCGGCTTCATACACAGTGATGTGTGCTACCGCAGGAACGAGGAACAACATCGTACCTGTCGCTGCAGCGACATTATGGAAATACCCGACACTACACCGATCATACAATTTCGACACTTTTGTGTTCGTTAATCGTAGTAAAAACAATTCACATACTCCGATGTCAACAATGACGCTGGATGTGCGTCACTTTCGATTTGACCCCACCGACATCGCAGCTGCGATGTCATAGTGTGCAAAGTACCCCTTACTCATGGTTGCCACCATCTGTAAGGGTGCATTCCTAAGAACTGACACGTTTCAGTAACTATGTCTTACTCATGGTTTTCACAATATGTATGGGTGCAAATCTAAAGCCTGCTTTACACGTTGCAATTTTGCATATGATATCGTATGCAATTTGCAACGCCCCCATCGTATGTGTGGCACGTTCAATTTGTTGACCGTGCCGCACAAATGATTAACCCCCGTCACACGTACTTACCGTCCATACAAACTCGATGTGGGTGGCGAACGTCCACTTCCTGGAGTGGGAGGGACGTTCAGCGTCACAGCGACGTCACGTGGCAGCGACCAATAGAAGCGGAGGGGCGGAGCTGAGTGGGACATAAACATCCCGCCCACCTCCTTCCTTCCGCATTGTGGGCCGGGAGCCGGAGGACGCTGGTAAGATCTGTTCATCGTTCTCGGGCTGTCACACACTGCGATGTGTGCTACCCCGGGTACGATGAACAATCTGACGTGCAATTCTTGAGAAAGGTACGATCTATATGCGATCAACGTTCTAACGTTCAGTCGCGATCGCACGTAGCTGTCACACACTGCAATGTACCTTGCGATGCCGGATGTGCGTCACTTACGACGTGACCCCACCGACACATTGTAAGATATATTGCAGCGTGTAAAGCAGGCTTAAGATACAGCACATATCAGCAGTGCCAGTGGCTATGGCTTAGTCATGGTTGTCACTGTTTGTAAGGGTGCACCCCTAATAACCGACGTGTTTCAACACTACCAGTGGCTATGCCTTATTCATGGTGGTTACCATCTGTAAGGGTGCACCCCTAAGAACCAATGCATTTTGGCAGTACCAGTGGCTATGCCTTACTCATGGTTGTCACTGTCTATAAGGGTGCACACCTAAGAACTGGCGTGTTTTGGTAGTACCAGTGGCTATGCCTTACTCATGGTTGTCACTGTCTGTAAGGGTGCACCCCTAAGAACTGGCATGTTTTGGCAGTACCAGTGACTATGCTTTACTCATGGTTGTCACCATCTGTAAGGGTGCACCCCTAAGACCTGGCGTGTTTTGGCAGTACCAATGGCTATGCCTTACTCATGGTTGTCACTGTCTGTAAGGGTGCACCCCTGAGAACCAACACGTTTTGGCAGTACCAGTGGCTATGCCTTACTCATGGTTGTCACCATCTGTAAGGGTACACCCCTAAGAACTAACGCATTTCAGCAGTACCAGTGGCTATGCCTTGCTCATGGTTGTCACCGTCTGTAAGGGTACACCCCTAAGAACCGGCGCATTTCAGCAGTACCAGGGGCTATACCTTACTCATGGTTGTCACCGTCTGTAAGAGTGCTTCCCTAAGAACTGACGCATTTCGGCAGTGTCAGTGGCTATGCCTTACTGATGGTTGTCACCATCTGTTTTGACTTTTGGACTTCTTAACGCTAGCTACTTTTACGTCTTAACCTTTGGCTCTCCTTCATCGCCGGACAGCCATCGTTTCTTCTGCATTGCCAACCCGTCCCGGATCCAGTTTGGATTTATGAGTCCAGTTACAAGGTTGGAAGAATGAGCTGACTTATCATCTGGTGTTTACATGGAAATAATATTGGTACAGAGATTGGAACCAATTCATCAACTCCAGATTTTCAGTACCAGGTGTGAGATTTTATCATCCGTACTACGCCTCCGGTATCTGACCTTACGCCAATCCACTGAACTGATCTAGGATAACCTTATGGTAATAAATATCCCGTTCCGTAGACCCATGGGGGGGTTAAAGCTGTGATGCAGACCGTCCGATTGCTAAGTATTGACTTGAGTGCCGAGATCAATCTCATGTTGGATCATTGATCGAATAAATGAATGAACCGTCAACTTACCGGGCTAATCTTGTAGATCGGGAAATGGCAAACAATCAGCCATAATGGAGTGACCATGCCATAGACTTGTAGCTTTTTAGATTTATTTTTTTAAACATTTTTGGAATATATTTTTGGATTTTTCAATCACATTCTGTATTCCAGAAATAGATATCTTGCACTTTTCACACCGGTCATTGAGGCTATTCTAGACTCCTACCTGGTCTTTTATGAAATCCACGTACAGTATATAGTGGAAGCAATAGAATGACTCAGACCCTATTTTTTATATTGAAGCATCTAATGAGTGTGTGCAAAGGTCATTATGAAGGGAAGAGGAGGAGGTGAGCTGTGATATCACCTATTGTGAATGGTGGATTCTGTGTTATCTACTATATATATATCAGTATTATCATTCTTTGCAAAGGAGCGGGAGGAGGTGAGCTGTGATATCACCATCAGTGAATTATGGGTCATGCGTTATCTAATGTATATAGAGGTGTTATCAATCATTGTACAGGAGGGGGAGTGGGTGAGCTGTGACATCACCTTTTGTGAATGATGGGTCATGTGTTATCTACTGTATATAGTGGTGTTGCAACTCATTGTACAGGAGGGGGAGTGGGTGAGCTGTGACATCACCTTGTGCAAATTGTGGATTCTGAGTTATCTACTAGATAGGGAGATGTTACCATTCATTGTACAGGAGGAGGTGGTGAGCTGTAGTATCCTTTTTTGTAAACAATGGATCATGTGTTATCTATTGTATATAGGTGTTATAGGAATGGGGAGGGAGAGAGTTGTGACATCACCTATTGTGAATGATGGATCATGTGTTATCCCCTGTATGTAGATGTGTTAGCAGTCATTCTACAGAAGGAGGAAGTGAGCTGTGACATCAAATATTTTGAATGATGGGTCATGTGTTATGTACTGGATATAGAGGTATTAGCAGTCATTGTACATTAGGGGGAGGGGGTGAGCTGTGACATCACATATTGCAAATGGTGGATTATGCATTATCTACTACATATAGTGGTGTTATCATTCATAGTGCAGGAGGAGGTGAGCTGTAACATCATCTTTTGTGAATGATTTATCATGTGTTATCTACTTTATATAAAAGTGTTATTAGTCATTGTACAGGAGGGGAAGGGGGTGAGTTGTGACATCACCTATTCTGAATGATGGTTCATGTGTTCTCTATTGTATATAGAGGTGATATCAGTCATTGTACAGAAGGAGAAGGAGGTGAGCTGTGATGTCAAATATTTTGAATGATGGTTCATGTGTTATCTACAATATATAGAGGTGTTATCAGTCATTGTACAGGAGGGGGAGGAGGTGAGCTGTGACATCACTTATTCTGAATGATGGCTCATGTATTATCTACTGGATATTGAAATGTTACCTGTTGCTACAATACGTCCTATAATGATAATGAAACTAATGAAAAGTCTTCTTTAAAGAACAAGAAATTGAAATATATTATCAATACAGATTTTGATATATAAAAAAAATAAATTAATTAAAATACCTAATTTAAGCACTAAATCATTTTCGAAATATACACTTTTACCAATGGTCATATTGTGGCTATGAGAAGACTACGTTCACATTAGTATTATACCTTCTGTTTTTAAAGGATCCATCACTGATATTTATAGATCTGTTGTTATCCTATATAAACAATCTACCAGAACTGCCATGATCCGTCCGGAGCCATCAGCATCTCTAACCCCGCTGATGCTCCACTGTACTATGTGTCCATTAGGATCCAGGTCTCACTTATCTATTAGCATCCATACCCCAAAAGTGGCTTATAATGGGTCAGATTTTCATTTTTTTCCCTCTGCTGGACAGAAGAATGCAGAATGTAATTGAAAAAGCAATTGAATTTGCATGCCAGTGTGAACAAAGCCTTTTGAATTTCTTTATCAGACAATTGTGTATTTGGATTATCTGAGATCAAGGGATGCACTGAGCTATAAAAAACGCTCTTCTGGGTTCAGCAGATACCAAGTTTCTGAAGTAGCCGTAGGAGTATTGAGAATCCAAGGAGGAGGGATGTTGATGTTGGCCAAGTCCATGGTGAGCATGTGGTAGCACGCAATTATTTATTCATTACTTTACTCGTGAACGTCAAAGGCAGAGCAAACATCAAATGCAGGCAGATATGCTAATCTAAATCATATCTGATAGAAATGTATGCATTCAAGAAAAGAACAAGATTCCACGCCCGAGATGGGCTCCTTTCTTTTGTCGGTAAACATTGTAGTCAATGTCCTTCCTTTTACACTGTGCCCATGTGAGGTCATCCTATGGAATCTTCTTATACGTTACAATGATTTATAGTGGACTAGCTGTAGTGACCGGCGTTACCCGGGATAGTAACTGTCACTCTCCCAGTCTCTGTCTGTCTGTTTCTATGTCTCTCTATCTCTTTCCCCGTCTGTCTCTTTCCCAGTCTGTCTCTGTCTGTATCTTTCCCCGTCTGTCTCTTTCCCCGTCTGTTTTTTCCTGTCTGTCTCTTTCCCCGTCTGTCTCTCTTTCCCTGTCTGTCTCTCCTTCCCTGTCTGTCTCTCCTTCCCTGTCTGTCGCTTTCCCCGTCTGTCTCTTTCCCTGTCTGTCTCTTTCCCCATCTGTCTCTTTCCCTGTCTGTCTCTCTTTCCCTGTCTGTCTCTCCTTCCCTGTCTGTCTCTTTCCCCGTCTGTCTCTTTCCCTGTCTGTCTCTTTCCCCATCTGTCTCTTTCCCTGTCTGTCTCTCTTTCCCCGTCTGTCTCTTTCCCCGTCTGTCTCTTTCCCCGTCTGTCTCTCTTTTCCTGTCTGTCTCTCTTTCCCTGTCTCTCTATCTCTTTCCCCGACTGTCTCTTTCCCAGTCTGTCTCTGTCTGTATCTTTCCCCGTCTGTCTCTTTCCCCGTCTGTTTTTTCCTGTCTGTCTCTTTCCCCGTCTGTCTCTTTCCCCGTCTGTCTCTCTTTCCCTGTCTGTCTCTCTTTCCCTGTCTGTCTCCCCGTCTGTCTTTTCCCGTCTGTCTCTCTTTCCCTGTCTGTCTCTCCTTCCCTGTCTGTCTCTTTCCCCGTCTGTCTCTCTTTTCCTGTCTGTCTCTCTTTCCCTGTCTGTCTCTCTTTCCCTATCTGTCTCTCTTTCCCTGTCTGTCTCTCTTTCCCCGTCTGTCTCTCTTTCCCCGTCTGTCTCTCTTTCCCCGTCTGTCTCTTTCGCTGTCTGTCTCTCTCTGTCTGTCTCTCTATCCCTCTCTCTATCCGTCTCCCCACCGACATCTTATTACCTCACATATAAGCTTCTTATACTATGAATGTCTTTTGTTCCTATAGCAACCAATCACAGCTCCTATTAATAACCAGTAGTTCCAGGCTCCATTCACTTTAATGTAGGCAGGTTTTTTGGAGCGTAATGGTAAAGCACGGGGTTAGATTTTCCCGTCAAAACATAGTCTACAACGTCTCTTGGGTCACATGGAGTGTCTGTGCAAAATTTCGAGAACTTTCATGTGTCTAGTGGAAAATATGAATAATGACTAAGAATTTAGGGAAAATGATGAAATTGTGGTCAATTTTTGATTGTCGACCCATCTGCTACTATGCTTAAATTTAGGCATTGAGAGTGGTGATTGGCGAGCGTGCTCACCACTGCTTGTTACCCCATCGAAAATCGGGTTGCTCCAAGTACAGAGTATAATGGAAGTCAATGGGAAACGCAAGCCTTTTGCAAACTCAGATGCTCAAGGCTCGATCAAGTAATGAGCAGTGGCGTGCATGCTCGCTCATTACTAGAGATGGGTGAACCCGCAGATGTTCAGGTACAGCGAGTCCGGATGGACTTTAAAAAAGGTTTCAATTGGGACCAGACTTCAACCCGAACATCTGCCAAATGTAAAATGGTGATAGAAAGGACAAGGGGGCTCCAAGAAGAACAGTTATACTTACCGAGTCTGCCGCGTGGCTGTCACACTGCTTCCGGGTCCACTCATTAGATCTCATGTATAAGCACTGCTTTACCCACCCACCCTCTGTGACAACATCCATTATTGGTTGCAGTCAGACTGCTGGCGTCTGTGATTAGTTGTGGAGTGTAAAAATAAAAAATATTTGGGAAAAAATTATGTAGGGTCCCGTGTATATTGATAATCAGCACAGATAAAGCAGATGGGTACAGGCTGCAGCACCCATCTGTGCTCATTACCTTGGCTGTGTATCAAAATACAAGGGACCCCTTGCAGCTTTTTTTTTTAATAATTTGAAAAAATGAGTATAGGCCCCTCAATTTTGATGTTCATCCAAGACAAAGCAGACAAATGTGTCTGGCATTGTCAGGCTGGAGAGGCCCATAGCTATTTGACCCCTCCCCAGCCTAAAAATAGCAGCCCGCAGCCACTGGGGTAATATAAGGGGTTAATGAAAGCTTAAAAAAAAAAAAATCACAGCTGTCATCAAGCCCGTGGTTAGTAATGGGGAGGGGTGTATGAGAACCCCCATTACTAATCCTGTGAGTAAAAGAAATAAACACAGAGAAAAATTCTTTATTAAACAAAACACCCTCTTTCTCCATTTTATTAACCCTGAAAACACCCTTGAAGATCCAAAGGAATCCACATGAGGTCCTACGACAATCCTGGCTGTACTACATCTGCAGTCACAGTGTACGGTCACATTATAAAACATATTTATTCACCTTGGTTTCAGGGGACACACTTATGGAGCCGCAGCTGTGAGTGGTGATGTCACTGAGTTCACCTGAGGTGCCACAGGTGTGACCTCAGGTGAACTGACCTGAGGTGAACTCAATTAAAAACACTGACCTCACCTCAAGTGAAGTCATTGAACTCAATGGCAGATTGCCGGATTAGGCAATGTGTGCAAATTGAGAAATTGGTTGGAGACATTTTTGTGCCAAAACTGTATCTCCTGGCAAAATACTGCACCAAAACCGCATGAGTGCATTTTTTTGCCAGGAGATGCACTAAAACAGTCTTCAGTGAGAAGTCTGCGTTTCCGGTCCGTGTGTGGACACTAGGTGTCCAGTATGGACCCCAAACTTTACAGTTCAGATTTGCCCATCACTACCCTTCACTAATTGAGAGTTCATGTTTCATAACTGCTCACTGTGGTTTCAGGAACACACTTAACAAACTTATGGAGCCGCAGCTGTGAGTGGTGATGTCACTGAGTTCACCTGAGGTATCACCAGTGTGACCTCAGGTGAACCGACCTGAGGTGAACTCAATTGAACTCAGTGACCTCACCTCAGGTGAAGTCATTGAACTCAATGGCAGATTGCTGGATTAGGCAATGTGGGCTCATTGAGAATTTGGTTGGAGACATTTCTGTACCAAAACTGTATCTCCTGGCAAAATAGTGCACCAAAATCGCATGGGTGCATTGTTTTGCTCTAACACGAACTTCCCTGAGAAGTCCATATTTCCGGTCCAGTACGGACTCTGAACTTTATAGTTTGGATTTGCCCATCATTACCCATCACTAATTGAGAGTTCATGTTTCATAACTGCTCACTGTGGTTTCAGGAACACACTTAACAAACTTATGGAGCCGCAGCTGTGAGTGGTGATGTCACTGAGTTCACCTGAGGTATCACCAGTGTGACCTCAGGTGAACCGACCTGAGGTGAACTCAATTGAACTCAGTGACCTCACCTCAGGTGAAGTCATTGAACTCAATGGCAGATTGCTGGATTAGGCAATGTGGGCTCATTGAGAATTTGGTTGGAGACATTTCTGTACCAAAACTGTATCTCCTGGCAAAATAGTGCACCAAAATCGCATGGGTGCATTGTTTTGCTCTAACACGAACTTCCCTGAGAAGTCCATATTTCCGGTCCAGTACGGACTCTGAACTTTATAGTTTGGATTTGCCCATCATTACCCATCACTAATTAAGAGTTCATGTTTCATAACTGCTCACTGTGGTTTCAGGAACACACTTATGGAGCCGCAGCTGTGAGTGGTGATGTCACTGAGTTTACCTGAGGTACCATAGGTGTGACCTCAGGTGAACTGACCTGAGGTGAACTCAGTTGAACTCAGTGACCTCACCTCAGGTGAAGTCATTGACCTCAATGGCAGATTGCCAGATTAGGCAATGTGTGCACATTGAGAATTTGGTTGGAGACATTTCTGTACCAAAACTGTATCTCCTGGCAAAATAGTGCACCAAAATCGCATGGGTGCATTTTTTTGCTCTAACACGAACTTTTCTGAGAAGTCCATGTTTCCGGTCCATGCGTTGACACTAGGTGTCCAGTATGGATCCCGAACTTTACAGTTCGGATTTGCCCTTCACAACCCATCACTAGTTGAGAGTTCATGTTTCATAACTGCTCACTATGGATTCAGGGACACACTTATGGAGCCGCAGCTGAGAGTGGTGATGTCACTGAGTTTACAGTTGTGACCTCAGGTGAACTGACCTAAGGTGAACTCAATTGAACTCAGTGACCTCACCTCAGGTGAAATAATTAAACCCAATGGCAGATTGCTGGATTAGGCAATGTGTGCACATTGAGAATTTGGTTGGAGAAATTTCTGTACCAAAACTGGATCTCCTGGCAAAATAGTGCACCAAAACCACATGTGTGCAGTACTGCAGCTCAGCCACATTCACTTTAATAGGATTGAACTGCAATACTAGACCTAATCTGTGGACAGGAGTAGTGCTATTTCTGGCCATAAGATGTACATATTTCTTTGATTTCTATACAAGCCGCAGAACAATTGTTTAGGGGTTAATAACATCCTGAAAATTAAGTATTATCATTACCCTAAACAATTGGGTGCGTCCCTACCTGTCAATCCTGCTATGTAAAAATACCCCATATTAAAATGTACGGTAAATGGTATCATCTCCTCTATTTATGCATTTCGGGAGGAATAACAGAAAAATGGCACAATGCTGAGTAATAAGTAAAGATGTTCCAGAATTTAAAGTGGAATAGAAAATATTTACCAAAACAAACATGTCAGTAGAGATGACAGATCTCTCGAAGAAACCGTCAATGTTATGCTGACCATCGCCAATGACAATTTTTTATTTTATTTTTTTCAGATATTTTGGATTATTCCTTCATGTTGCGTTGCGTAGACTTGTTATGAAATAAAATGACCACTTTAAATGCAATTTCATTTTCCGTCCTGCAGAATATCCCTGAGCACATAATAAATGTCAGCTCCGCTGACACTCACTCGCTGTTTCTGTTTGGGTAGATCGTTGACGGGAAAGCCGAGCGAAGGTTGCATCTTGCAAAGGTTTTAATAAAAAATCATGATATCTTGTTGGGAAAATTGAGCCTGCTGTTGACAGTTTGGAAATCCAGCGGCAAGATGACATCAATAGGAGTCATTATATCTGGAACCCCCTTTTTCTCCTCCATTCTCTTTTATGTATCAATTTATTTATAGAGGAATAAATACAGCACTTCACAAAAGAGACAATGTCATTTCGCCAGACCAATCAGTCCTATTGTTTCCGCGCTCTCGTGCGGAGAGAAGCATAACCATGATGAAAATCCAGCATTCACTTGGCTCTTGTTCAATTGAGGGGCTGACAATAAATCTTGACATAATAAGTGCAGAAAAAAAAATAAATATCATATTAAAGTGTATCCCTGCCTGAAGAATCTGGAAGGATTTGTTCTATCTTGTTGGCACGGAATATAAAGAGAAGCTTGAGGAATGATGTCTATGACATATGTAGGATCGTATTAATGTGGAAGGATTCACTTTATGGTTATAACTGATTGCATTCAGAGGTATCGTTATGACAAGTCAGGTAAACAAAATTTTACTCTAAAAGTCTTCATCATAAAAAAAATTATCATAGCAGAAAGTAAAGTGGAGTGCAAAAGAGCTCAAGCCCTTTTGCACTCCACTTTACTTTCTGTTATGATGAATTGTTTGCTTGTCTCTTTAATTTAAATCATCAATGTATTTTCAACAAACTTTACATACATCAATTGTACAAGAAAATATAAAATACATTTGTAATGTATCTTACCAGGGAAATAAGATTCTTCTTACTCCACTGACATATGTTTGATCATATTAATGTGGAAGGATATGTTTTATGGTTATAACTGATTGCATTCAGAGGTAACGTTATGACAAGTCAGGTAAACAAAATTCTGCTCTAAAACTCTTCATCATAAAAAAAATCATCATAACAGAAAGTAAAGTGGAGTGCAAAACAGCTTTAGCCCTTTTGCACTCCACTTTGCCTTCTGTTATGATTAACTGTTTGCTTGTCTCTTTAATTTAAATCATCAAAGTATTTTCAACAAACTTTACATACATCAATGGTATAAGCAAATATGAAATACATTTGTAATGTATCTTACAGGGAAATAAGATTCTTACTCCACTGACATATGTAGGATCATATTAATGTGGAAGGATTGGTTTTATGGTTATAACTGATTGCATTCAGAGGTATCGTTATGACAATTCAGGTGAACAAAATTCTGCTCTAAAAGTCTTCATCATAAAAAAAAATCATCATAACAGAAGGTAAAGTGGAGTGCAAAAGAGCTTAAGCCCTTTTGCACTCCACTTTACCTTCTGTAAAGATGAATTGTTTGCGTGTCTCTTTAATTTAAATAATAAAAAAGAGACAGTTGCACTCTATGGGGCTAAGATATGTATAACAATGAGTATGGGAGTATAGACATGCATTATTGCTATGAAAAAACATGTAAAACTTGAGATACTTAGCACACAAAAATGGCCAGTTTTATGTGAGCCCAACGGCAAGGTGACTTCTTTTGTTGGGTCCCTAACTACTCTAATGCCTCTGTTTGGGTTAAAAAAAAAACTTGAATTTTTGGGTGGAAAGGAACCTGCAAATTACTAATTAAAATAGCCTGAAGCTGATGAGCAGGAGTGCTCAATCAGAAGGCATGACCCTGTAATCTAAGAAAAAGACTGATGGCACATCCTACCTTTGTAATGTGAACATGAAACATAGTAACAAAAGGGAGACAGTTGCACTCTGTAGTGCTAAGA